>NC_041011.1:26385102-26708190 GCF_004193775.1 Glycine soja
GACAATTGGCTACACAGTTAAATCAACAACAGTCCCAGAATTCTGACAGGTTACCTTCTCAATATGTCCAGAATCCCAAAAATATGAGTGTCATTACATTGAGGTCGGGAAAGCAGTGTCAAGGACCTCAACCAGCAACATCTTCCTCATCCGCAAATGAACCTGCCCAACTTCACTCTACTCCAGAAAAAGATGATGACAAAAATTTAAAGAGTAAGTTACCTAACAATTTCTATGCAGGTGAATCTTCCACTCGATACTATGAAACACCCATCTAACGATCTTTCTGTATTCCGTGCTGAAATAATTGACCATATTGTTGATGAATACATGACTGATCTTCATTCTAATCTGCATGCCTGTCACTCTTCATGCATTGAATCTGAAATTATATTTGATCATATGTCTGAATTTGATGCTGAGAGTGAATCTGAATTTGATATTGATTACATGTCTGGTGATGTTTTACCTCTTGAAATTGATTTTCTAGAGTCAGATAGAACTAACCATGTTTCAGGAAGTACACATACCTCTGACTTTCTTTATGAGGTACAGGCTGAGAAACCATCTCTTTCTACCATTATCTAGCCGCCCACACCAGAATTGAAGCCTCTACCATCAAATTTAAAATATGCTTACTTGGATTATAGCAAAAGTTTTCCAGTAATTATATCTGCCTCCCTTGCTGATGAGCAAGAAGAGAAGTTGTTATCAGTTCTCAAGAAGCATAAGAAGGCTATAGGCTGGACCCTGGCGGACATTCCTGGTATTAGCCCATCCACATGTATACATCAGATAAATTTAGAGGATGGGGCTAAACCAGTAAGACAGCCACAGAGAAGACTCAACCCGGTGATTCTTGATGTAGTGAAGAAGGAGGTAACCAAGCTTTTGCAAGCTGTAATCATTTATCCTATCTCCGACAGCCAATGGGTGAGTCCCGTCCAGGTAGTCCTGAAGAAAATCGGCCTCACTGTGATAAAAAATGAGAAGGAGGAGTTGATTCTTACTCGAGTGCAGAACAGTTGGAGAGTCTGCATCGACTATAGGAGACTGAACCAGGTTACCAAAAAGGACCATTTTCCCCTGCCATTCATTGACCAGATGCTTGAACGCCTGGCAGGTAAATCTCACTACTATTTCCTTGATGGTTTTTCTAGTTATATGAAAATCACTATTGCTCCTAAGGATCAGGAAAAGATCACATTCACCTGCCCCTTCGGCACTTTTGCCTATAGGAGGATGCCTTTCAGCCTGTGCAATGCCCCTGGTACCTTCCAACGGTGCATGATCAGTATTTTCAGTGATTTTTTAGAAAATTGCATAGAGGTGTTTATGGATGATTTCACCGTATATGGATCCTTTTTTTATGTTTGTTTGGATAGTCTGGAAAAGGTTTTGAATAGATGCATTGAAACTAATCTTGTTCTAAATTTTTAAAAATGTCATTTTATGGTTGAGCAAGGTATAGTTTTAGGCCACATTATTTCCAATAAGGGCATTGAAGTAGATCCTGCAAAAATTTCTGTTATTTCACAATTACCTTACCCCTCTTGCGTGCGAGAAGTGCGATCTTTTCTTGGTCATGCAGGATTCTACAAGCGCTTTATAAGAGATTTTAGCAAAGTAGCCCTTCCACTATCTAACTTGTTACAAAAGGAGGTGGAGTTTGACTTTAATGATAAATGCAAAAAGGCTTTTGATTGCCTCAAAAGAACACTGACTACCACCCCCATCATCCAGGCACCCGACTGGACAGCCCCTTTAGAGCTTATGTGTGATGCATCAAATTATGCATTGGGGGATGTCCTTGCTCAGAAAATTGATAAATTGCCCAGGGTGATATATTATGCTTCTAGGACTTTAGATGCTGCCCAAGCGAATTATACTACTACTGAGAAAGAGCTACTAGCCATAGTTTTTGCTCTTGAAAAATTTCGTTCTTATTTGCTTGGTACTCGCATTATTGTTTATACTGGCCATGCAGCTCTAAAGTATTGTTGAAGAAGGCTGATTCAAAGCCTATGTTGATCCGATGGATGCTCTGGCTCCAAGAGTTTGACTTGGAGATCCATGATAGGAGCGGAGCACAAAATTTAGTTGCTGATCATTTGAGTCAAACCGAACGTGTGTCTGATGAGGATTCACCCATTCGGGATGATTTCCCAGATGATCATTTGTATATACTGTATAGTATTTCTGATTCTCTTTCTACTCCCTGGTTTGCTAACATTGTCAATTATTTAGTTGCTTCTGTTTTTCCTCCCTTAGCATCTAAAGCTCAAAAAGATCAAATTAAAAGTTATGCTAAGCATTTTATTTGGGATGACCCCTACTTGTGAAAATTGTGCAGTGATCAGGTCATTAGATGATGCATTCCAGATCATGAGACTGACTCAGTCTTGCGGTTCTATTATTCTTCCGCACCAGGAGGTCATCTGGGTGTTCAAAGGACAACTCACAAAGTGCTTGACTATGGATTTTATTGGCCCACCATCTTTAAAGATGCGTGGAAGATCTGTAGCACTTGTGAGCAGTGTCAGAGAGCAAGAAGTGCACTTACATGGTGACAACAAATGTCTCAGCAACCTATGCTATTCTGTGAGGTGTTTGATGTCTGGGGCATAGATTTCATGGGCCCTTTTCCTATCTCTTTTGGTTATGTTTACATTCTCCTTGCAGTTGATTATGTTTCAAAATGGGTGGAAGCCAAGCCCACTAGAACTAATGATGTTAAGGTTGTTGTAGATTTTGTCAGATCTAATCTGTTTTGCAGGTTTAGAGTACCTAAAGCAATCGTTAGTGATCAAGGAACCCATTTTTGCAACAAATCAATGCATGCCTTGTTAAAAAGTACGGGTTTGTACACAGGGTATCCACACCATACCACCCCCAAACCAATGGACAGGCAGAAATTTCTAACAGGGAGATCAAGAGAATTTTAGAGAAGATTGTGCAGCCAAGCAGGAAAGATTGGAGTACCAGGCTTGATGATGCTTTTTGGGCACATCAGACTGCCTACAAAGCACCCATAGGAATGTCTCCTTATCGGGTTGTCTTTGGAAAGACATGTCATCTTCCAGTGGAGATTGAGCACAAAGCATACTGGGCAGTGAAGACTTGCAACTTCTCTATGGATCAAGCTGGTGAGGAAAGAAAGTTGCAACTGAGTGAGTTAGATTAGATCCTCCTAGAAGCCTACAAGAATGCCAAGTTCTACAAAGAAAAGACCAAGAAGTTCCATGATAGCATGATAATTAAGAAGGACTTCATGGTTGGGCAAAAAGTGTTATTGTATAATTCTAGGCTTGGACTCATGAGTGGTAAGTTGAGGTCTAAGTGGATTGGTCCTTTTGTTGTTACTAATGTTTTTCCTTATGGTACAGTTGAGATCAAAAGCGACTCCACAAACAAGAGCTTCAAGGTCAATGTGTTGTTTAAGTATGGGGGGAGTGTTCTTTGGTTTTGCTAGTTTTTGTTGGTTTTGTTAATTTTGTTAAGTTATGTTAAATTTGTTAATTTTGTTAGTTTTGTTGGGTTTCTAGTTTAATATTTTAGGTCAATTCTGTTTGCATGTACAACTTTGCATATTTTTCTTTGAATTATAGGATATGTTCAAGTAATGGGTAATTATTTCGAAAATAAAAGTCTCTTGACATTTTGTGATTTGAAATCCTTGTTTTTCCTCTACATGTCATGATAGTTTTGAAAGCTTAATTTGAAAGTGATAAGTTTACCTTTGTGAGAATTTGAGCCATCCATCATCATAATCATTTTGTGTGTTTTGCCCCATTAATTTCTTGCACAATAGCCTTGGCTTGATTCTTGTTGATGCTTCCTAATTCACATGCATATTTGGAAATGATTTAGGCAATTTTTGTTCTTATTAGCCTCTAGCCAAATGGACTTACCTTGAATTAATCCCTTTGATAGCCCTTTGAGCCTATGTTCCCTTTCTTTGTTTTGAAGCTCATTACAAGCCTTAAGTGAAAAACCATGATCTCACCTTAACCTTAAGGAATTTTGGAGCTTTAGAATTGTTTTGGGAATAAGTGTGGGGGGTTTTGTTTCATTGGATAACATGTTTTGTTGGGTATGCTTCATGATGTATTTTGGGCCATACTTGATGTACATTGTATACTGGTTAAATGTTGGACATGCTGAATGATATGCTATTTCTCAAATGCTATAGAGAAACAAAAAAAAGAAAAAAAAAAGAAAGAAGAATAATGAGACTCTTGGTTCTACTCTTTATGTTTAAATTTTATCTTTAGGTTTTCTTATTTTTTTCTTAATATGCACTTATTCCTCATTGCTCCTCTATTCCTTTGGGATTTAGCTACTTATTCCATATTTTTCCCTACCTTGTCCTTGGCCCCATTACAACCTTAAAAGACCTTTTGATCCTCATGTGCTTGTGTTTATGGGTTGATTGTCAATTTTAGAATCTTGCCAAGTTTATGTGGTGTTGGTTTTCATGGGTGCTTTGAGGGTAAATAGTAGCCTAGACACTTGAGAGATAGAGTGTATATCTTGTGAGGCTTTATCACTTTTCATTCTTGAGCTGATTAACTATTTTGCCATGATTGGGTTGCTTGGATGATTTTCATGAATGTTTTGACTCTTTGGATCTCTTCATGTTAGATGTTAGATGTTACCCATTCCTTGATGTTCATTGAGAAATATGTAAATGTTTTTGTTTGTCTCTCTTTGATATCCTTTGATTTTGTTCTTTGTTTCATTTTGCCCAGGAGTGCAAAAGGCTAAGTATGGGGGATTTTGATGTGCCATTATTTTCTCCTATTTCTTAAACCTTTATGCACTATTTTAATTACTGATTAGTCTTAATTGTCAAATTAATTAGGCAGTTTTATTATTTGGGCTCATTCAGCTAATTTGATGTTTTTAATCTAATTTCAGGAATTAATGAAGCATTGAGCTTAATCCGGATTTTGGTTGTGGACTTAAAGAGGACAAATAAAACAACGTTTACCTTAGTTAATTTCTAATTAGGAGATTGCAATTTTATTTTTATGATGTTCAGTGTTTATTTCGTTTTGGGCCAGAATAATGTAATAGGGCCTAGTGACTCTGAGTGACCCTTATAAATAGCAGCCTTGGAATTCGTGTAAGGGGAATTCCATTATTCAGAGCATAGGGTTTTAGGGTTTTACGTTTTTAGCTTTGGATTACTGTTCATGTTAAGACATTTTGCATTTTTCTGCTTTCAATTGCAATTTCATTTTTTTTGTTCCTTCTTCTACTTTCATTTACGTTTTATGCTTTTAGTTTCATTTACATTTTCTGCTTTTGTTGAAATTATGGAAGGCTAAATTTCTGATGTTGTTTCCTTCTATGGACAAAGCTAAACTCTCTTCGAGGTTCTGTTTATAATGTAGCCTCCTGGCAGTTTTCCCTTCACCAATTAACTCACATTCGTTAATGTTAATCTATGCACGCTTCGTGTTCGATTAATTTCCTCTGAGCTTAACTTACGTTCATGCTGAATGAACGAAGGGTTAATTGGTGTATGTGTTGCTTAATCACATATTGACAACCCTAAATTGATTTTTGCTTAGCAAATTAAAATAGGGTTGGATTAAGTGGTTAACTGTTAGGGACGAATTCTTCATAACCTAGGACAAGAGAATGACTTCTGAATAAGAGGAAACAACACGTTTTTAATACTATTAATTTCGTATTCCAGTTTGCTTGTTCTTTAATTCACAAAACAAACAACCCCCCCCCTCCCCCAATTGTTACTGTTAATACGAAGCATATTATGAACATTTGGTTAGTCATTGCTCGTTGGGAAACGACCTAGGATCACTTCCTAGTTACTGCATTCTAATGTTTATTTGATTTGGGTACAACCTCGATCATACGATTAGCATGAACGTCGTCAACTTCTTCTTCTCCGACAATGTTAGGAGTGATTTGTGTGGACAAAGGACTAACATAGGTGTCCATGTATGAATCATCATCTTCTACATTAACACCAATTGTTTTTCCCTGTAGAACCACAGACCACCTTTCATCACAAGGGTCTTGCATGTAAAATACTTGTCTAGCTTGTTCTGCCATGATGAAAGGGTCATTGTGGTAACCAAGTTTCTGTAGGTCTACCAACATAAATCCTATATCATCGGTGCGCACACCAGTGTTGCTATCAACCCATTTACATTTGAAAACACAAACAGTAAATTTCACATAGTTAAGCTCCCAAATTTCATCAATGAACCCAAAGTAAGGGATGGAAGCTACACAGGGATTGGAATCATGCACACTTGCAAAGTATTGAGATTCAGCTCTTAGGGTGACCCCGTTGTTTTGCATTGTACTTTTGTCATCTTGTGCTTTTGTGTAAAATGAATACATGTTTATGTCGTATGCTTGCCAAGTTATAACATTGCTGTTAGGCCCATCTACTAGCTTTCTTAAAGTTTCTGAAGCATTTTCATCTGCAAAGATTGTATCTTTAAACTAATCGCAGAAAGTCTTGTTATGCTTTTTCAACACCCAATTCTTTGACATTTTTGGATTATTCTGTTTGACATAAGCTTCATGCTTAAGTATGCATGGCAAAACTTCATTATTGTTGTTCAAGACATACAAGTGAGCTTGTAACAAATTTTCTAGACTTGGAGTGATGACATGCAGTCCTCTTGAACCCTTACCACCCACTCTTTCATCATGCTGAGACTCAGGAAGGCCAATAGGTTTAGCCTTCTCAATGTATTCT
This sequence comes from Glycine soja, assembly GCF_004193775.1. Taxonomy (NCBI): domain Eukaryota; kingdom Viridiplantae; phylum Streptophyta; class Magnoliopsida; order Fabales; family Fabaceae; genus Glycine; species Glycine soja. The sequence continues at coordinate 26,391,845 of NC_041011.1, forward strand.
GAGAAAAATTCAATGGCTTCTTCTGCAATGTACCTCTCAACAATAGATGCTTCTGGACGATATAGATTCTTTGTGTATCCTTTTAAGATCTTCATGTATCGCTCAACCGGGTACATCCACCGCAAATAAACAGGACCACAACATTTGATTTCTCTGACCAGATGCACAATCAAGTGAATCATGATGTCAAAGAAGGCAGGGGGAAAATACATCTCCAACTGGCACAGTATAATTGCGGCCTGATTTTCCAGCTCATCAAACTTGATAGGATCAACGACTTTGCTACATATGGCATGGAAGAAAAAGCACAGGCAAGTTATGGCTAACCTGACTTTGTTTGGCAAGATGTCTCGTATAGCCACGGCTAACAATTGTTGCATCAACACGTGACAATCGTAATACTTTAACCCTACAAGCTTAAGCTCTTTCAACTGCACAAGGCTCTTAATATTTGAAGAGTATCCTTGTGGAACCTTCACCCGACGAAGACACTGACAAAAACTTATCTTCTCCTTTTTGGACAAAGTATGACAAGCTGGGGGCAAGTAAATTTTCTTCCCATCAGACCTTGGATGCAACTGTGATTGTATCCCCATCTCAGCTAGATCCTGATGGGTATTCAAGCCATCCTTCGTCTTGCCCTGAATGTTAAGGAGCGTCCCAATCACACTGTCACATGCATTTTTCTCGACATGCATAACATCAATACAATGTCTAACGTCTAGATCAAATCAGTACGAAAGATCAAAGAAAATGGACCTCTTCTTCCATATGCAAGTATGACTTTTATCCTTCTTTTGGGTCTTTTCAAATACAGTATTCAAGTGTTGAACCCGCTGGTATACCTGCTCACCAGTCAATGGTATCGGTGCAATATCGTGCTCTTGACTTCCATTAAAAGCTTTTTTCAGTCGTCTGTAAGGATTATTGGGTGGTAGAAAATGGTGATGCCTACTGTAGACTGTTTTTCTTCCATGTTTTAGTTGTATGTAGCTTGTTTTTTCTTCACAGATGGGGCATGTATGATGACCCTTAACACTGTAACCGCTGAGATTCCCATATGCTGGAAAGTCATTAATGGTACAAAAAAGCATTGCACGCATTTCAAACGTCTCCTTGCCAAATGCATCAAACACTAAAACCCCCTCGTCCCACAACTTTCTCAGGTCTTCAACCAACAGACTTAGATAAACATCAATGTCATTTCCTGGTTGTCTTGGGCCCCATATCATCATAGACAACATCATGTATTTTCACTTCATGCACAACCAAGGAGGCAAATTGTAAATTACTAGCAGAACTGGCCATGAACTGTGTTGTGTGCTTAAGGTGCCATATGGATTCATTCCATCACTGGCTAGTCCAAGTCTAAGATTTCTTGGCTCTTTCCCGAAATCCGGATACAAACCATCAATCTTCTTCCACTACGAGCAATCAACCGGATGACGGACCATTCCATCAGAAATCCTTCCATTTGCATGCCATGTAAGGTCTTTTGCGTCGTCCTCGTTAGCAAAAAGACGCTTAAACCTTGGAATGATTGGAAGATACCACAAAACCTTCGCTGGCGGGCCCTTGTTTGAGTTTTCATCAAAACTGCTTTCCTCTCCATCCTTCACTTTGTACTGTGAAGTCCCACAGATAGGGCATTTGGAGATTTCTTGGAATTCATGCATGTACAGTATGCAATCATTGGTGCAAGCATGAATCTTCTAATACTTCATACCCATCGGACACAGTATCTTTTTCGCCTTATAGTAAGTTTTAGGCAGCATGTTGTCCTCTAGAAGCAGATTGTGCACTACCTCAAGCAGTGAGGTGAAACTTTTGTCACTCCACCCATACCTGGCCTTCACATTAACCAGACTTAACATCGCAGACAACAGGGTTAAGGAATTCTTGCACCCTGTATACAAAGGCTTCTTTGAATCACTCTGCAATCCTTAATATACAGGGGCGTGTGCTTGCTGAAAAGACTCTTGTCCAAGGTCACAAATCATGTCCTCCAAGCGATCTCCCATTTCTACGTCAAACGGTTCAGATTGGGACCCACTCTGCATGTCAGTCACTTCACCATGCCATATCCACGTCGTGTAATTCTTCTTGATCCCATCACACAATAGATGCTCTTGTATGTCATCCAGTAGTTTTCGTCTTCCGTTCAAACAATTGATGCAAGGACAATAATATTTTCCTTCTTCATTCAGTCGACCTCTTTCTGAAGCAAATTGCAAGAACTGCTCAACGCCATCCTCATATTCTGGGCTCATGCAACTTTGACTCATCCAACTTCGATCCATCTAAGCAATTCCATGCATGAAAATCTCACTTTTTTATTTATAGGTGTGGCCCTATCCCATTTAGGAAGACTGTCTTTTATGTTAGCTTCAAACGTCAGGGTTAGCATTATTTTGAACAATTTGACTAAATTTCGATAGCATTTCGCATTGGTCTTCAAGTACATGACATGACATCGATGAAATTAATTTCCTGATAATCAAGTATGCACTCAGAGAACAACTTGAAATGCATTGTACCAAAATTTCATCAAATTAATCAAAATAATAATAGCCTAACGAATGAATCTAACATAAAAATACCAGTCTCCCCAAACTGTCCAAACGGACAACTCAAGACTAAATACAATGACTAATGCAAACTAGCTGCAAGAATCATTGCATCCAGTCTCAAACGGGAATCTAAGGTTCACTCAGCATGAACAACAGTTGTTTATATAGAAAATTGCATTGATGACGTACAAGAACATACAAAAGCTAAATTTCAATTATAGACAAATATCAACATCAACAGTTCTTTATGTAACTAATTTCAAATTCTGGGTTTGGAGGGTGCTTATGCTTTATTATTGTAGTTGGGTATGTGTGTGTGTGTGTGTGTGTGTGTGTGTGTATCATGAGGGTGTGTGTGTGTGTGTGTGTGTGTGTCTTTGTGTGTGATGAGGAGACATATTAATCACAACTTGTAAGAGATGCAGTTGATGGGGTAATGTAGAAGAGGGTTGATACATGGCAGTATGTGATTGAATGTTAACACGTTTTTAATGGTAGACAAGTTAGATCCCTAGATGTACAAAAACCAGATTCCTTTACTAAAATGATGCAGATTCTATCTTGGGATCTAATTTTTTTGGGATCTGCTTTTGCACAAGTTCCCACGATGTTTCATGGTGGAAACTATGGACAAGTTTATTATGGATGAAAAAAATTCAATATCCATGGGTGCTAAACTTGTATATAAAACATTCCAAACGAAGGGAGTTAGCTAGACCAGTAATCACAAGGTTTGCAACTGTTTTTCTCACTCTACAATGTATATCATAGCAAAAGAATGCTCTTCGATCTAGGTTTGCTTCAGCAGTAGGCAACTAGTAGTGATGCTAGTAAAAATTGAGGGCAAACTAGTGATCAGTGTTGTTTTGTGTGATTCAAGATTTTGGAAATCTATCCACTATTGCTTTAAGTGTGACACTCCAAACCTGTCATGCTATATATCTATGAAGTTGTGTATAGAGGTAAAGAAGAAATAGCTGCAAATTGCAAGAATCAAGAGTCACGATATAAGAAAGTGTGGAAGATAATTGATACTCATTGGGATTTGCAATTACATAGCAATCTTCATGATGCTTCATTGTATCTTAATCCCAAGTACGCAATTTCAATTTAGGGGAGGACATAAATTTGGAAATTGACTTGAAGCATAAGATTGCAAACATGGTTTTAAATTTGGTTCGCAACCGCAATTGCAGATGCAATATTATAATTTTTAAGGTTTCTATAAACTTAATTAGACTAAAATAACTAAATGTTCATCAACAATTGTTCTTCATTGCTATTTGTAATACAACTACAAGTCTAACTTTAAAACCCTAATTAGAAACTGTCAACTACTAAGGTTTCTTCTTACAACCTTAAATCATGCAAGAGAGAATGTTTTCCCTTGTCTCAAAATATGGGTGAGTAGTAGTGACTCACTTTGTACACCTTTTGGGTTTCTCTTCATTTATGGAATCTATGGAGAGAGAGTGAACCTTGGACAGCTCATGGAATCCATGTGGAGATTCACATGTGACTTTACTGTAAGGGCCTTCTTTCTTTATTTATGGAATATCTGTGTGTGTGTGTGTGTGTGGTTGTGTGTGTGTGTGTGTGTGTGTTTGTGTGTGTGTGTGAAGAGAACAAGGTGGATTTCAATGATAACAGGTCAGTAGACCCAGAGAGATACACTTTCAACCTAACAGGAACAGAGCCTATTAGTTTGGAAGACAAAAGGAAGGTTGGTCACCATGCTTCAATTACTTGAAACACTATTGGAACTTTATGTCAGTAGCCCCAAGCTATTCATCATTACGACGAAATGAAACTTTAAGGGAGGAGTATTGACAGATACTCATTAGATGTTAGATAAGTTAGTCAAACAAATACAGGAATTTATGTAACAAAGAATGGTATTGAGCTTGCAATTGATTATTTCTTACTTACTTTTCAAATTATTCAATAAAAACTACTTTCATGGCATTGCAAGCTATCCTGTACTCAGGAACAAGTGGTGCTTAAAAATCAAACAGTTCAACAACTATACAAGTAATGCATACAAAAACAATTTCAAAGTAGTTTTCGAATCAAAGATATAAATACCTGAGTTCGAGGCTTCAGCACAATTGACTTTCCAGCAATGACCGTAGGACCACTTTTTGAAACAGCAATGACCACAGGATCAACAATGGCTAAAATTACTCCTAATGGAATCTGAAAATAGTATGGCAACATAATTTAGTGTTTAGAAAATTAAAAAAATGCTAAATGACATTATAAATAATATTCTGAATTCCACCAATATAACTTTTAAGCCACTTAATTTTTAGAATCTTTTTTATCTCTCGAGACCTACCCTATCATTTTGTTAGATAGCTAAAACTAAGCAACCACGCACATACAAAGATGGAGCAAAAACTGATTTGTTGTATTTCAGTTATGCATCATATTTAAAGTGTTACAATGAGAGTTTAAATACAAAGGCTATAAAAGTTTCTTAGCGGGCAGAGCAGAAAGCAATCAAATGGCTGCCAAGGCTACAAGCAATTTGATTGTATCATGTCTTGCAAATAGACCAAATTTATAAAAAAAAATCAACACCATGTTGCTAAAATTAACCTTTTACCACCAATCTAACTATTTTATTTATGTAGAATGGAAGCAACAAACATGGCATATAGATCCATCAACCAGAATGTGCTAGCAAATGCACCTTGCTTGGTCGGAATTCTAGTGGATAAAGGCTTAAGTGGCTCTAACCGTCTGGCGGGAAATCAAGTATCTCATAATGTAGCAGTGATGTTCTTTGGAGGACCAGATGAGAGAGAAGCATTGTGCTATGGATGGAGAATGGTGGAACATCACAAGATTAGCCTTACCGTAATGCGTTTTGTCCAAAGTGATCAAGTACAAGTAGAGCCATTGAGACACCAACATGATGGTATTGATTTGGATGAACCAAGGGTGTTGACAGTGCAAATAGTTAGGAATATTCAGAAGCAGCATCATGAGAAGCTTATACATGAGTTTAGGATGAGGTGTGGGGATGATGATGCAGTTGATTATGTTGAGAAGGTGGTCAGCAATGGTGAGGACACAGTGGCAGCAATAAGAACAATGGATGACATTCATGACCTTTTCATAGTTGGGAGAGGTCAAGGGGTGATATCACCACTCACTACAGGACTCACTGATTGGAGTGAGTGTCTTGAGATAGGGGCAATTAGGGATATGCTAGCAACTGTATAAGGTCCCAATTGAGTATGAAATTAACAAAGTGGTCTAGGGGGGTTACTTTCTGGATATATGTGGCTTTGCATAACTGTATAAGGTCCCAATTGTGTATGAAATTAATCTCTATTTCCAAAAAGTATCAGAATATCTATGTCTACCTAGTTAGCTGGATGTATAGACTAGAGTACAGAATGACTTGTGTTTATGATGCAGGCTAAGAATTTTCTAGCATGTACGAGGGAATTCGAGCCATGTTACTCAATTTAATTGAAAAAACTCTAGCTACCACACGATTTATGTTTTCTTAGTAGACTTAGATAATGTTATAATTGAAAATGACCTACTGGTACACAATTTAAAATGTTCTAACCAACATAAATAAAACCAATTTTATTAATGATTATGGTACTGTGTGTGTGTGTGTGTGTGTGTGTGTGTGTGTGTGTGTGTGTGTGTGTGTGTGTGTGTGTGTGAAGAGCATCAGCAAAACTGGTTGCAAGTCGGATGAAGGCGAGTTTATGAAGGGATTGCACATGTTGACCTCACTGAGGAGTGATAATGTAGTGAGGTTGAGATGGAGAATGCTTTCTGATTTATGATATTGTTCCTAATGGAAACCTTTCACGCTTCCTTGATGTTAAGGAAGGAGATGGAGAAGTCCTTGAATGGTCAACTAGAGTTTCTATTGTGAAAGGGATTGCTAAAGGTTACCATTTTGTTCTATCCTATCCTTATTAAATTACCTTCTTATAATGTAATTAAAAGTACTTACTTATGCTTTCTATTTGAGGTTTATATACTAAACCATTTTTTTGTTGATCAGGTATGGCATATTTGCATGCATACAAAGCAAACAAGCCCGTTTTGGTTCACCAAAACATCTCAACTGACTATGTTAGTAGCCATTATTCGGGGCAGTGTTGTAAAAACCTAGTGGCTTACTTTTCCTTTCTTTTTTCCTGAGTTTTTTTCTTGTTTTATCTAGGTGCTTAATTTGGTTGACATCTAATCAGAGTTTTACTCACAACTATGATAATGGTTAGGCACCACACCGTTTTAGAAAGCCTAAAAGGCTTATCTGTTTGTCTATCATTATGCTTTCAAGTTTCAGCATGATTTATATTATTGCTTTTTATACTAGAATTATAATCATGGAGCTGATTAGTTTCAAAATTTCACTAATGACCAACTGCAGACCCTCTAGAGGATGAAGGATCCAACTATCCACAAGACCTTGTTCTGGTACCTCGAGGTACTGATGATGATAGTGTTGTTGTAGGGTCACACATTAGGGGTAGCAGATTGCGAGCTTCGGCTGCTGGGGATGAGGAGGTGGATCTACTTCTACCCGGTACAACAAGGTATGGTTTCTTTAATATTATGTATCATTTTCAAAATCACAGTGGTCCAACTATCCTATTTTCATGTTTGAACCTTGCAACTCCAAATTCTTTATCACTTATATGTTCATAAATATAAACAAATTTGGGATGTTATCACACTTCTACTTTTAAGGACAATTGTGGTGTGTGATTGAGATATCACCTGGTCATTGCCAAAGGATGCATGGATGCTCCTGTTTGAAAATTAATTCCCGTTAGGCTATCTCAATCACCCGTGAAAAGTGATTTTTCAATGCTGGAAGTTGATTGATAAATTTCAAGGTGGAGAAAATATATGTACTCTGCCACAAATTAAAATATTTGCAATTCTTAAACTTTCTTAACGATCCCTCGGTGCTCGAATCTTTATGAACCCTAAACATCTGTCATACTTGTTGCACATTGATAGACTTTATATGGCTATTTGTCTTGGAAGAGATAGATCTTATCCCTTTCTTTTCTCCTAACAGTCTAGGCATTTCACTTTACTATAGAAAATATTTTAGGCTGAGGGTTTTTCCTACTTTGCAACTTGTTATGCAGACTACAAATCCAGCTATGTGTGTTTGTTTTAGTATTAACAAGTCTCAAACGCTAGTTGAATCATAATAACACGAATGGGTAAGAAAAACTAACTGGTTTTGAAACAAAATTAACTATAACGACTTAGTATCGTCTTAGTCTAATTTAAACCTCCAAATTGACAGTAACACGAACGGGTAACAAAACCTATTGTTTGGAAAAATAATGATATTGCCTAGTCTCAGCTTAGTCAAATATCAATAATATTAGTTAGTCTAACTAAGCTTTTGAAACATGACAACAGAGACAGACCACTGAACAATGGATTTTCATCATTAACAGAGAACAGAGACATACCTTCGATGGCTTCCCTGGGAGTCTTAAAGCCAACCACAATGGACTTCCAAAATCGATTCCCACCCTTTCCGGGACTCTTTCCTTTCCTAGCTTTCTTCGAGCTGTGAAAGTGACCAAATGTTAAAACGAGGAACGCATAATGTTAAAATGAAAGAACGTACCTCAATCGATAAGTGGTAGAGACGAACTCCACAACGTGGTTGCAGTGATGGAAGCGCAGGGCAATTTGCGGCAAAGACGAACTCAGGCAGAATGAGAAAGAAGAAGAACGATAGGGTTCAAGCACGCGGGATGTGCAATTTCAGGTTTTTAATTTATAATCAAAACAACATCGATTTTTTAAGTATAATCGATGTAAACCTCAACTAGGTAACATCGGTTTTAAGAAAACCGATGTCAACATCAACTCGTTAACATCGGTTTTGAATAACCGATGTTAATCTCGAGTAGTTAACATCGGTTTTGGAAAAATCGATGTTAACTAACTCTACTTATTTACAAAAATGTCACCGAGCTTTTGTTAACATTGGTTTTATGAATAACCGATGTTAATCGTGCGATGTTAAATCTAAAAATTGTAGTAGTGTCATTTTATTATTTTTTTTCATTTTTTTAATTTTCTTTTTGAATTAAAGATGAGCATAATCAAGGTCATCAAACTCGAGAGTTTACCTAAACTCGTGAGAATTTCATAGACTCGACTCGTGAACTCAACTCGTAGACTCACAAGAATCCACTTCATATAAAAATAATAACAAAATATATATAAATAACATACCAATTAAACATTTCAACAATATAATAAAGCAAAATAATAAATCATAAATTACACAATACTTAGTAATGCATCACTACTAGATAATAACTTGTGGTTGTTATAATAGTGGTAGATCATTCACATCGAGGGTTTGATGTACTTAGAGAACAAATGTTTGATGTTATCAAAGTTGAGATTTTTTATATTCAAGAATAGTACACTAAATAAAGGTATGTTGAACACTAAACAGATAAAGAACAACCTAAAATAACTTATATTTTGGTCTAACTTTTTTAACTTGTTGACTCGGTAGTAAACTTGAGAGTCTACCGAATTTACTTAGAATTTATAGAATCTACTCAAAGTCTACTAAAAAAATAGTTTACACAATAGTCAACTCATAAAAAATAAATGGACTTGTAAACTTTAAGAGTTAGCAAATTAACTCAAGAGTTTGATAACCATAAGCATAACTATAAATGAGAGTTCAATCATTAGAAACACAAGTAAATAATGCTATAAAATAGAATTAACTTATTATCGAGGATAAAATATACTTGTAGACATCTTATTTACAGAAAAATGTTGCATAGGTATTTTTTTATCCTTTATATCTCGAAAGAAAAATGGTGGTTCTTGTGGAGATGGCAACTCATCAAGTGTGTGACCATCGAGATAAAAAATAACTTTTGTCATAGTAGGCCTAATATTTTTATTTTCTTGAACGCATAGTAAACCAATATGAATGCACTTAATGACTTCAAATTGAGAATAATTTTCTTCCAAATTTGGGTCCAATATGCTCAGTGGTGCTTGATCCTTCCATTGTCGCCAAACCTGTAACAACATAAGGATCAAAATTAAATATTTTAATTTTATGTTTCACAGCATTTAAATCAATTTAATTTGGTTTACATTTTGTGTAAGAGCGAATTTTTTTAAGAAATATTATACTTACATAACTCATGAGGCTATCTACAATATCGGGCAATTGGTGAGAATTTATATTCTTTCTCCCCGTGATAATCTCTATAATCATAACTCCGAAACTAAAAACATCAGATTTTTCAGAAAATTGTCCAAATATTGCATATTCTGGAGACATATAACCACTGTAAGAAAAAAAATATTAATTAGTTAAAACATATAATGTGAAGAACTAATAAGAAAGATTTTTTTTTAAAACTTACAATGTTCCAACGATTCTTTGAGTTTTCCCAAGATCCTGATTTAGTTCAATAATTCTAGCCATACCAAAATCTGATATCTTAGGATTCATATTTTCATCTAATAGAATATTACTTGGTTTAAGATCACGATGTATAACTTTAAGGCGAGAATGTTCATGTAAATAAAGAATTCCTCGTGCAGTTCCTTCTATAATTTTATAACGCTGTGACCAGCTCAACTTCTTTTGTTGAGGATCTGCAATATTAGGTTAAATGAATTAAGATAGAACGAAACATATATTTGTAAAGATATAATGTATTGAAAAGAATGCAAAATACATTAATCATCAATTTGATATTATTCAAGAGTTTAAAGTCAAGAATCAAACCAAATAAAAAGTTATCAAGGCTCCCGTTGGACATGTACTCATAAATAAGAATCTTCTCTTGCACTTCTAGACAAAAACCTATTAACTCCACAAGATTTCTATGCTGTAGTTTTGCTATTGATAAAATCTCATTTTTGAATTCAACCGAACCTTGTGATGAATTTGTCGATAATCTTTTCACAGCTATACGTCGTCCATTAGGAAGAATTCCCTAAGAATATAAATGATTATTAAAATGGAAAAGCATAACCATAAAATAAATAAATTATCACATGTTCTAACCTTGTAAACTTCTCCAAATCCACCTTTACCAATCTTATTTTCATGTGAAAAGTTATTTGTTGCAGCTGCAATTATATCCAAATCAAATTGCAAACCCTCTATAGTGACACTTTCCTGACCAACTAAACAAATGTTTGAATTGTTAAAATAAGTTTGCAAATTTAAACTTACATGGATTAAAGAATTTTTTATTACAATAAGAATACGTACAATTTTCTCTTAGAAGAATCTTGTAATTTCTCTTTCTTGCTTTTCTTCGTATCAAATGATAGCTAAAGAAGCTTAGCATCACCGGAACAACAACAACAAGGAGGACAATTATAACAATTGTTCGTAGTGAACCCTTTTCATTTTCTACATAAGAATTAACATACTTTTCAGAAACCGTTGACAATTGTTAAATATTGACAATTATTAAAAAAATGTTATTTACTAACTTACAAAAGTATGGAACACTGCTTTTAAGTTATTGTCTAAAAAAATAAATTATCATTTGTATAGCACTATAGCTTTTAAAGATATGTATCAATATGGTACGTATGATACGATGTATACTATTAACATTTGGTACATTGATATATGGTATTGGATTAAAAATATTTTTTTGTCCTCTAAAATACATTGAATTTGATTTTAGTTCTTTGAATTTTTTTCTTTCCTTTTCATTCCAGAATTCTAGAAATATTAGGGAGTGTTTGGTTTAATTATTTTCTGTTTTCATTTTTACTGAAAATAGAAAATGGTGATAAAAATTTATTTGGTTGGATTTCTGTTTTCATTTTTAGTGAAAATATTTTTCCAAACGAACCAAAAACTGAAAACAATAAAATCTCATTTTGAGTGTTTTCAATTGAAACCAGGAACCTCATTTTTGGTAAAATGAAAAGTAGTGATAAAGAATGTAATTTTAAGCAAATCTAAGAATATATTTCCTGTCGAAAAAGCATTTTTATTATTTTTATTTTTCAAAAACAGAAAACAAAAAGTCAAACCAAACATATTTTCAGAATTCTAATCTTTTAAAAATAAAAACATTTTTAAGAAAATAAAAATAAGAAATAGAAACAAGAAAATAAAAAATATAAACCAAACACACCCTTATATTTTAGTTCTTTACTTAACGCTATTAAGATGTTGGAGATAATTTGGTGAGCGAATTAGATAGGGGAATTAGATAGGGATGATGAGTTAAATCAATTGTATAAGCTCCAAACAGAATAGATCTATCAGAGGAATATTGGCTTCTCTAACCTTCTATTTTTATTACTTTTTACTTGTTTTTTAATTTTTAATCAGCTAATTTTTTATTTATTTAATTAGTTAATGACATGTCAAATTATTTTTAAATCACCGACTGGGATGACTATGGTCACATTTAACTGTAAAAACAAACAAAGTTAAGAAAAAACTAAAATGAAATTTCTTAAATTCTCGGGATCAAATGCAAAAAAAAAAATGAGAACTATAAAATTAACTAAATAATTGAAGGAAGAAGGGAAGGGAGATAAGTCGTGAGTTTGAATATCTTTGAGTTACATTCTAACAAGAATTAACCATTAACATTTATTTATAAAAAAATGCAAAACAATTTTTGTTCAAAGGGTAAATTAAATTCAAATCTGTTATACTTTTGGAAAAAACATATTTAGCCTATGGTATTCTCTCATATTTTATACTAACGAAATTATTTGTTAATATAATCTTGCAATGTCTATACTAAATTTAATTTTCATTAGAAAAAATTATACTAATTAATTAACGAAGGTAAATTCATACTAAATCGTTAATTGATGGGTTTTTTAATTCTGTATATGAAAATGTGCACTTACTTTAATACGTTAGTTAGAATAAGAGAAATGAATTAAATGTATATATCTACCTTAGTCTCACACGCAACATGTTATATTACTAGGGCAAACTCAAGAGGAAAATGTTGATCTTCCAAAGTCAAATTATAAACTGGATAATTAAACATCAACTGTCAAAATTTTTATATAACTACTTAAAAAGTAAATTTTTCAGAGAATCATCTAATTTTTTAACATTAAAACTCAATCTTTTATTTATATTTATACAGTCTAGATCTAATTATCTTAATTTTTTAAAGACGATCAAAATTGTTATGCAAAAAGAAGTAAAATAAAAAAAATGATCAAAATTAACAGTATTCTCGATTGATGGCGATGCCTAACCAAAAATATTGACGCGCGCGTGTTAGATAATCACCTAGTGAACAAGATCCCACACTGGATCATAAGAATAGTGTTAACAGATGATTGGAAAAAATAAATGAGAAAAGTTGACATTTATATTTCTCATCAATTTAATATTTAAACTAAAAAATAAAAGAAAATACTAAATGTAGTACGTACTACTCTCATTTTCTATGGTTTCAGGAATTGATAGCAAATAAATGAATGGATATATAATTTCATTCAAAATTATTTTGTCTCTCATATTTCTATCCATTGAGGAGCAAGAAGAATTTTACGTAAATCTCTCACTCTTTTTACCAAACAAGTGAAAATATTTATTTCATCTCTTTTTCTCAGTTAATGAAAATCCAGTCCTCCATAAATTACCTTAGTTCTTAAAACTTTTAAGCAGCAAATTAGTACCTTATTTTTTTTATCAATCTGTTTTTTTTCTTTATATAATTTGTTACTAAATCAATCACTCAAGGATTTATTTGCAATATTTATTGTAATCTATTTTAATTATTTGTAAAAATATAATAATACTTAATTTAAATCTTTAAACTACTAATTTAACCATAAAACATTTAAAAAATATTTTAAATATTCACCTAACTAGCACTTAAATTAGTTAATGGCCGAGATTGAGTGTTTTTCTTATCTTCAGTCCTAATTATGCTGAGACAACTAAACATGTGAAGTATTAGCTTATGAGAAAAAAAATTATACACATATTTATATAATTCAATTATAAATGATAAATTTATTCATTTTTAAAATAATTTAATTATGATTGAATTGATATTATAAAATTATTATTTTAGATAGAGATTAAACTCTTACCTGATTTTGATTCTGGTGTACCATGAGGAAAGTCTCTGTAGAACTGTCCTATCCCAAACATCAAAGTGCAGCTTGGAAATAGAACCATTCCACCTCTCCTTCCGAGACAACACAAAGGAATATCTCTCATAATATCACCCAAACACTTACTGCAATCTTCGCTTGATAGATCTGGCGTGCACTGAACAAGAGTATGCACTCTTTGAGACCCAAAAACGGTAGCGTTTTTCGTTGCAAACTTCTTGGTGCCAGCTTTCACAGCCTCACCCACTGCATCACTCAACGTTTTGGATAGCAACCAATACCCATAGATTCCTTCTGTTGAATTCGTATTCACGTTGAAATCCACGAAGTTGAACCTAGGCCATTCTTCCACGGCGGAGAAAAAACAACGGTTGGAATAACGAACCATACATTCGTGGTACCAAATTAAGGCCTCTTTGGAGTTGAGACACCGTACGGTTATTTGTTGGGTTGCAGTTTTAATACATTCTTGGCACGTGTGGTTGCTGACATCGCCACGGCACATGAAGGAGCCGTAAATGTTTTCGCCGGCGGCGTCTCCGCCACCCGTTGTGGTGTTGAAGAATTGTGCAGTGGTGGCATGGGAAGATAGGGAGGTGAGGAGGGTTTGGAGGTTGGATTGGTAGGTGCTGTTTGGAGTGAAGGTTTTGTTGCTTGAACAGCTGTGATTCAGATACTGAAGGTTATCAATGGCTTCGGTTTTTGTTATAGAAAAATTGAACAGAAAGAAAAGGTAGTTGAGTAAGAGTAACAACATGTCGACGACCCGTTCATTCACTCATTTGGTGAATACACAAGAAGATAAGGTTCACCTCAGGCCATTGAATTGTCAATGAATGAACAAGACTTGCCTACGTTAATGGTTTACCTGTCCCACAAGGAATTTAAAAGATAGGGCAGGTTCTTTAGTTTGCACCTTGAACAGAGAGCCAATAGTTTGACTAGTTGATCAACGAACAAATCTTGTATACACACCCACCTAACGCGTTAGCTTTACATATATCCACTAAAACATTGACAACTCATTCAAATTGGAAATTTCATCAGCACTTAGAGTGCCGTTCCAGCGAGTTGGACCATTTGATGAATGTTTTGTGTTGGATTTTGACACGTGTATTGGAAAATTTTAGTTTAACCATTTAACTTTCTAACTTTGGGAATTAACAGTGGGAATAAATTGTGGGGTTGGGTTTTCGCATCCACCAGCAGCAGGCCACCGCCATGTCGGGTCAGGCCTTCAAATCCGGCAGCAGCGACATAGTGTCAGGGTTTGCAGCGGCAGAGGCTTTTTGGATGCACCAGCAGGTTGATGCCGTGTTCGGATCCGACTTTCGGATCTAGCAGCAGCTCCGCCATGTCGGGGACGAGGTTCTTGCGGAGGCGGCGCGCGACGCCGGATCGTTTTGAGGTCGTCAGTGTTTGGATTTTTTTAACAAAGAAGTTCATTTTAGTGTGCTGGGTTAAAGGAGGAAACAAAAGTTAAAAGTAAATTCATATACATATACTAACAAATTAATCTTAAAAAGATAAAAAAAAAAGTATTGTAAATAAATTTTATTATTAAATTTGTAAGATTATTTTTTATTAAATTATAATATTTAAAAATTAATTTAATAATGAATTATATTTTTAAAAATTAATTTGATATTAAGCTCTAATGTTTAAAGACTAATTTTTTATTAATTTATTACATTATTTTTATGTATTTGAAATTAAATTTATATTTTTTATTTTTAAGTAATCAATGCATCTTACTCTAAAAATGAATTTAATTTTTTATTTTAAAATTAAAATGAAACTTCCAATACACATGTCAAAATCTTATATAAAGTGTTAATCTAATTGTCCAAATAATAGGAACGTCACGGTAACATTCCCGCTTAAGCCAGAGAATCAATACCCCTCGATAGTCTCAAATCCCGGTAAAAGTATCAGGTTAGGCTCCTTTTGTAAACTATTTATCAATAGGGTCTATTTTCAAATATTTTACCAGCCGGTTTGTTTTTATTTATATTACGCCAAAGGCAGGAGCGCAATACAACCGGGAGCTAACATGTGGCATTGAGTTGTGTTGTGCCAATAGATATGCGCAATGGGTTGCTACAATTGCAGTGGCGCAACCACTTTTGTCAGTATAGGCGCAGGTAGGCATAGGTACGTAGGCACGTGAAGGCAGGGGCGCAATACAATGGGGAGCTGACATGTGGCATTGAGCTGTTGTGCCAACAAATATGCACAATCGATTGCTACCGTTACAGTGGCGCAATCACTTTTTGTCGGTATAGGCGTAGGTAGGTAGGTACAGGTACGTAGGCACGTGAACATGTTGCACCAAGGGGGTTGGCGCAATACCCCCCTCCCACAATCCTTCTTCGCTTATAAATTGAAAAAACACATGCATGCTCCCTCACTTGCAACAAACACCCCCCTCTTCCAGCAGCTTCCTTCTTTCCAATAAGCATTTTGTTGCTCCCTTCCCTCCCAACTTGCTCTCTCTCTCTCTTCTAGTTTTCTCTCTCTCTCATAATATTTTTATTTCATGTTCTTTATTGTTGCTAATGACATTAAATGACACTTACATGTTTTAAAATATGTGATATTGTGTTTATATTTAAAATATTTAAATATGAAGTGTTGTGGATGCAAAATCAACATGTGTCCCAACATATTTGGAACGCGGATGTGGATAGAAAATTAAGAATGAGGCGAGTGATTCCAACTTATCAGGGTATAGAACAACCACTGGCAGAAATTATTCCTCTGTTACAGCAGTCTGGATTATACACAACAATAAAATTGTGTAGAATCAAAATCAATGGAGGAATTGTAAATGCATTTTTTGAAAGGTGGAGGCCAGAGACACACACCTTTCATTTGATGTATGGGGAGGCCACCATCACACTACAAGATGTGTCTGTGTTGCTAGGTCTTCCTGTGGATGGCAATCCTTTAATTGGCAGCACAAATATTGATGGGATTGATATGTGTGAACAATACCTTGGAGTCAGGCCAAATGCTAATGCATTGTCTGACGGAAACACATTGAAATTAAGCTGATTGGCTTCAGAGTTTACAAATATCCAGGACTATGTGGACGACGAAGAGAACCTCAAAATGTTTGCACATGCTTGGATTTTGAGATTTATTGGAGGTGTCTTGTTGGTGGATAAAAGTAGTAAAAGAGTCCTCATGAGATATTTGCAATTTCTGGTAGATTTTGAAGAGTGCAATAGTTATGCGTGGGGAGCTGCTGCATTGAGTTATTTATACAAAGAGATGTGTAATGCAACATATTATAATATGCAATCTATTGGCGGTTACCGTTCTCTTAATTCAATTGTGGGCATGGGAACAATGCCCTAAATTAGTCCTATTGATTGTGCCTCCACAACAACGAAACAGTCCACTTGGCTATAGGTACATAATTTTTAAATTATGGTCTTCATTTATAATTTTAATTATTATTGTATGTAACACATTATTATTTATTGTTGCATAATTGTTATACAAATGGTTACAAAATAGAAATCCTCATATGGCCAGTGATAGTGTGGAACACTATCGTTTTAAATTAGAAACCATGAAAAGGGGCGAGGTAACTAAGTATACATTTTTCAAATGAACAATGTTATTATTTGTAATTATTTAACAAATTTTTAAATTGCCTTGTAATGTGGAGATGTGTAGTGCCGATGATTTGTTTCAATGTTGTTGAATGACATCAGCTAGATAGAGTCATGAGGCAATTTGGACTGCAACAACTTATACCTGGTCCTCCATTGCAACCTAGCAATATACATGGCTTAACACTAAATGGATAAAGTGGACATAATTGGAGGCGACTACTGCAGCCAGTGCTTAATGAAAGGAATAGTCGTTATGAAAGACGGTTTCAAGAAATGTCATCACAAGTTGGGCCCCTCAGTGTGAATTTTGAGTATATGAAGTGGTTTAGGCATAAAACCAAATTGTATATCAGCCGACAACATGCAAGAAGAGGACTGATGGTATTTATTAATTATTGTAGCTCTTACTTATTTATTTTAATATTCTAAAAATTGGTTATTATTTACATACATTTTCTAAATATATGTATTATTTAACAATAATTTATATGCAGGGTGAAATTATAGAAACAATGCAATTCATGTTGTCCCCATATGGGAGAAGGGTGTCAACTTTAGACGATCTGGCGTCGTGCCTTGATAAGATGACTCTTTTAGCTGAGGAAGATGATAGAATTATTGAGGCACGTGAAAAAGCTCCTCCTTCGGTTCCACAATTTGAACATTTGACATGTTGGGTAGGAGTGTGGAGACCCAAGGTTTAGGGCGACGTAGGGAAAGTGTGGATGCAGAAGCACATGTCATTCCTGCGATGCCAGAGCAGCAACATGGAATGTATTACACACCTGATCAGTTCACCCAAGAGTCGTCTCAAATGTCCCCCCTGTATCCGTACCCATATCAAAGCGAAACTTCATCAGGTACAATTTTTGTGTTAATTTAATTTATAATGTCCATTAATATTGTATTTTATTTAATTTATTGTTTATTTATTATCTTATATATCGTGATATGTAGATGCATATTTCATGGGAATGCAACCTCCGCTACAACCAGGATATGTTACGACTGACTTATTTGGGTCTCCTTCTCCTGCGGGAACCCCTTCATTTGCACATGGTTGTCAGATATCAACACCTAACGCCCCAATGGGCCCTCCATGGAGTGTGTCGGAAAACATTCCTAACATTACTGATTTATTAGGGGTAGATTTAGGTAATGAATTTTCTGCTAAGGCTGATGAAAGGAGGGGCGATAGGAGAAGGAATCCAGATCAGCAAGCTCGGAGATAGGAGCGACCATGTGGGACGTCCTTCCGCCATCACACACATGATGATGATGATGATGATGATGATTGATTAGTTTTATTTTAAATTATTTGAATTAATTGAAGATGTGCGTAACAAAATTGAGCAAACAACATCAATAAAAATCATGAATTGAATCGGACAATGATAACTAATCACATGTAGACCATGACGTTAACAACTGCCCTGATTAGACTGTAGTGGACAATTGCGTCGGTTGTGTCCTTGTACACCACATCTACCACATTTTTGACGAGTTTGAGAAGGTTCCCTCCAATCCATCTCATTCCTTAACCGTGTTGATCTTGGCCTTCCTTTCATACGTATAAAACTTGGATCAGGCACAAGTGTCCACGACTCATCAGATGGAGGAATCGAATCCTCGTTCCCCAGGGGCCACCACGGTAGAGAGTAAGCACGTAAGATGTGACCATTTTTGTATACAACATCTATGTATTGATAGAAGTTGATGCTAACAATACCACACACAGTGATAATATAGGAACATGGATAATGGTAAGTACTAAATTGACCGCATAGTAAGTAACGGTCGTTTAAGTTAACCGATCACTTTTGTCCACCTCGTTGATAGATAGGATCAAAAGCCTCCTCAACTTCAAACATTATTCTCTGAATATCATAAATGCGAACAATGTGAGAACAAGCCTTTTCTTGATTTTTCTGAATCTCTTTCATAACCTTTGAGCAATAAATCTGACTGCTTTATAATTCTCTTTGAGCTTTACGACCGCGGTCTACAAAATACTGTTGACATCTATTGTATGTTGACTTCACAAGGGCAGTTATTTGTATGTTGCGACAACCTTTGAAAACTTTATTTCACATTCAGATAGATTAGTTGTCATATGACCATACCTACGCCCTCCTCTGTCATATGCCATGGTCCATTTTTATTTTGAAATCTTGTTGATTCATGTTTTTATGGCAGGACTCAAATCACAAAATTTATCAAAATTCCTATCGAATATATGCTTGCAAGGAGTGTATCCTACACATTACCAATTACCAATTTCAGTAAAATTATCATAAAAAAATAAGATATATTATAAGTCAAATCTTACCTAATTTTTTCAACATTTCTTTTTGTTTCTCATTCTTAAACTTCTAGTTGAACTTGCTTGCGATATGTCGCACGCAGTAAACATGATAAGCTTGGGGAGGTTGCCACCCAAGTGCTTCATTAGCAACGACTGACTTTATACTCGCATGACGATAAAAAATGAGACATATACCATCTTTATCTGTGACATGTTCACGCAAGTGTGCCAAAAACCGTGACCATGCTGTTAATGTTTCTCCCTCAACCACAGCAAATGCGAGCAGAAGAACATGGCCATTAACAATGTCCCACGATATTTTCCATACAAGAATGTACCGTTGACTTGTATGATTGACTTGCAATAATTGAAAGCCTCTTTACATTGACCGAAAGTCCAAAATACTCGATGGAACTGATGGTATTCACGACTCACCGTATTGCCAACTACAAAATCATCGTCACATATTTGATAATACGATCTTAGACAATGATTTTGCATGTGCTTCAGCCATGACAAAAGTTGGCCATAAGATTCATCCCAATCACCATATTCTATCATAATGGCCTTTTGTTTAGCCTTCCAGGCCTTTCTGTATGAAATTTTATAGTTAAACATATCACTGATCCTTTCTTGAATCAAAGAAATTTTCAATGACGGATCTTCTTTAATCATCCCTATGAAATAATTATAACAAAAAATAATTATCAACATAAACCAAATCAATGATAAACAAACATGAATAATTAAAATAGTTAAAATCATACCTACTACACACGTAGCAATCAAATCAGAATCAAGTTTGTCATGGTCTTGTGTTATATTCATATTCAAACACGTGTGTGGTCCCCCCCCCCTAACTGCGTAACTTTCCATGTATCAGTTTTTTAGATACAATTGCCCTCATATAAAAAGGGCATGGAATGCCATCACTTCGATTTGGGTAGCAAACGACATATTTTTGTGATTTTGATTCAAGAACTTTAAAAGTTTGGTGCACCTTCATAACATACTATTGCAGTGCATTTTTCACTGCTTTTTTGCTTTCAAATTCCATGCCAAAAAATAATTCTTGACCAATATTGAAGGTTGATGCCATATCAAAACCACGGATGTCTTCTTCATCGGGATGACTCCAATTAATGTTACTATAATTAGAAGCGGATTCCCAAAATGTAGTCTCACTTCCACCTGCAAAAAAATCTTAATATACGGTTTTTTCTCAAAAGTATTTACGAAAACGTCTCTTTTAGTGCTATTTAATGTCCATTAATGGTTTAAAACTATATACCAATACAGGCCTCTTCTGTATACTATTTATGAAAAAATATTATAAGATTAAAATATTATAAGATTACAATATTATTTAATTAAATATACCTTCTCTTGGTTGCATGATTGTAAGGGGTTGGATCATGTTGGCAACTTCTTCATCTGTGTCAAATATATCATCGATATCTTCCTCCTCATCCAACGAGTCCTCAACATATGAATTAGATATCATATAATCATCATCGCCAGAATCTTCATCTAAATTTGTTACAAATCTTTGAACTGTTGATTCATTGGCAGCTATATTATTCCCACATGATAATAGTGAATTTTTCACATTCAACGCAGAAGCACCGACAACATCTACTTCAACGCACAATTCAATGAAACCCATTTCTTGTTGTTGAAAACTTTCAATCATTGTTTCAACATCTTCATCGTCACAAATTTGCAATGCAATATATTTACCTGCAACTAAAAATCGGCAAGTCATAATAGATATACTTTCATTTTTATCTAATTTTACCTTATCACAAATTCTGTTTTTTAACCCATCAAAAGTTACACCATGTTTAATTTGAATAGCCTTTTTAGGGCCTTCAAATGTGATGTCATCGTCACTTTCAAATATTATTCCATTCAAATAAACCAGAACAATAATCGAAGAACTCATTTTTATAATAAAACCTACAAAATAAATCAATAATGTCATCAACAATTTTCATTAATAATAATAATAACATCAAAAAATAATACAAATTAATAAATATATTACTGATTTTCACCCCACAAAAGAAATATCAACAAAGTTGTAATATAGAGAGAAAGAAATTTGGAGAGATGCGGAAATAATGCTCCAGAAAGTGTGTGTGAATGGAAGGGGGAAGGGGGGGGGTTTATATAGGCATGTATTGTGCCGGTAGTAATGGCGCAATACATTGTACCTAGGGCATTTGAGCAAAGGGTTGCTCCAACTGACATGGCACAATACCTTTTTAGCTAGTTAACACTACACACGCTGCCAAAAGCCTATCCAAACGTGGTTGCGCCACTGCGACTATAGCAACCCATTGCGCATATCTATTGGCACAACAGCTCAATGCCACATGTTAGCTTCCCGTTGTATTGTGCCCATGCCTTTGGTGCAATGCAAATAAAAATAGACCTCCCAGTAAATGTTTGAAAATAGACCCTTATTGGTAAATAGTTTGCAAAAGAAGCCTAAACTGGTACTTTTGCCCTCAAATCCCCAATCCTTTTTGGAACCGTTTCGTCAACACCGTTGTTGGAGTTAAAGGTCTGTTTTCGAGTCCAAAGTAATCATTCCCTTTTGGAAGAGAGGATAAAAACCTTGCATTCATGACTTTATCTTGAATCATAGGCACCATCCTTGGGGAAAAAAAAACTCCATCTCAGTTCTTTAATGGAAGAAATATTAGATAAAAAACCTTGACTTCCCATTGCTATGTTTCCACTCAACATGGTCATGGAATTAATGTTGTTATGAGAAAATTGTCATGTTGGTTTAATAGTTATAGTATTTATATTAAGTGGAATCCATTTAAATTAGCATCATGTTCTGAATTGATTTGAGTTGGACATAGATTTGTTATTTATGTTAAGATTTCACAAATTAAAAAAAATTGAACAAAAATAATAACATTTTTAATCACAATAAATATTTCGTTGGCAGGGTTGAGGGATGAGGATGCCATCATGTTCTGAATTCATATGGTTTGGACATAGATTTGTTATTTATGTCAAGATTTCACAAATTAAAAAAATTGAACAAAAATAATAATATTTTCAATCACAATAAATGTCTCTTTTGAGGGAGGAGGATGTCAAATGTAACATTTAGTAGTAGATCTCATTTTAGGATCTTAAATAACTTTTTGATAGAACACACATATCCTACTTTGAAATATTTTAATTTTTTTAAAAAAAAAATTCTCTTCCTCATCTTTTTCTTCCCCTGTCTTGGTAACTGTTCCTCTTCCTCTCTCCCCTTCCTCTTTTTTCTCTTCCTCTCTACATGTTCCTTTTTCCCTCTCCCCTTCTTCTTTTTCCTTTTTTTTTCTCTTCCCTCCCTTTCCTTTTC
This sequence comes from Glycine soja, assembly GCF_004193775.1. NCBI lineage: Eukaryota > Viridiplantae > Streptophyta > Magnoliopsida > Fabales > Fabaceae > Glycine > Glycine soja. The sequence continues at coordinate 26,414,855 of NC_041011.1, forward strand.
CGCTCTCCCTGTGAAGCACAATGTGACAGTGCTGCCAAATCGCCACACCTTCACCACCACGATGAAGCCATATACTGAAGAAGGTCTCTTGTTCCAGTACTTCCTTAGATTATGGCATGCAACCCATTTCAAGCATTTTTTTCTTGTTGTTTGATTTATTATTTTGATTCAATCTTGTTGGATGAACTAATCTTATTTTTTGAGTGGATTAAATCTATTGTCTTGTTTTATTTTGATTCATTCGGGTGCTTTATTCTTCCTTTGCATCTTCTTGTTGTTACTTCCCTCCCAAACTCGTTAAGCCAGTCACATCTTTCAAGATCTTGTGCAAGATCTTATATCATGGAGATCCTAACTCTCTCTCTCTCTCTCTCTCTCTCTCTCTCTCTCTCTCTCTCTCTCTCTCTCTCTCTCTCTCTCTCTCTCTCTCTCTCTCTCTCTCTCTCTCTCTCTCTCTCTCTCTCCTGCTGGATCTTGACAAAAATAGATCTTGAGTGCAAGAACCCACTCCAAGATCCTGCACTAAAGTTACTCTAAGGGCTAAGGGAGAGAGTTAGTCTCATAAGGATTGAGCGAGTGAGTTTCCTTGCACAATGCCTTTCATTTTTTTTTTAATTTTAATGAGTTGTCAAGAGTGCGTGTAAAGTTGACGTGTTGAGTGGGTGTGTAGACTAGATTTGTTCTTGATCAATAGGAGTAAATCTCATGTTTTTGACTAATTTATGTTCTAAGATTTTAGAAATATTAATGTTGAAACTTGGGTAACACACATTTTTAAGAGTCCCAATTTTTGGACAACTCCACAGATACACTACTTGACCATTATCAAAGTGAACCTAACTCAATTGGTTAAATAAAGTGTATGAATTATTATAAATAATTTAATATTATTTTCGATTCCTACAAATAAAAATAAATTACTTGACAATTGCCTAAGTGACTTTTTTTTATTCAATTTTCCTTTCATAAATTTTAAAAAATAAATAAATAAAAAACCTTAACTCAACAAAAGGGGCAAACAAGGCTTGCAAAAAAAAAAAAACTCTTGCAAACCTCGAGAAGCACATCACACTCTTTCTCTTTCTCTCGTCGCAGCCTTTCTCCCTCCCACATCCATAACCATTGCTCAAGCCACCCAACATCGCCTGAATCAACCCCACATCGCTCAAGCCACCCAAAACCACCACCCCGCCACCAGCGCGCCACCCAGAAACACCACCAACTACCCATGACCCAAACCACCATGACCTCGACGCACCACCATCAAACACAATTGTCACCAACCAAATCACTGTTGGGGCACCCATCGGCACTGTCAACCCCGTAGACGTTGAACTCTGATTCGAACAACAACACGCAATCCCTTCGACGAACCAGATCTGCAAAGTTTTTCTTTCCTTCCTTCCTTTCATTTCCTTTTGGTGTTGTCTTAATTTTTTTATTAAGAAACCAAGAAGAAAACAATTGATTTTGTATAGTCTGTTGATGGAATTTGGCTATTGTTTGCATTTGTATTTTTACCTTGATGTTTCAAGACTAAAAAGTTTCCATCTTTGGCTCCCTGCAAATTAACGTACATTTTTTTCTTTCTTTTAATTTGATGGTTTTTGGGGTCTCTTTGGTGTTTGCTATTATTGTTTTATTATATGAAATGGAATGAATACTTTTTTCCTTCAATCAACGAAATTATTTTTTTTTAAAGAAATGTGATTCTTTATATATATATATATATATATATATATATATATATATATATATATATATATATATATATATATATATACACCAGAGATCAACGGAAAATGATCAAACGGACAGATAGGAAGTAAAATGCAGTATGAATATGAACAATCTAATGAAATAAGTTTGAAACAAGTATCAAGGGCACACCGGAGTCTGACTTACAAATCCCAGGTTTTCATAAACAAAGAAACCGAAGCGGCGGCAGAGCCGCACAGGATCGGTAAAGGGAGAAGAGAGATATGTAAATGAAACTTTGAGTTTATTCAAATTGAAAGAAAATCTTACAGATTTTTTCCCTATGCAGAGCTTCTCACTCTAAAAACTGATAATAGGGCTATCTGAAAGGGTGCCTCACAAAGAGAACGAGGACTCCTTTAAATACACCAAAGTTTGTTACTGTTTCTACAGTATCGGTAATGTTTACCGGAACAATTACAATTTATTTTCTTGACCAGGTACATTAGTTACAATAATGCTTGATTACTACAACTAATTAATCGTCATCTAGTGATATACCAAAACAATCGTCCTCATTCTGGTAGAATGGATCATCATTATTTTCTGATGATTCGGCCTCCTTTTTTGGGGGTTCTTCATCTTCTTCTTGTTGAAGTAGATGGAGAACTTCCTTGAGATTCTGGGCAAGACTTTCTTTGAACTTTGAGCTTGCCAAGAATGCTGCGAGTTGAGACTTCTGATTCAGAAACAAGGATGTCTCTGGATCAGCAGGTTTGAGGAACTCAGGGTTTCTCTGAAACCAGTTCTTGACTTGATCTGGAGTAGCCTTTGAGGTATCAAATTGTGACCACCATTTTACAAAGGCATGTCTTTGTAACGGCGGATACTGCTTGTTGTTTTCGGTTTTTCCATACCTGTATTGCCATAAAGAGATCCATGACAAAGCGAAGCTGGAAAAGAACTTCAAATCGGCTAGAATTCTTGATTCCTTGTTGTTGAATAGTTTTTTGAACTGTTGAAATCCCTATTGGACTTCTTCTGCAAATATTTGTGGTATTGATCCGAAGTAATTCCACCATTGGAGGAACCAATTTGGAAAATTGTAGACAGTGTTATTTTAGAAGTAAATCAACCACGAATGCTTGAATTTACTATTTTGGTGCCGGAACACATTGGTCCAGGCGTCAATGTAATCCCAATAATTGTATCCTGCAGGGTCAAAAGGTGCAGAAAACTTCTTGGGTTGGTTTAAATTGGAGCCATAATGTCGTGGATGCATTACCTTTAGGATTTGGATTGTGGAGTGGGTGTTTAGGTTTGGGTCCTTAGGGTCCTTGAAATGTTTGATAGATACGGAGTTTGTATCTATTAGAATGAATTAGTAAAATTTTCTGGTTTTGTTGAGGGCTGATGGCCTATAGTGAAATCCTGGGGGGAATACTTTGGCGGTTGCTTTAAAAGGATTCTTATCCCAGTATTCTGGCTCCATCTGTAAAACATTAAAGAATTTGTTTTTTGAGATATAACTGTTGGCGGGTTGTGATGTTGAGTCTTGTTAAGTCAACGGTTGGCTTTGTTTCTGGTTACAGATTGTTTTGGTCTGTTTGGTTTTTTGAATTTGTTTTTGAAGATCTATTTCAGAATCATCGTCTGATTCTGAGGCCATTTCTGTCCAGGTTTTCTTGGCTAATTTTGGTAACTTGGTGAGGCCTATGTCTTCTAGGGCCAGGAGAGTTTGGATTGACCAGGCATAGTCAGCCACGGTCTGCTTTTTTGTTGTTGGTTTGGGGGATTCCTAAGTGGATGACTCAAGTTTGATAGTAACTATTTGGGTCAATGAACCTTCAAATTTTCCTTTCTGGGTTGATGACCCAGTCTGGGTAGGTGACCCAGAAGATGATGCGGTTGTTTTCTTAGTTACTGGCTCTGGTAGAGCCAATAAAACATCTTTCCTGTTACTACTGGTTCTTCCTCCTCTCCCGGAGGAGCCGGACACCTTAGGAGGCATCGAGAATTTTCTATAAAAATTCATGGGTGAGGTAGTCAAGTAGAGAATTTGAGGTGCCCTTTATATATTCTATGTCAAAATCAAAGACACTTAAAATTGTTTGCCATCTTGCAAAAATTTGTTTTGAGGCAAGGTTTTTAACATCTTTTTGTAAAATGTCTGGCTGATTTACAGTCAACTCTGATTAAAAAAAAATTATTTAACAAATCTGATTGAAATTTGGAAATGCACAAAACAATTGCTAAAACTTCTTTTTTAACCGTTGAATACTTTAATTATGCAGGATTCCAATGTTTTGAAGTATATGCAATGACATGCTCTTGACCATATATTCTTTGTTTGAGTATGCCACCATAACCTATGTCTTATGCATCAGTGTCGACAATTTTGAATGCCTGTGGAATAGGAAGATACAAACACTTTATGGATTGGACTTTGACTTTGATTTCTTTAACTGTTTGAGTATGGAGGTCAGACTAAGGAGGCAGATTCTTTTTCAGTCTATCATGTAATGGCTTGACAATATTGTTTAAATAGGGGACAAATTCCCCTACATAATTTAGACAACCTAGAAATCGTTGTAACTGGGTTTTGTCTAAGATTTGGTTAGGAAATTTGCTGGCAAACTCTATTAACCTTTCTATTGGAATGATTGTACTTTGATATATATTGTGACCAAGGAATCGGATACGAGTTTGGAAAAGATTGATTTTTGTTTTGGAGACTGCCAAACCATTTTGTTTAATGATATGGATGAAAGTCTGGAGATGTTTGAAGTGTTGATCAATGTTTTGGGAAAAGATTAAAACATCATCAATGTAGACAATGATGAATTTTGAATAGGGATTAAAAATATCATTCATAATCTTTTGAAATTCTGAAGGGGCATTCTTCAATCCGAATGGCATTATGTTCCATTCATATTGCCCGAAAGGTACAGTAAACATTGTTTTGTACCTATCTGATTCTTGGATTTGGATTTGCCAGAATCCAGATTTCATATCAAATTTTGAAAATACTTTTACAGAATTTAATCTGTTAAGTAAGTCTTTTTTGTTTGGAATAGGATACCTAATCCATTGTAATGCTTGGTTTAGTGGTTTGTAATTTATGACTAAACGGGGTGTTCCCCGCTCAATCTCGGATTGTTTGTTGACATGAAAAGCCGCACAAGACCATGGGCTTTTGCTTTTCTGGATTAGACCTTTATCAAGCAAATCCTTGATTTCCTTTTGGCAATATTGAAGGAGTTCTTCGTTCATTTGGATTGGTCTGGCTTTTGTGGGAATTTTTTTTCCCTAAAGTCTTTCTCGTAAGGGAGATCAACGATATGTTTCTTTCTGTCCCAAAATGCATGTGGCAAATCAGAACAAACAGTTGACTCGATATGACTTAATAAAGATTGGATTTTTTTCTTTTACTTGGGGTTTTTCCAGTTGTACCTGAATATTATTAAAAGATACTTCTTCTTTTAAGAAGTTAATTTGATTAATCTTATTTTCTATAAGATTTATGTTTTTGGAGATTGGTTTAGTAGAAAAATTAAATATAATTTTTCTTCCTAAATAATTTGTGGTTATTCCTTCATTAGATATTTGGATGGGAAACAAGGCTCTAATGAGGGGGTTCCTAGGATTACTTCGTTCTTAAGGTTTTTTACCAGAAGAAAGTTTGTGTTAATCCTAAGACTTTGGTTTTCAATGATTGCATTTGATAGCTTAAAATTAATTTTTAATTTTGAGTCGTTTGCTGTGCTTAATTTTTCTGAGGTTTTTTCAAAGAATTTTGTAGGAATTAATCCTTCAAAAATGCAGTTTGAATCAGCCCCTGTGTCAAATAAGGCCATTGTTTCTAAAACGAAATCATTAATAATTATTTTTATGTTTATGTAAAACTTTTGGATTTTAATCTTTTTGATTAATCCTATAAACATTTCATCTTCTAAATTTTCTGGTTGGTTGTTTTCATTGTTGTTGGCGCTTTCAGAATCACTTTCTTCCTCAAGCTGAGAAAGAATGATCTGATGAATTTCTTGTTGTTGACGAAGTTCTTTTACCTCTCTTTTTAGATTGTTTATCTCTGTTTGGAGATCCCGGATTGTCGTTGGTTTGGTTGAAGAGTTTTCTAATCTTTTGAGTATGTTACTTACATCAAATTTATTGTTTGTGATGAAGTCCTTTTGTCTAGGTTTTACCTCTAATGTTTTCTTAAGTTTTTCCAGAAAAACCTTCTTTTCCTGGGGATCAGGGATGGAATTGATTGCTTCAAACAAGAGATCTTGTTCTCTCGTTAGAGTATTGATTTGCCCATCATCATCATCTGTCGATGATAATTGGTCATCCTGTTGGATTAAGTTTAGGTCTTCGTCGGAAAGCACGGAGGATGAAGTTTCTGTTTCTTCCTCCGAGGTTTCTATGAGCAAATTGTTTATTTGCTCTTCAATTGCGGGTTCTAGGTTAAGATTTCTTAACTTCTTTTTTAGTCTACAATATTTACTAATGTGGCCTTGTTTTCCACAATTGTAGCACGTTATTTTTTATTTTATTTTTTGTTTAGGATTTTCCATTTCTTTACTGGTTGAGGGTTTTTGTGAGTATCTTTTTTTTGAAAATCTTCTTTTATTGACTGGTTTATGCTCATGGATTTCTCTCCTAGAGGACTGTTTTTTCTTTTGTTTTGGACAGGCCGGTAGGCCAAATTGTTCACAGAAGGATCCTAAATCCTTCTTTGTTTGAGCCTTTTCTTTGGCTAATTGCCTCTGAATTTTGTCATCCTGAAAAATTTTTAAGGCTACCTTTTGGACATAAGAAATTAATTGACCATAGCTTAAATTTTCATATGGAATGTCTCCATTGGCAGATTGACAATGGATTTTATCTCTAACCTTGTCTCCTAACGATCTGGGAAGACCGGCTAGAAATTTTTCCTTCCAAAAAGGTTGTTGACTATCTTCTCTGGTGTAAACCCTAGTTAGGAAAGTATCTCTGTACCACCTAAAATCTGCTAAGGTTCTACACCTAAGATTTGATAATAATTCTGCAGACTTATCCTTCCATAAGGATGGGTCTCCAATAAAATGTTGGGCTATTGTAAAAATTAATGTGTTGACAGCGACAGGAATCTCTTTATCATCGTCATTAGTAATGAATTTTCCATTGAGATCCGTCTTGACTGCGCTGTAAATTTTTTATTTCTCTTCATTAGTGAGATAATTATCCCACCATCCTTTCAGTTGTCCAGAAAATTCTGCCACTAAGATATCTATAATGGTTTCTTCTGAACATTCATGGGAGGTTTGGTAAGCCGTAGCTACCATTGTCACATGTTGGAGTGTATTCATGATGTTATACTCTGTTTGTGCATCTATGTTCCATTCATAGATGTTGTTTGCACTAAAACTCTTAAAATTGTTTTCACCTCTTTCCTCTAATAGAAGGTCAGGGGCAGTCGGACGTTGATAATATAATTTGGAGGATGTTTTCCAGTGTTTGGAATTAATTGGGTTTATATTCTTTTCTGACACTGATCCTATCTCAGTTGTGTTATCTGAGCTTTGGTCACTATCTTCATTAATAACATTAATTAATCTGGAGATACTTCTTGTTACCATTTTGGAAGTATTCTCCGAAGTTTGGGGAGTATCTGGAATGACCTTAAGTAAACTACCAATTTTGTTTAGTAATTCACTATGATTGTCACCTACGCCTTCAATTAAGGATTTAGTTTTTCTAAGTTCCCTAATTTTTTGTTTAGCCTTCTCACTAACTTTGAAAGGTTTGAATAATGGTTTTTCAATGGGAATGCTTGGCGAAGCTTCCTCGACCGATTTTTGTTTAGGAACTACCTTAGTCTTAATGGTTTCTACTAAAACTTTAAATATTTATTGGTGTAATTTGCCTGTTCCATTAGGCTCTTAATATCTTCAGAGGTTACTTCCTCATTGATATCTTTTGTTTTAAATGGAATTGCCATGACAGGTTTATTGTTACTATCTTTGATATTTGGTAGTTGATATTTAGTTGCGGGAGGTAATTCCGATTGGATTAACTCACAATCTTTTATTTGCCAATTTGTTAGGACATTTGCCGATGGATCACCTATGATGTCTTGCTTCCATAGGTAATCTATATCCTTTTTTATGGTATAAGCATGGAACCAATCAAAGAAAAGGACATTAATTTTGACTCTTTCGACAAATTCATAGAACTTGTCTTGGATTTGTTTTATGTTTGTACCCTTGTAATGCTGGAAAAACCATATCCGTTGAGGCTCATTCGCCGGAGAATAAAAATCTTTCCTAAGGGTTTCCTTATCAATGCTAAAATTGTCAGATAACATCATAAGGTTCCATAGAAGAGTATGTTGGGGATTGGATCGACTTTTGGTCGTCCTCTTGGTCTTGGTTGTAAGTTGTTTTAGGTATGCTAGAAGTAGTATCTAATCCTTGGAGGTTTACCGTAGGGAACTGGTTATGTGACTCAGATCTGGTTAGTCCTACTGGGATTGAACGGGTTCTAACCAAAAAAGACCTTCTGGCTGACTCATATTCAGACCTAGAGGCTTCTATTCTTGATGAGAAAGAGTTTCTTCTGTTGAAGGTTATTTCTACTTTACCAGAGTTATCTTGTTTAATTTGTTCTATGGTTGGAGCGGGTCTGAAGGTTATTTCTACTTTACCAGAGTTATCTTTTTTAATTTGTTCTGTGGCTTCTATATATAGATTTATTCCAAAGTAATGTTTATCTTATGCTTTGGCTATCTTTCTGGGTTCATACAAAGGAGTTTGTTCAAATATACATGTTACTGCTTTCTTATAGGAAGAGGAAACATAGATGAACAGAGCGGGAAAGGATGAGCGGAGTTGAGCAAGAGAGACAGAGAGAAGCACTCAATTTTTTAATTTTGTTTCTTTCAAATTTGTTTTTAATTTAAGTTTTACTTACAATTATTAAATAATAAAAAATACAATAAAAGCCACCTAAGCAATTGTCCACAGGCAGTCTTATATTATTGAGTTGTTCATGGATCTTTTCCCTTCTTTCACTAAAAAAAAAGAGAAAAAAAAATAAAAGTGTGAAATTTTTAATTTTTTAGAAAACAAAAAAAGCGTATATAAGTTGTTGGATCGATAACAAGTGATGATGACTCGATAGTATGTGTGTGTATATACACACACCATTGCACAACCACCACCATATTACTGTCCTGCCACCATCATTGTTGTCCTGATCGTCGCTACTGTCATTGTTGTCACTATCATCATTGTCCACCATCTTGGTGATGACAATGACAGTAGTTATGGCAGCAAGGTGGTGATGACGGTGGTGGTAACAGCAGTGATGGTAGACATGGTAACCGAACAGGACAGGTTTAGTCTCCGTAGCCCTCGCCCTTAACTCCCTGACCCCAATCTCCTGTTAGGTTTGGACAATCACTCGTCTCATCCACCTTGGACTTTGATGTACAATAATAAGTATAAATTATTAATATTATAATGAATTTTGACAAATGGACATGATCATTATGTTAAAGGAATTTACAAAATTCAGTATTGCCCACATTGTAGAAACAATGCTTTGTTCTTTTAATTAGCATCCAACATGTTATATTCTATGAGCATCCACTCTTGTGTAAATCAGTATAACACACTCTTAGGGGAAACTCGCGCGTCCAGTCTCAAAGACTGAGTATGACAAAAAAGTGATGTGCACATATTTTGTTTCATTCAAATTCTATTTGTGTCTCTTGATTTTGAATTGCTAAAGTTTGAATTTAAGAAAAAGACAATATATAAGAGTATAGAAGATTTTAACGGAATATTCCTTTAAAGGTCCTTTTTGCTACGAACAAAAAGCACATGATGCTATTTGTACTATGGATCATTCCTTTCCATTCAAAGCATGACATGTCACCTTATTCTTCATTGTGAGACAACGATCCTTTCAAGGAATAGACATTGATTCCGTAACGGATCCTTCACTAAATTCTATAAAAGGTTGTTTCCATAAAGGAAGCAACATACGAAAACTAGAGTAAGAGCACAAGAAAATATGTGAAACAAAACTCTGCTAAAATCACTAGATGACTAATACACAATTTTCATTAGCTTATTGTTTACGAAACAAAATTATTTTATATTTGTACTTAATTTTTTATTCACTCATTGAGTGTTAAGAATACTTGTATTCATTCAAACATTTGTTTGTGAAAGTCAAGAGTGACTTAGAGTTAAACAATACTTGGGTTCTTAGATTCAGGGGGAGTCTAAGAAGGTACCAAAAGTAGTGTTAGGAATACTTGTAAAGTCAGGAGTGACATATTAGAATACTTATTTTGTAATCAAGTTTTGATTAGTGAAACCATTTACTAGTAAGTAAAAGAGAACTAGACGTAACTTAGGTTGAGTGAATCAATATAAACCAAGTGTTTCCACTTCTCTCCATAACGATTTATTAAGCATTCTAATGACACTTTCTATCATCTTTTAACACTAAGTGTTTATTTGAAAAACTGTTTCAAGAACTATATTTTATCTGTCACTAGACGACCATCTTGATCTTCATTATATATTTGTTTTATCCTCAACGGATGAGTTGTGTTTAATACTTACTATCTATATTATCTTTTATATTTCAAAAAGTTTATATCTTTGATATATACGCTATTCGACCGTCCTTTTAGTGTGTTTCTTGTTGTTTCATCCCTGTTGGGGTCCAAAAATTAGACCCATCCTCGCCCCTGCTTGGGGATCAGGTTTCCCCATCCCCGCCCATGATCCTATCTTTTTCTTTTATTCATAAAAAATGAAAAAATAAGAAATTTTTTTTATTGGACTAAATCTATTATAGCATGTTAAATTAAAATTTCAAGCAAAAATTGTTTGATCTCAGTTATTTTTGGATAGCTTAAAGAAATAGTGATCATAACAGCTTGTTTACCCAAGTTGAAATTCCAAGTACTTAGCAACAAATTAAGTAAAAATAACTTTCTCCCTTTTATTTTTTAAGTTCAACATGAAATTACGTAAAAATTATACACAATGCTAAGGAAAGCAATAATGCCATACATAAAAAAGCATTAATCCATTAAAATTATAAGGTTATAATAGTAATTTAAAGTATTTATATATCAAATAGAAGTTGGATGGGAGCGAGTCCCAGCATACCTGATCCCATCTTTGAACCCAACTTTCTCAATCAGAAAAAAACCAACCTCAATTGACTCAATTTTTTTCCGTCAAAATCAGGCATGTTCGGGTCAGTCCCCATGGGGATGGGTCAATCCCCTTAGGGATGGGTACACTTGCCATGCCTAAGGGATGATGACGACAGTCATACTGACAAAGGCGGTGACAATCTTGGTAATGATGATGGGTTAACTATAACTAAGATATTTTAGGACGTGATTTGTTTGATGAATCTTTTAAAAATTTAATGGTTATATTATATTTTAATTTTTAAATATTTTAGTCTTAACTGTCTATTATTTTTAATCATAGCCTAATAGTTGTTATTAATTGTTGTCATGTAAGAAAGTGTTCTCAAAGAAGTCGTATTCTATATATATGTTTGAGGTTCGAATAACTAATCAGCTAATAAAAAATTTTCGTGACAATATATTCTTAATATATTAATATTTTTATTTTGAATTTGTCATTACCTTGAGAATATTTCTTTTTAACATGTTAGTCGTTGAGATGATGTCATATTAACTGAAGACAAATAATTAAAACAAAAATTTTAAGCCTAAAAAGTTCTAAGAAAAACTACCTTATTTGTAATTGTCAATGTATATACAGCAGGTATCTACCCTTTTCATCAGGCCAAAGTTCCGGTTTAAGACCCCATTCTTGTAAGTCTTTTCGGGCCTTTATGGACAATGCTATTATTCTTCAGGAGCTGGTTCACTCCTTTAACCATGCTTCCTGGAAGAAATGTCATATGATGTTAAAGCTTGACCTTCACAAAGCCTATGATCGAATGGAATGGAGTTTTGTGATTGACACTCTTAATCAACTGAAGATTCCCTCTTGGATGATTGATATTCTCTCTAATTGTATGAGCACTTCTTTAGCTATCAATTGGAATTCTTTTGCTCCTACATGGGGATTGAGGCAAGGGGACCCTTCACCCCCTTACCTCTTTGTCTTGCACATGGAGAGGCTAGCATATCTCATTTAAAAGTCAGTCAATGAGGGTAATTGGAAACCCTTCTGGTTTGGGAATAGTACAGGAGTCACAGTGTTGCATTTATTCTTCATCGATGACATAATTCGTGGTTGAGGCTTCTCTACAACAAGCTTAGGTTATCAAAACTATTATGGATGCTTTTGTAGTGGCTCGGGACAAAAAATAAATGTTCATAAATCTGTTTTATTCTTTTCTAAGAATGTGAAACTAGAGGAGGCCATTTCTCTCAATCAAAGCTTAGACATTCTTGTTTCTACCTCTATAGACAGTTACTTGGGCTTTCTGATGTTCAGTCAAAGGAAGTCAGCACATCATTATCAATGTATTATAGATAAAGTCAGGAAAAAGTTGTCTTGGAAATCTCACACTCTCTATGGCAGGAAAAATTACTTTGGCCCAATATTCCCTTATTAGAATACCAGGGTACGTGATGCAAACTTTTCTATTACCAACCTCAGTGCATAAGGAGATTGAAAGACTTTGCAGGAATTTCATTTAGGGAAGCTCCCATGATAGTAGGAAAGTGCATCTTATCTCGTGGGACACATCTGCAAGCCGAAGGAGCACGACGAACTTGGTTTTCAAAATATGAAGGAGTTGAATCAAGGCTACATCTTAAAGCTTGGATGGAATCTCATAAATGACGCTGATGCTATTTGGGTGTGCATTCTTCGTAACAAGTATGGGTGTGGCTCTCATACTCTTCCTAGTATGAACCACAGGAATGTTACATCTCATACTTGGAAAGCTATCACTAGCTTAAGGCACCACATTGATTCTGAATTGAGATGGGTGGTCAATAATCGTCAACAAGGCAGGTTTTTGGACAAATTGTTGGATTCCAGGTATCCAACTCTTGCAAATCTGATCACAGATTCTATTTTCAAGCATAGTGAAATTTTTCGTTAGCTTCTTATGTGAGAGACACAAGGTGGAGATGGGAGGTCTTGAACACGATCCTACCACTTATGACAGAGATCATTTGGGTCGGGGTATTAAATATTTTCATGCTAATATAGGAACTTCAAATGCAATATCTTCTAAACTTTGGGGTCTGAGGGTATTTGCTTAGCCCGAATTTTTACAATTCAGAGAAAGTGAAAGAGAAAGATAGAGAAAAGAGGAATTGAGAAACATATTGTTATTCAACCTAATTGAAAACAGTTAAAGGTAGAGTTTATATAGATGGCGGTGAGAACTATCAACTATCCTAACTGACAACTAACTATATTTAACAAACTAACAACACCTAACTATAGTATGTAAAAATACTTGAGGTATAATATACACCTATACCCACCGGAAGCTCATGAGGGGTTGGAAGCATGTCTTTCAACCACTCTGAGCTTGGATCTGTAAAAAAGAAAAGTAGCAGGAGATAAAAGCCTTGGTCAAAATATCTGTCAATTGATCAAGAGTAGGCATATCCACCACATTGATGATATGCTTGGTGAGGACTTTTTCTCTAACCAAGAATAGATCTAACTTTATGTGCTTAGTTCTGGAGTGAAGAACAGGAATATGAGCCAAGGAGATAGTACTGATATTATCACAAAGAATGACATGAGTTGTGTAAGGAACTTGAAGTTAAAAAAAAGGGATTGAATCCAACTGACCTCAGCTTCCATGAGAGCCATGCTCCTATAGTCTGCCTCTTACTAGAACAAGCAACCACTAACTGTTTCTTGGACCACTAAGAGATCAAATTAGGTCCAAGAAAAATAGCAGCTCCAGATGTAGACCTCTTATAATCAGGATCAGATGCCCAATCTGCATAGCAATAAGCATGAAGAGGAAAGGGTTGCTGCAGGGAAGTAGCTTGGAAATGAAACCCTAAAGCAAGTGTACCCTTGAGGTACCTCAGAATTCTCTTCACAGTCAACCGATGTTGGTAAGAAGGCTTAGTCATAAACTGATAAACTTTATTGGCAGAAAAACTAATCTCTGGTCAAGTGATGTTAGCATACTGCAAGGCACCAACAATAGATCTATAAAGAGTTGATCAGAAAAATCCTCAGAAGCAAACTTTGTGACTTTACATCCTCTAACCATAAGAGAAGATATAGGATTAGACTCATCCATGTAGGTCTTGGTCAAGAGATCACAAATATACTTGGACTGAGTTAGAATAAGAGAACCATCTTACTACCTCTGAACTTCTATTCCTAAGAAATAGTCCAATTCACCAAGATCGTTTAGAGAGACGACAAAATTCATTTGAGAAACCAGAGAATGAATTAACTTGTTGTTATTACCAATGATGATAATATCATCCACATACTAAAATGTATACAACTAAGGCAGAATCAGAAAACATAAAAAGGGATGGATCACACTTGCTAGAAGAGAATCCAAAACTGAGAAGAGTAGCTTTTTCAGCTTGTTAAACTAGGCCCTGGGAGCTTGCTTCAGGCCATAAATTGCCTTGTGAATTCTGCAAACTTGTTGCTTGTTGGAAGACACAAAACTAGGGGGTTGAGTTATGTAGGACTTCCTCAAGAATACCATTGAGGAAGGCGTTATTAACATTCAGCTACTGAAGAGGCCAATTGTGTGAGACAGTAAGAGAGAGAATAAGTTTGACTGTGACAGGTTTGATTACAGGGGAAAAGGTATCCTTATAATCAAACCCCAATTGCTGATGGAAGCTTTTGATAACAAGCCTTGCTTTGTACTTATTAACAGACCCATCTGGATTTTCCTTGACCCTTAAAACCCATTTGCACTCAATTATTGTTTTGGAAGCAGGAAGATCAACCAAGTTCCAAGTGTCATTTCTCATGAGTGCATCATACTCAGATTGCATAGCATAGACCCAAGAGGGATCAGTTAATGCAACTTTGGTTGACTTAGTAGGATTAATTTTGGGCTTAATAATACCATATTTGGCTTTGAGTACACATAGGATGTGTATTATCAAGTCTAATAATAGGCTGTGAGGTTGTTTGTGTGGGAATAAAGGAAGGATTTTGTTGGTAAGGCTGTATTGGTAACAAGTAAAGGCTGGGTATGGGAAATATGTGGTGAAGGAGGTTGTTGGTCATTGGAAGAAAAGGAATTCTCAGTGGCAAAGATGATGATGTATTGGAACAAATACTGCAGAAGGTAAAGCAATGAGGGTAAATGCAGTTGCAGTATCAGGGACTTCAGAGGTTAACAAAGTTGGTTCAAGAAAAATAGAAGGATAGGGAAAAACTTTAATTAAAGGTAACATCTTTAGAGATGTATAACCTGCCATCAACAACACGGACTTGTAACTTTTGTGTGGAGGAGAATAGCCCAAGAATACATATTCTTGAGATTTGAACTGTAACTTATGTTTTTCATAAGGCCTCAGCAAAGGGAAGAAGGAGTAGTCAAACACTTTAAAAAAGAAATAATCAACTTGTTTATTGAACAATTTTTGATATGGAATCTCATTGCCCATAGCAAATGAGGGCATTCTATTTATAAGATGCACACTAGAGACAACAACATGATACCATTAATGAAGAGGCTGTTTTGCTTGAGACAAAAGAGTGAGACATTACTTTACAACATGTTTGTGTTTGCATTCCACTACCCCATTTTGGTGATGGGTGTGAGGACATATAAGTTTGTGCTGAATACCATGATCAATAAAGAACTTAGTGAAAGGTCTGAACTCCCTTCCCTGTCTGTACAACATTAATTAGAGGAGCTAAACTAATTTGAAACCATGGTTTTAAATAGTTTAAAGACCTCTAAAGCATTAAATTTGTTCTTGAGTGAGTACAACCAAGTGAACCTGATGTTAGCATCAACAAAGGAAATATAGTATGTAAAACCAAACAGTGATACACAATGAGTAAGGCTCCACAAATAAGTGTCAACAAGGTCAAAAGGTTTATCATAGAGGGTAAAGGAAGAAGAAGTAGGAAGTCGATGTGACTTTCCAAGACAATAGCGATTGCAAAAATCTGTTGAGTCTATTAATATTTGGAATATTATAAAGTCTAAGTACAATTTTCATAGTGCAGCACTAGGGTGACCAAGCCTAAAGTGCCAAACGGAAAAGAAATTGGAATTACAAGTAGTTGTATTTACAACACGACAACTGCAACAACTTTATTAGACGAAAAGGCTAAAAATCATATTTACTTGTGAGAATATTAACAAGAGGACTTTGTACAAGACTGGTGACAGACTCTAAACAATTTGTAGGAAACTTGTACTTTGGCACAAACGAAAGGAGTTGAGGGAACTGATAGAGACCATATTCCCCATAAGCCCTTTTAGATGAACATGTTTAGAATCATGTGATTTAACAAGACAAAAAGATGAGTGAAACTCAAAGAAGACATTATTGTCTTTACAAAACTAACTGACACTAGATTACTAAGGACAAGAGAATTTAGGATTAAGAGAAGAAGAAAAGGTGAAAACACCTGAAGAATTAATGTTGAGACCTTGACCATATCCAATAATGATTTGATCAGGGCCCTTGAAAGGTGTCACTTGCTGTATATTCTATGACATTTGTCACATGGTGAAAAGCACCAGAATCAGGGTACCAACTCTGCCCTTGAGTTGGCGTGTGAGAGGAACTAGCCAGATAAACTTGAGGATGTTTAGAAGCTGGTTGAGTGATCTGAGGTGGTTGAATGTACACATAATAAGGTTATACAATAGCTTGGGAATAAGCAGGTTGAGCATATATACATATTGCATAGGCTAAGCATATTGAACTTGCAAGGGGTAGGTTACATAATAGCAGGAGCAAGATAGGCTGGTGATGGAAGGTTAGGAATGCAATTTTCCTCCAATCTATGATAACAATACCAAGCTCCATGTCCAAACTTATAGCAAATTTGACATTGCACACTAGCAAAATGACCACCACCACGGTCTCCACCACCACAATTAGGATTCTGACCGCCATGATTATTCTGGTTAGAACCCCGTCCATTGAAAAGATGATTTCCAACATAATCATTGGGTGAGTTATCATCTGACACGACCTGAGTTGTCAGATTGACTTAACCTTGAGAATTAGGGTTCACAGGTTGCACAAAATCAGAAACAACAACACCTTCATGAGACAAATTTCAAGAATTGGGAAAGAATAATGGAGCCTAAGTTGTGTTAGGTTGATAGAACCTAAAGCAAGTTTGCAAGAACAATCAATACGCACCTCTCGTGCAAGAACCCAAGTTTCAACCTCAACAATAGAAAAGGATCAAATTTGTTGGTGATGAGTGAAATCAACAATTCATATTCATTAGGGAGTCTATCAAGAATCAGATTAAGATGCTCAGAATTGGATGCTGTTTTTCACCAATGGAAGTGAGCGCATTGACTAGAGTTTGCACATGGATAAGATAATTAGAGCGATTATCAAGAGAGATTCTGAAGCTCGTCACAAACTTGACAAATCTTTGTGAGTGAGAGATTGAAAAAATGACTGGATGTGATCCCATAACTGCGACAATCAATAACCAACAATGCGAGGAAGAATTTCACTAGAAATAGTGGATTACAATCATGCAAGAAGAAATTGATCATGTCCGTAGCAAACACGATACTCTCTAGTGACTTTATCTAAATTGTGATCTTTAATTGAAGCATATTTAGAAGGAATTTGAGGATTAACAAAGTAGCCTTCAAGATAATGATTGTGACTAAAAGGTTGCACCTATTGAATCCAAAGAAGACAATTCTTCACATGCAACTTTTGAGAAATTGATTGCATGGATGTTTTGGAATAGCTAGCCAATGACGATGGTAGCGGTGGGAAAGGAGTCAATGTGAAAGCCATGAAAAAACTTGGTTTCAACCTAAGCTCTATATACCGTTTTACAATTTAGAGAGAGAGAGAGAAAGAAACATATTACTATGCAACCTAACTAAAAATAGTTAAAGGAAGAGTTTATATAGTTGACAGTGAGAATTGTCAACTATCTTATCGGACAACTAACTACAGTTAACAAACGAAGAACACCTAATTGTAGTAAGCAAAAATACTTTTCGAGAGCTGGAGGTGCAATATACTTTTCTAGGTACAATATACACTTATGCAAATCAACCTTTCTAAAGTCATCTTTGAAATGGACTCTGCTGTTGCAATTAATATGGTCATCAATAGACAAACTCGATCCCATTATGTGCTACATTTGTTGAGGGATATTATTATTAGAGAGCTGGAGGTGCAGGATTGGAATTCAGATAGTTCATACTTTTCGAGAGGCCAGTAGATATATATGATTTTCTAGCCAATAACGATCATCATCACGCTTCTCTGTTTCATATTCTTGAGTCTTGTCCCCTTTATCTCCCTTCTTTAGTTTCTAATGATGCCAAAGGGTTGACCTTCCTGTGGTTGGTCAAAGTGTAGCTCTTTTTTTCCTCGGTAATAAAAAAAAGTGTAAAAGAAATATATATTAATATATTTTTTTTAATTATAATCTTTATAATTAAAAAATATTATTTATAAAATTAACCAAAGAAATCAAGTGACAGTACTGATTTATTGCCTAGTAATTGTATAAAATATTATGGGTTTAATTCCTAAAAAAAAAATACTATTTTTCACTATGTCAACAACCTAAATAAGCACCTATGACATTGACTTTGGACAGTAAATCGACGGAATAACCAAAATTACTTATTCTGAAAAAATAAGAGAACCGCGGGGAACTAATTACAATTTAGCCTATTTATGCCTATCTTTATAACACCTCCATGAAAAAAAAATCATCAACAAATTCTTTAGTAATTAATTTCTCTAAGCATTTTATGTGTTCCAAGTTACCTGTATAATAAAGTTTTTTTTTAAAAAAAAGAATTCATAAAGCTAACTCTGTAAAGTATTTGCATAGACGGTAGACTTCTACTCATCGTTGCTAAATCAGGATTTGTAAAGTAATTTCACTCCCACCATAGATAACCTGTTCAAGATCATCTGTTGTGCTTGCGTTGCCATTGTTTCTCAATGTCCTTGAGAACATCTAGCACACCAAGAATGCCCAAAAGAATGAGTCCACCTGAAAAGTTACCTCCACCCCCTCCGTTGCCACCATGACCATCGCCATCGTAAGGTGGCAAACCAGGTCCATTGTTGTCAAGTTTAGGAGACTTCACTTTGTCTGTCATTTCAGATTAAGTATTAGCATTCTATGTCTGTATAGAAACATTGAACATACAAATCTTCAGAACATGGTTAAAGGATAACAGATAATTAAGGCCAAAGTTTACTGACATCTATGTATATACTTTTAGGATAGAAAATAAATACTTTACTAGATAAGGGGAAAATACGAGAGAAGATAACCTCCAAAATAAAATATCAGAAGAAAAACAGAGAAGGGAACACAACAACTGCCCCTAAACTCTCCTAGGAAACCCCTCCACAAAAGGGAAAAAACAAATAAACATAAAACATCTCTTCCTTTTGCTTTCCGCAAAGAAGACAGCTTTGAAGCTTCAAAAGAAGAACCTTCTTTAAGCCTTCTAAATCCTTTAGACCTTCATAATTTACTGTTGTGCCAATCTTTCATTTTTGTTGCTCTTCACACTATAGGTACTTGGCAAGAGATTGGGCATGTAACTCATTCCTGTAACCCAAGTGGGAGAAGTGTCGGAAGGGTGTTGGTCTTATGGCTTTGGTGGGAACCCTCTGGAGCAGCAGCCATTAAGGGAGTGCCCGGGAGTAATAAGGTGGTTTGGTGGCTGGGAGAAGGACATAAGGGTTGAAGTGATAAGGATGCCATGGGTTCAAATCCACCCATTAACATAACTTACTAATTGCTAACATTTGCCGAAAGAGAGCTCCTTTACCTTCTCACCCACTGGTTTAACAAATTTATACCCAGAGTCAAGAAGATATGAAGATTTGGCCTCACTTCTGTTTTATGAAAATAATGAAAAGGATTCAAGAAAACCATTAACTATGAATTATATAGGGCATCTATCTGAAAGAAGCAAGAATTCGAAAATATAAGCTGTTACTGTATGTTCTTAGTTGTCACCTTCACTCTTAAAACCCCTTAATAGTTCCAACATTGATTTAGTTATGTCAAATGACACAGAAAGATGTGCATGGAAAAAAAAAAGAAAAAAGTCATACATATAATCAAATGAAGGAGAACACAATGATTAGCATATCCAATGGTAGAGGCTAAAACACATTGAGAGGTTATTACCAGTAGTCATTGACCGAGAATTGCGTGTTACAGTTTGGGTTGCACTTGCAGTTGCAGCAGCACATTTAAAATTCTGTAGAGTTCACAATACAAACAATCAGAATATATTAGATCGTTAAACAATTAAGCCCAGCATTTCTGCCTTGCCAATGGTTCACCTAGAGCAACAAGACTCGAGCAAGTCTCAAGAATGGGACTGAAACTAGGGACAAAAATAAAAACATTAAGAGCATGTTTAGATAAACTTCTCCACAAATATTTATAGACGAAAATAAGGAAAATTAAAATAAGCTAATTTTAGCTTATGAAAAATCTTATTTCATTTTTCATTCTATTTTCTTTTCTTATAAGTGCTTGTAGAGAATTTATCCATATAGACCCTAAATCTACTTCCATCACACAAAATCTCAGAAATGCAGATTGTGTTTTGATGATGAATTTTAAGATTGCAAGGAATTTCAAAATGCTTGAAATATAAATTGATTTGACTTAAATTTCCTTTATTTTCTAAATATTTTTTTTTTTGGAAATATCAATTGAAATTTCTTAAATTTCAAATTCTAAGTTTGGACACCACAATTCACTGTATGCAAAATTTTGTTTTTAAATATATATTTAAAAAATTGAAATTTCAATATTAAACTTAATAAAGATAACCATTAGCCAATTTTAAAATAATTAATAATTCAAAAATAATTTAAATATTAAATAACATTTAATCATTTAAAAATAATTTTAAATATTTGATGATTCATAAAAATATTGATAAGTTTTACATCAATATTGATAGAGAGAAGAGAAACAGCAGAAAGTAATACAGAAGGAAGAGAAAGAAAGAACAGAGAGAGAGAATGAATATTAAATTTTCACTTTTTTAAATAGAATTTGAAATTCTATAATTTTATGTATTTAAAAATACTTCCACAAAATACTATAATTTTTAATATTTATAAAATACATTATGATGACCAATCAATTACCTTCAAAACAATTGGAGCATCCCAAAACCAGTAAGAACTAGTCAAACCAGTCTATAATAGGTGTAGAAAATCAGTTTGAACAAGCATTTTTTAGTTTTTCAATTTTTTTTCAATTTAATATAAAATATTTTTAAGATAAATAAAAACAAATTCAAAGATTTCACCCAAGTATAAATTGTTTTGTCAATTACTCTCAATTTTTATCTTATAAAGCATATACTTTAATCATTTATATCAATTTAAAATTTTTTAGATCTTGATTTCTCATGATTTTACACTTAAAATATTAAATATAATATAATTATTACTGGTTCAACCACAAATAGACCAATTCAATCAAAACATTGATAAATGCAAAACACTAATTGGCCAACTCTCTACTTGAAAACCTAATAGCCCCTCAAGCCACATGCATAGAAGGGGAAGACTGAAATCACTTGTTTTTGTGTTGCCCATTCTCAAACAGGATTTGGTATGCTGTGATATCTTGGTTGGGTGTTGGTTGGGTGTGGATTTCGTGATGCTAGAAGACATTTCCCAGCTATTTACTCAGTTGGGTGCACTCACTAGAGGGACCAAGTTGAAAGCTATAAGACACATCTTTTGGCATTCTACTTGTTGGAATATTTGGGGGCTGATAAATTCAATTATATTCAGACAGGGACAGCAGGAAGAAAGAGACATCCTTTCACATATTAAAGCTTGTTCTCGGAAGTGGTTATTATACAAGAAGGGAGTTAAAGCAGCTTTTTCTTTTCCTCATGGTGCACAAACCCTTTGGGTTGCTTGTCATAGAATAGTTATTTTGACTTAATAGGGGTCCTTTTTTGTGGATACCCCTAGGCTTGAAAGGTTGAATTGTTTTTTGTCTAGTTCATCTGTACACCTTGTACAGGAGCTATTATGCTCCCTTAGATTATCAAATATATTATATACTTTGCCTTTCAAAAAAAAAACTTAGCACACTTTGCTTGTCCATTAGAAAACTGGCACACCCCTAAGTAAATTTCTCCTTTAAATATCAACATTCTCACTCTTAATTGACAATTTTTTTGCTTTGGTGTTACTTTTGTATTGGGGTATAGGGATGGAGACATAGAGAAGGGGACAGGTGATTTGATTCTAGAAGTGAAAGCGGGAAGGATAGTGGACAGACTGAAGAGTGTTAGACTCAATGGGGACTTGCACCTGCATGTGAGAAGAAAGAAGGATGGGTAATAAACCGGAGTTTTGCATGTTCTTTTACAAGAGATTTTGCCTTGCTTTTAATTCAACTCATGTGATTTTATTGGCAAAATTTATGTAATTCTGTGTTTTTACCTCTTTCCGCAGAATTTTCACATCTTCCAATCCAATTCCTGGCTGAATCAAACTTAACAGAATTAAAAGCAAGGCAAAAAAATCACATGAATTGAATTAAAAGCAAGGCAAAAAATCTTGTACAAGAATATGCAAACACCAGTTTATCAATGGGAAAGGTGTAATAAGGGGATTTCAACTAATGAAGAAAATAAGGAAGTGGGGGGTTTGATCAGAAGAGAGAAGCATAAAAGAGCAGACAACTAGCAGCATTTGAATGGAAAAGATCCTGGCATGAAGGGATATAGAGAGCATGACATCCATAGCGATTCAAAATTTTGGCAATTTGCCTTGGTTGGGTACAGCTCATTGCATTTTCTGGGTATCTTTCTTGTTTTCTCAACTATTTTCCAACTGCTGCCCTGTATTCTAAAGAGGGGAGCTGAACTCTCCTGAACTTCTATTGTAGGATAGCAAATATTTATTGATTAACAGTGGTCTATCAGAACCTTAGAAACTTTTCAATAACAGCTAATTCTGCATTGCAATAATACAAAGTTTGGATCCGCTTTACAGCTATGCTAAGATATAGCATCAATAGAACAAACAACACACAACAAATGCCAAATAAAAGAATAATAATAACTTACCAAAGCAGCAGCATGTCTGACATGGGATGATGGATTTTGCAATGTAGCAATCTTAAGTTCTCCTTTTCTGATGTTATATGGTAAGGGTTTCATCCCAACAATGTTTGGTCTAGTAAGCTTAACATGAGCATGAGGAAAATTTCCAATACCAACTGCATGCAGAAAAGAACAATAAATAACTTATTCCATGATTTAAGCAACTTCCAACTTCCGAGACACTAAAGTCACAGCATTATGTTTACTAGAACTGAGCACTGCAAGATGTATAAAACATTGTACCTGGTAAATATAGAGGTGAAGTGCCAACACAACTTGCCATTGACGTTCACTTCTTGATTATGACCATGCAATAAAAGCTAGCTGTTAGCATGATGAGGCAGATAACTAAATATAATTTTCAAACAGAAGATATATGATGAACAAAGAGGTAGTTATTAAACAGAGACATGGGAATAAGCGCGGGGAGTTGTACTTTAATTCATTTTACATGATTGTACATTTAAGCCATGTTTGAACTTTGAACTAATTCCTAGCCAATGTTGTTAATGGCGGATGGCCAAAAATCCGCCATAAAAATATGACGGATGGCATAGCGGCAAATGGCGGAAGTCATGGCAGACAAAATATATATATATATATATATATATATATATATATATATATATATATATTAACAAAACAATAGATAAAAAATAAATATAAATAAAAAATTAAAAAAACAATGGATTGCATTCAAATAAACTAAAAAAGTTTCATGAGTTCACACAATAACCAACACCAAATAAACTCATTCAAGAGTTCAAAAAAACAAAAGGATAAAAGCATAATGCAAAGTAAAGGTTGAGCTCTAATCATCTTCCTCCAATCCCAACATAATCCTCTTTGTTGTAATTAGTAGAAGAGGACTAAACAGAAAAAAAAAAAGTGGAACCAAAAATTAAAAAAGAGTGTCAAACAAAAAAAAAAAACTGAACCCAAAAAATAAACAGAAACAGGTGCAAAGAAAAACTGAACAAAAAAAAAACAGAACCAGGTGCCACTGCAGAAAAAAAAGAGTTTCTTCCGCCATAACCGCCATTCCGCCACCACCGTTAAGCCTATGGTGGCTGCCATTTGAAACCCGCAACACCACCGCTATTTGGTGGCGTTTTTTCAAAAATCTGCCACGGCGCCACCATAACCGCCATTTGACAACACTGTTCCTAGCAAGAATTCAGTTTAATTCTTTTTTGAGTTTTAAATGAATTCTAGTGTTTGACATCATTTGAGAAGTTGCACATAACAAGCTGTAAGTAAATAAAGATAGTAAAGAATTACTTAGTAGTTTGCTAAAGAAGGAAGGTGAACGCTTCTCTGTACCGTGAATGCTACAAATTTTCAGTTACAGAAAAGCATTGCTGCCTAGGAATTTAAATATATCTGTTAGTTTATGATGAAATATTCCAAGGACTGGGAAGCTAACTTTTAATAAGAAACATTGCATGAAAAAACCGTATCCTGAGCATAAGAACATAGAGGCCAAGGACTGGTTGAGCAAGACAGATCAAAATCAACAAACAGGACATTCGCAGAACATCGGACTTTATTAACCAGCTATTTTGTGTTTGTAGCCTAAAGCAACATTATAGCAACATGATACAACGTTAAGAGGGCAACATTCTAAACTTGAGTTAAATATGGCTAAGTAACGTTAAACAATTTAAAAAGATCCCTACTTTGACATTGAATAAGCTTTCCATAAGTACAACTGTGGACAGTAACAGAGGACAACCACAATTCAGAGAGGATAACAAAAAGCTCTGTTCATGTGTAAGCGAGATAGACACTGCAGGCCATAGCAAGAGATATTGGGATGTCCCACATTTATTAGTAAAGTTAATTGTAATACAAGGGCAGGATATAATCCTAGGGCTAAATGAATTCCCAACTCTCAAATCCTACGATTTTCACAGAACTCATTCTCCAGTTTCTAACTTGAATTAAAGACTAATCCAAAATAAACTACAAATTGAGGATTAAATTCAATCAAATTCTCAAATTTCAGGTGTTCCAAACATTCCCTTGGGTGTGCTTGGGAGTTAAGTTTTGATGGGAAGGGAAGAGACGAAAAGATTTTTAGAATGAAAGAAACAAAGTGATAAATTAACATTAATATCCTACTCTTTTGTTTATGTTTACAAACACTACATAACTCTCTAAATTTAAATTTAAAAAATTTGTCCTCCCCTCCCTTCCCCCCCAAAACCTCACCCCCAAACATTCTCTAAGGAAAGGGGTATGAACTATGAAAGCATTATTAACCTCGATGAGCTTTTTCTTTATTGACATTGCAGTGGGCATGTGGTCACTGTGGTGCAATAAACTACAACTTAAAATTATGTGTAAAGCGTATAAAATTGAGCTTGCAGCTTGGTCACAATCGTGCACCGTGGTTGTGATCATTGAAAAAATAAAAAATAAACACTATTGATGCAAACCAGAACAGAAGCAATTCATTGGCCACCAAAACAAGAATATTGAGAGCACACTTGCACTTGTTGTGAGAAATTGACACAGAACAACTCAAACTTGCACTTGTTGGGAAAAATTGACACGGAACAACTCAAAATTCATACACTACTCGAACAACAAAAAATTAAGCAGCAACCAAAGAGTCCCTCAAAGAAGTCCAACAAAATCAAATCACCAAAAATACGAGTGTAATAAAGAAATTCTACACCTCATAATCAATCACCAAAACAATAAAAACACATAAGAAATGGCACAAGCAAACACACAAATGGAAAAAAAAAAAAAAGCAATCTTTTCTGTTCAAGAATAATATCCAAGGTTTAAAATTAAATAAAACGCATAAAATGTTTTATCTTTTCCCCCAAACTATTCTTCTTCTTGCGAATTTTTTAGTCTCTCGTGATGAAAACCTCATATTGATGAAACGAATGAATTGACACAGAAAATTGAATGAAAAAAGAAAAATCGATGATAGCAAAGAAAACAAAGACTCGGAAAAAAAAAAGTGCGCAATTGAAACCTGCGTAGAAAACGTATGTTGTCATCGCAAGGGAGAGAAGAGGGCGTTACCGTAGAATGTATGAGAGACGGGGGTGTTGGTGGCCAAAGTTATGCAGCGTTGCCTTGGATTGGGGAGTTCTAAACTTGAGAATGGCGGTGATTCGCAAACCGGGTTGGGGTATTCGGTACTCTTTATTTATTGTTTCTTTTTTTAATTAAAGGGTATTGGATACTTCTAGAAGAAAAATTGTCTAAATATAAAACAAAATGAGGCAATATAGGTCAATGCTAACATCATAATTACTAAGGGGAATATATTTTAAATAAAAATTAAGAAAAGGTTTAGAAATTAAAAAAAAGTTAGGAAAAAAATTAATTAACTAAAAAGTATTGGGATAGTTGTTAAAAAATAAATAAATTGATGGAGGGTAAAACTGTTTAAAAAATGTATACACCAAATGAAATAAGTCTCATTATTAATAGTTATAGATTCTATTTAGTTATTAAAACATTTTTTAATCATGTTTTGTAACTATAATTTATATAAGGCGGAAATGCAATTTTGGTCTCCTAGTTTTCTAAATTCATGATTTTGATCTTCTTGATATTTAATAATAATTTTTTATTCTCTAGTTTTTATAAATTTACGATTTTGGTCTACCTGATAGATTATTAACTAATAATTGTGATTATTAGAGATATTAAATTAAATAAAATTATTAATAATTAAAAACTTTTATAAAAGACTATTAACCTAATGTGGTGTTATTGTCGGTGAAGTCGCACAACAGTGGAGGTAGAAAAAGTGTTTGTGGAGAAGAAGAGGAGCACAATGTTGTGAAAAATCAGAAATAATAATTTTTTATTCAATTTTTCAATAATTAATGATTTTGATTAATTTATAATTAACTTAATAACTCAATTAATTAGAATTATTTGTTAATAATCTACTAGGAAGACCAAAATACCAATTTATAAGACTAGGGGGACCAAAATTATGATTTAGCCTTTACATATTTATAATCATAGTTATTAAACTCGGCTCAGACCAACCAAGTTGACTCGTTGGTTCGGGAATCGGGCACCTAATCGGTTTGAGTCACATGTTGGATTGATTTCACATATAACTTGGTGTGACCCAATTTGACTCAGTGCAACCCGGCCTTAAATCGATAACTCGTTTGACTAAGTGGTTCATGCATTTTTTTACAGTTGAACAACATCACTCATGTTAGAAAAATAAATTGATACCTTACACTTGTGTTGTTTAAAAAATTGCTTATATTTTTTACCAAGCATAACCGCATCTTGAAATTTGAGATGATAAAGTTGTTACCATTTTCAATTTTTCCTTACTAATTTGTGTGTGTATTAAATTATGTCTGTCATTTTCTTTTATTTGTAGAAATAGAACATGGTACCAGGGGGTTTACAACACTCACACACCTTACTCAACCAATTGAGCTAGACCTCCTTGGTAGATTATGTTTGTCATCATACAACAATAATATATATTTTAAATTCCAACTTAAGGTTGTTTATATATATTGAATTTTAAAAAATATTACATGCTCAAAATTTAAAACAAGTTCATGCCTATGCTTCTAAATATGTTGAATTTTATTAAACTTCAAATCTTAAGTGTCTAGGTTTACATGTTATCAAATTATTTAGATTTTTTAATATAGAACAGGTCATGCTGGTCAACTTATGACTCACTAGGTTGACTTCTGACCCAGTACCCCGACTGAGTCAATGATCAATTTGAGTATGAAAATATTGATTATAATATAATATTTGTTAGATCAAAGCTTGAAGCCCTTAATTTTAGTTTTGGTTTGATAATTTTGCAATCCATAACATCTTTAATAGATGAGACATTTGTATTGAGGGTTTTTAGATTAGGCATGTGTGTGATATAGTCTAAGTCTTTTTCATGCTTAGTGTTAATCAAATATGAAGTGAATGAAGTATTCTAGTTCTCTAAGTTTCCTAAGAACTTAGTTTTACTTGAAATTTGGCTAGAAGCATAGAATTAATTGATTTCCTAACTTGCTAATCGAGTGTCCAAGCCAGTTTCAGAAGAAGGAAAGATCTATAGCTTAGGATAATCAATTGCCTCATTGGATAATCAATTATCCAATAATTGGAAACAAAGAGAAGCTCTCTGTGTGATTCTATAATCAATTACCATATGTGACAATCGATTATCCAAACAACACAGAAGAAACAAAGATACTTAGACTAAAGCGAATTAATCAATTACACCTTCTGATAATCGATTATCCAGTTTTTGGAAATACAGAACAAAGGGGATGTTAACGAATGAATTGATTGCCTGATTTTATAATGGATTAGATCTATTTTAACTGTTGAAACTTATAAATACCTCTATGTGTTTTCTTTATTGAAGACTCTTGATACGTTCGATTTTGAAGAAAAATATTTCAAGATAGTCTTCTTCTAAAAGAATTGCACGACATTTAGTCTGAAGATTGAAGTTGATCAAAGAATCATTCATTCTACCATCATGAATTGACCATCTCTTGAAAAGAACTTGAAGATACTGAAGATCTACACATTTAGGTGTATTCAATCCTTTTTCTTACATTCATTTTAGGTTGTGATTCTTGGTTAGGGTTACCAAGAGGTTCAAAGAATTGATAGTTTCAATTCTAGGTCTTTTTTTTGTAGGTTTCAAAGGAAATATTGGAATTTATTTTAGAGAATTGTGTGTGCATAGTGTTTGTACTTGATTCTCTAAATAGTAGAAATTTTAAGGTCTTAGAACAACTAAATATAGGTTTTAATCGGATTGAACCAGTATAAACTCTTGTGTGCTCCTTTTCTCTTAACTCTTAATCTTGAATTCATCTTGGTATTGGAATTGACCTCAAATGGCCATAAATACTCTGTTTTTACATTTGTTATAATCATAAATGTTTTCTTGATTGTATTGATCTTTTTGATATGATCTTTTGGTATAACTTTGATTAATTCAAAAGGGTTGTTTTTAATTTGATTAAAGAACTTGTTGGTAAAGTTTTTGAAAGAATCTATTCAACCCCTCGCCCTTCTAGATTCCCAACTGATCCAACAATTGGTATCTAGAGCTAGGGTCTTGAAAATTAATCAAGATTTTGTCAAAAGTTTCTGATCATGGCTGGGAATCAATTGCCATTCGTTAAAGGTGCGTCCATAGACCTCCAATCTTTTGTGGCACGAACTATCCCTTTTAGAAAGTTCATATGAAAATCTTCATTGAATCTGTTAATAGAGGCATTTGGAGTGCAGTGGTAAATGGATATATCGTTCCAAACCACGTAGTTGATAACAAGATTATAGAGTAACCTTATGGATCATGGTCTCAAGAAGAAATTAGAAAAATGTGAGTATAACTCCAAGGCAATGAGTATTATACATTCTTCATTTAATTTTGATGAGTTTTAATTTTCAGGGTGTCTGTGTGCATAACCACTAAAGAAATGTGGGATTTGATTCAAGTCACACATGAAGGAACATCAGAAGTAAGGAGAGCTCGCAAGAATTCGCTCATCTAAGAATACAAAACCTTTAGGATGAAAAAAGGGGAAACTATAGGAGATATATAGAAAAGATTTACACATATTGTAAACCATCTCAAGGGTCTTGGAAATATTTTTGAAGAAGGGGAGATTAATGTCAAGGTGCTGAAGTCCCTCGACAGAACATGGCAGCCAAAGGTCATAACTATCTCTAAATCAAAAGACTTTGCTACTATGACACATGCTGAGTTGTTTGGGAAGCTAAGGGAATATGAAATGGACTTGATAAGAATGGCTAAAGAAGAAGCGATAGATAAGAAGAACAAAGGTTTAGCTTTGAAGACTAAAATTCCATCAAGTGACAAAAGTGAGGATGACAATGTGAAAGGGTCGGATGTTGAAAAATTTGAACTTGATTGTAAGAAAGTTCAACAAGTTCCTCAAGAAAAAGAAGAACTTTGGAAACAAAACCTTTCAACCAAAGAAGAATCTCAAGAGGGGTGAACCATCTTCCTCTAATGGCTTTACTTGCTTCGAGTGCGAAAAGGCAAACCACATAAAAAGTAGACTGCCCCATCTACCAAAAGAAGCAACACGAGGGAGAGAAGAGAAATAAGAGTTCATTAAAAAAGAAGAAGGCATATATAACTTGGGATGACAATGAATCAACCACAACTAGTGGCAGTAGTGAAGACGAAGAAGGAAACTTGTGCTTGATGGCAAACAACAATGCTGAAAGTGAGGTAAACATTTATGATTTAGAAGTCGATGATAACTATGATCAACTACTAGATTCTTTTAATGAAATGGATCAAGAAGCACAAAAATTGTCCGTTGCCAATAATCTTCTAAAGGGAAAAGTGAGGCATGTGGATAAGCTAGTGGAAATTCAAAAAAAGTTGTTGGAAGAAAGAGCAAAAAAAATGAAGTTTTGGAAAAAGAAAAGAACAACTCTTCTTGTAATTGCACTAACACCACTAATGCGACTTCCCTGTGTGAAAGGATGTAAAGTTTTAGAAGCTAAGGTAGAATACTTGCTAAAAAAATTATTCAAGTTCACAATGGGTAAAGACAATTTGGAAGCATTACTTGGACAACAAAAATGTGCTATCGAAAAGCCTAGACTAGGTTATACATATAATAAGAAGCAAAAAGCTTACAAAAATTTCTTTAACTTCACAAAAGCTTCTAGCTCACCCTTCACGGTATGCCATTATTGTATGAACAAGGGACATTCTTCTTTTAAGTGCATGATAAAAAGGTATGGAGTTCCAAGTGGGAAGTATAAATGGGTTCCCAAGGGAACTAAAGAGGTTGCTAACCAAAAAGGACCCAACACAATTTGGGTACCTAAATCTACCTTCTAAATTTATTTATAGGTGTGCCTAATAGCTGAAAGGAAACTATGGTATCTTGATAGCGATGACTCAAGGCATATGACAGGAGACAAGTCAAAATTTGTGTCTCTAAAAGCTAAAGAAGAAGGATTTGTAACCTATGGAGATAACAACAAAGGAAGAATTCTTGGTGTAGGTAGTATCGGTAATTCCCTAACTACTTCCATAGAGCATGTCTTATACTCGGAAGGGCTGAAATACAACTTGCTAAGCATAAGTTAGTTGTGTGATAAAGGTTTTTAAATAGTTTTTAATCAAGAGTGCTGCACAATATTTGACAATATTTCAAACACCATTAAGTTTGTTGGTAATCGCATTGACAATACCTACATGCTTAATGTAGAATGTGCATCTCACTCAAACATGACTTGTTTAATAAGTAGTGATGATCTCTCTTGGCTTTGGCATAGGAGAATAACTCATATCCACATGAATCATTTAAATAAGCTAGTGTCTAAGGAGTTAGTTAGAGGACTCCTAAAGCTCAAATTTGTGAAGGATGAATTATGTAATGCATGTCAAAATGGAAAGAAAACTAGAGCATCTTTCAAATCTAAAAATGTTGTTTCTACCTTTAGACCGCTTGAACTTTTACATCTAGATCTTTTTGGTCCTTCTAGAACGATGAGCAACGGAGGGAATTACTATGCTTTGGTTATTGTAGATGACTGCTCTATATATACCTGGACTTTATTCGTATCTTCTAAGAGTAACGCTTTTAAAGCCTTTCAAAAACTTTTCAAGCTTGTTCAAAATGAAAAGGATTTCAAAATTAAAAGCTTGGGAAGTGACCATGGAGGAGAATTTCAAAATGAGGGCTTTGAGTTGTTTTGTGAACAAAATGGCATTAATAATAAGTTTTCCACTCCAAGAACACCACAACAAAATGGGGTTGTGGAGAGGAAAAATAGGTCCTTTGAGGAACTAGTGAGGACCATGCTTAACAAGAATAATATGCCTAAATACTTTTAGGCCGATACTGTTAGCACAACCTAATGTGTCACATTTAATGTGTCACATTTCAAAGTTTTTGGAAGTAAGTGTTTTGTTTTGAATAATGGTAAGGAATTAATTGGAAAGTTTGATTCAAAGGTTGATGATGGCCTATTCTTGGGTTATTCTACAAATAGTAAAGCATATCAAGTTTTTAATAAACATACACTAAGAATATAAGAATCTATACATGTAGTTTTTGGTGAAACTAACCCCTAAAGATTGGTAAAAGAACCTCTTTATGATGATGATGCAGGAAGTCCTAAAGAATCTTCTCCTATAAGTGAAAAGGTAGTGAACAATAACCCTCTTGAAGGACACCCACTACAACACAACAATCTTCTTAAGGAGTGGAAAACACCTAAGACCTTTCTATTGACAACATCATAGGTGATATTGAAAAGGGATTTTCTACTTGACACTCACTATATTTGTTTTGTGAGTTTTATGAATTTGTGTCTATAGTAGAACCTTCAACTATTGAAGAGGTGCTTGTTGATGAACATTGGGTTATGGCTACACATGATGAACTTAATAAATTTAAAAGAAATGAAGTTTGGGAACTAGTACGTAGACCTAGTAAAACAAACATTATAGGTACAAAATGGGTTTTAAAAAATAAGCTAGATGAACATGGCTTGTTAACTAGAAGCAAAGTAAGGCTAGTAGCCAAATGTTATAACCAACAAAAGGATATAGACTTTGGTGAAACCTATGCTCCGGTAGCTAGATTAGAAGTTGTGAGATTGTTGTTTGTTGTTTACATTTTCTTGTATTATGGACTTTAAATTGTACCAAATGGATGTGAAAAGTGCTTTTCTAAACAGATACATTGAAGAGGAAGTCTATGTTTCTCAACCTTCTGATTTTGAGGATTATAAAAACCCTAATCATGTGTATAAGCTTAAGAAAGATCTCTATGGACTTAAACAAGCACCAAGACAATGGTATGAAAGCATTACCAACTTCCTCCTTGATAAAAAATTTGAAAAAGGACAAGTTGATAAGACACTTTTCATCAAGAAATCCTATCATTACATCTTGCTTGTCCAGGTGTATGTAGATGACATTATATTTAGTTTTACTAACAAATATCTTTGTGAAGATTTTGTGCATTAGATGTAGGGGGAGTTTGAAATGTCAATGATGGGGGAGCTGAACTACTTCCTTGGTCTACAAGTGAAGCAAATGAACCATGAAACTTTTCTCCATCAAACCAAGTATTGCAATGAACTTCTCAAGAAGTTTGATATGGACAAAAGCAAGGAGGCTGCAACTCTTATGCCTACAAATTGCTACCTTAGTGCAAATGATAAAGGGAAGCCCATTGACCAAAAGAAAAAAAGAGGTATTGATAAACGTCAAATTTATCAAATTTCCATATGCATTTTGTGGTGTTTATTTGGCATTTTAGTTAACTTTAGGCCTTGTTTTGAATCAAATTAGCTTAAAATTTAGTTATTTTATTTTGTCTTAGGTAAAATTTTATATTTTAGTTATTTTAATAAATGTTTTTATAGTTTTAAACTAAAACAAGTTATTTTGGCTGGAGCTCTAGAGGCCAAAAATCAACAAAAAGTTCTGGAAGGAAAAACTGCGAAAATTGAAGCTATAAGCTAGGAAAATCAAGAGCAATATATTTTTCAAGGATAACTCAGCTGAAGAAAAAGATAATTACTTGAATTAATTAGATATATTATTTGTTTATAATTTATTGTGATTATCTCCTTAATTAAACCTAGCTACAATTATATAAATAAGAAGCTAAACATTCACTGTAACGGTGTAGAAGTCCCGAGTAGTTCTTAGAATTATATTTTAGACTTCCACCTACTAGACACCTCCATTATTTCATTAGACACTCTAGGTTTCATAGTATTATTTTTATGAGTGAAATCCCTTCCACCTAGGAGGGGAAAGGATGAGCCTTGTTGCGCTTTAATTCTATCAATTCAATGCTTCATCTTGAGTTCATTACTTATTTCTATACTTAATGCTTTTATTTGACTAACCATCTTATAAATGAATTTAGGAATTAACTTGCGCTTTGACAAGCCTTGTTGAAGCCCGAACATAAATTAAATACTTAATTGAGATTATTTCTGGGGATAAAATAATCTTGGTTAAGTCTTGTTAATTCTCGACCATTAATGCTGGATACTTGTGTCGATAGGTCCAAGGGATTGGGTATCGAGCAAGTAGTTTAGAATCTGCGACCATGCAAGAGTTGAGGTAGAGTACATGAGTGAATTGGGGATGAGCAAGAGAGATGAGTAGAGAATTGTGAAATTACAGTGAATCGAACGGATTTCAAGTCCAAACCTAGACATTCATTCATCAAGATTGACATAACCATCAAAGTCTAGTATGTCTATCTTTACTTAATTATTTTATTGTTTTTTAATTTTTATTGTATTTTATTTTATGTTATTTATTTTGTTACAATCACAGAACCAAAATACAAAAACTTAGTTCTTAGTTAAATAATTACACGAAATCTCTCATTTATTCCTTCGGGAGACAACCTAACGATAATTCAGTTACTACATCATGAGTGAGTTATACTTGGTCTATAAGTTGAATCAGATTTTATACATTTACTAACATACTTTCGTAATTATCTTATCTAATTATCTTGTAAATAGTTTCAACATTTAATTTTTTTTCTTCCCTAATTACTCCTAATGTTTGAATAACATGTAGATATCTTTTTAATTTTCAATTTTTAAATTTTTTTATTTCTGATCTCTATTAGTAAATATAGTATGTATAACTTAGTTTGGTGATATCTTTAATTTATTTTCAAATTTTTGTGTATATATATTAAATATAAATATTTTATTTTCCTGTTTTTAATATATATCTACCAACTAATATAATTTAGAATATTATAGTAGTTATCTTTACCAACTAATATATATTAGATATATAATTTATTTTCCTATTTTTATCTATTAGTAAACATATTTTAGATTATCCAATTAGAGTAGTTTATTTTTCAGATTTTATTTTCCTTTTATTTAAAATATTTTTAAAAAATTAGAAAAATATATATCTTTTTAATTTTTATGTTCATTACAGGATAATTAGTTTTTAGTTTTTAGATTTTATTTATCTTTTAGTATATCAAATTCGAAAAAATCTAAAAATTAATACATCTTGTATTTTTTGTTATCTTTTTTCTTAATTAAAATGCTAACTATTCCTTAAATAAATATGGATATAATTAGCTTTTTACTTTTCAAATTATATCTCTCATATAATTTTTTTAAAAAATTTATAATTAAAAATATATCTTTTATTTTTTGATTTTTATTTTTTTAGTGCTTACGATATTTATCTTTTATTTCCAGATTTTAATATTTTTCCTTTTTAGTTATTTTTTTGAAAATTTAATATTCTTTTTATATCTTTTATTTTATATTTTAACTAATTAAACTGACCACTATACTCACACCTATGTCAAGTTTCTATTTTATGCTTACATGCTAGATACAAAAAGCAAAATGAACGTTCTAACTCCTCTTGATCTAAAAATTGAAAAAAATCATCAAAAGTTAAAGGGAGAAGCTTCACATAGAAACAACTGTTCAAAGAAGGATCCTATTTAAGCTCATCAACCGAGGCAACCAAAATAAACAACGACAAAGGAATGACGGAACTAGAGCAAACCATAGTGGAACTAGCAACTAGTCAAGGAACTAACGTGAGCCAACCTTTTAGACCACCAAACATCATGGACAACCAAATCAATTTCCCCTCATGGGTCCACAACAACCTCAAGCACAACTAATTCATTAGAGCTAGCACCGAGGACCCTATGCTCATCTCACAAGATTTCTACAATTATATGTATGGGTAAGGCTACCAGGTATTAACAATGAACATATTAAACTCTTACTCCTTCCCTTCTCTTTTGGGGGAAGTGCAGTCGATTGGCTCAACTTGCACCCACATCATTCACTAACCACATGGGAGGAAGTCAAAGACAAACTCCTCAATCACTTATTCCCCGAGGCTAGAGTCAAAGCTATTAATGAGCGCATCGTCAACTTTAAACAAGCTTAAACTGAATTGCTATTTGACACATGGGAGAGATAGAAAGCCCTCCTAAGGAGTTTCCCTTGTCATGGATACAACCAGTTCATACAAATTTCAATGTTCATGAAAGGAATCACCAACAACCATAGGAGGATGATCAATGCATCAGCCGAAGGAAACTACCTCAATAAAACCACCACTCAAGTGAAGACCATAATTGAAGATTTGACGGCTAGTGAGAGAATCATAGAAACAAACCGATCAAATCCCCCAAAAGGTATGTGTAAACCTAATGCTCAAGATAACCTTTTAGTTCAACAAACGATGCAAGTGCAAATAGAAGCAATGACTAAGGCAATCCAACAAATCTCACAACAACTCCAAAGGGCCATCTCTGTAGAAGCAAAGACTTTGCCTTTGATGTTTTGATGATGCCATATGTTTGTGATGTTTTGATGCCTTATGAAAATGCGCTTCTCAAGTTTAATTCAAGACAAAAATCCAAGAATACAAGATACAAACATCAAGAAGATCTCTAGTGTTTTAGGAAAAGAATTCCAAATTGAAACTGCAAAAGGTTTGGCCATGAAATTTAAGCAAAAATGTCTTTTTCAAGAGATTTACTCTCTGGTAATCGATTACTAGATGATGTAATCGATTACTAGATGATGTAATCGATTACCAGTGGCCAAAATGATTTATAACAACTATTAGAAATTTGAATTCAAATTTTACACTGTGTAATCGATTACACATGGATGGTAATCGATTACCAGCAGTTACTAAACGTTTTGATTCAAATTTTAAAGTCTGTAACCGATTACACAAGTCTTGTAATCGATTACCAGAGGAGATTTTCAGAAAATTATTTCCAAGGGCCACATCTTTTCAAATGGTTTTTACATTGCCATCAAAGGTCTATTTATATGTGACTTGAAACATGAATTTGCTCAGAGTTTTTCAGAACAAAAAGTCTTATCCTCTCAAAAAGAAAAATCATTTTATCCTCTTAAGAAATTCCTTGGCCAATACACTTGCAATCCAATAAGGAATTATTTGAGTGCTCAATTGTTCAATCTATCTCTTTCAAGAGAGATTTCTTCTTCTCTTCATTCTATTTCTCAAAAGGGATTAAGAGATCGAGGGTCTATTGTTGTAAAGAAATCTGAACACAAAGGAAGGGTTGTCCTTGTGTGGTTCAGAACTTGTAAAGGGATTTTGCAAGATAGTGGAACTCTCAAGCGGGTTGCTTGGGGACTGGACGTAGGCACAAGGGTGTGGCTGAACCAGTATAAATCTGAGTTTGCATTTTCTCTTCCCTTAAACTCCTTTATTGTTTATTGCTTATTGTTTCTATTTAGTAAGATTAATTTGCATTATTATTTAGGAGTTCATTTTTAAAAGGAATCTTGGGTTGTTGGGATAGAATCAAAATAGTTTTTTTTATTAAGAAAAGATTGTGATATCTTAATTCAACCCCCCCTTCTTAAGATATCTGAGGCCACTTGTCTAACAAGTGGTATCAGAGCTTCATTCTTGTATAAAGTTTAGAAGCTTCAAGAATAATGGCCTCAGCAAACTTCTTATTCCCAGAAGGAAATTCAATAAATAGGCCTCCTATTTTTAATGGAGAGGGTTACCACTACTGGAAAACCCGAATGCAAATTTTCATTGAGGCAATAGACTTAAACATTTGGGAAGCCATAGAAGTTGGACCTTATGTACCCACCATGGTGGCCGAAAATACAACAATAGAGAAACCTAGAAAAAAGTGGTCTGAAGAAGTAAGAAGATTAGTGCTGTACAATTTAAAGGCTAAAAACATCATTACTTCTACCCTAGGAATGAATGAATATTTTAGGGTGTCAAATTATAAGAGTGCTAAGGGTATGTGGGACACTCAACAAGTTACACATGAGGGAACAACTGATGTCAAAAGATCTAGGATAAATACTCTAACTCATGAGTATGAATTATTTAGGATGAAGACAAATGAAAATATACAAGATATGCAGAAAAGATTCATACATATAGTTAATCATCTTGCATCATTAGGAAGAACTTTTCAAAATGAGGATCTCATAAATAAAGTGTTAAGATGTTTAAGTAGAGAATGGCAACCAAAGGTAACAACCATCACAGAATCTAGAGATTTGTCTATTATGTCTCTTGCTACTCTATTTGGAAAATTACAGGAACATGAAATGGAGTTGCAAAGACTAAATCAACATGAAGAAAATGATAAGAAGAAGAAGGGAATTGCTCTTAAAGCCTCATCTTCAATCCAAAAGGAATGTGACATAGAAGATTCAATTGACTTAGATGAAGATGAAGATCTTAGCCTCTTTGTCAAAAGATTCAACAAATTTATTAGAATGAGAGGAAATCAAAGAAGACAAAACTTCAAACTTAAAAGAAGAACTGAAGAGTCATCTCAAATCCCAAAATGCTTTGAGTGCAATCAACCCGAACATCTGAGGGCTGATTGTCCAATCTTTAAGAAAAAGATAGAAAAGTCTGAAAAGAAGACTATTGGTGATAAGAAGGCAAAGAAGGCCTATATCACATGGGATGACAACGACTTAGAATCGTTTGATGATTCTGAAAAAGAAATGGTTAATCTATTTCTAATGGGCAAAAATTATGAAAGCGACAAAGAGGTAACATCTTCTAACAAATCTATTTCTTTTGATGAGTTACAAGATGCATTTGCTGAATTACATAGTGAATCAATTAAACTAGCAAAACTTGTCTCTTCATCTAAGAAAACAATTTCATATTTAGAAAAAGAAATTTCAAAATTAAACAAAGAAATAGATATTCTTAAAACTGAAGTTTCAATCTCTAAATCTAGTGATAAAGTTCATGTTTCTACTATGACTAATGAAAAAGTAAATTCATATAAATGTTGTAGCAAATATGTAGAAGAAATTAAAAATTTGAATAACTCACTTGCAAAAATTTCTATTGGCAAGAATAACCTAGATGTTATATTAGGAAATCAAAGATGTATTTTTGATAAAGCAGGAATTGGATACAAACCAGAAAAACAACAAAAGTTTTACAAAAGTTTCTTTTCTTTCTCACAAAAATACAATTCTCCTTTCATTACATGTTTTTATTGTGGAAGAAAAGGGCATGACACATCCACATGTTATTTTAAGAAAAATTGCAACAATATCAAAATGATATGGGTCCCAAAAGGATCTTTAGTCAATACTAACACACAAGGACCCAATAAAGTTTGGGTACCTAAGTCACAAACTTGATTATGTAGGTATCTTTGAAGAAGAAATGGTACATAGATAGCGGTTGTTCAAAGCATATGATGAGAGATTCATCAAAATTCACACATATCTCTCCCAAGAAAAGTGGGCATGTTACTTATGGTGATAACAACAAAGGTAGAATTCTTGGAGTTGGAAAATAGGTACATATTCTTCAAACTCCATTGAAAATGTTCTACTTGTTGAAGGCCTTAAGCACAACTTGCTTAGTGTTAGTCAATTATGTGATAAGGGCTATCTAGTATCATTTGATTCTCAAAAATACCTTATTGAACATAAACATGATACAAATATAAAGCATATAGGGTATAGAGTTAACAATGTTTATATGATAGATTTAAGCCAAAAACTAGATAATAATTAATGTTTTCAAATGGTTTTTACATGGCCATCAAAGGTCTCTTTATATGTGACTTGGAACACGAATTTGCTCAGAGTTTTTCAGAACAAAAAGTCTTATCCTCTCAAAAAGAAAAATCATTTTATCCTCTTAAGAAATTCCTTGGCCAATACACTTGCAATCCAATAAGGAATTATTTGAGTGCTCAATTGTTCAATCTATCTCTTTCAAGAGAGATTTCTTCTTCTCTTCATTCTATTTCTCAAAAGGGATTAAGAGATCGAGGGTCTATTGTTGTAAAGAAATCTGAACACAAAGGAAGGGTTGTCCTTGTGTGGTTCAGAACTTGTAAAGGGATTTTGCAAGATAGTGGAACTCTCAAGCGGGTTGCTTGGGGACTGGACGTAGGCACAAGGGTGTGGCCGAACCAGTATAAATCTGAGTTTGCATTTTCTCTTCCCTTAAACTCCTTTATTGTTTATTGCTTATTGTTTCTATTTAGTAAGATTAATTTGCATGATTATTTAGGAGTTCATTTTTAAAAGGAATCTTGGGTTGTTGGGATAGAATCAAAATAGTTTTTTTTTTAAGAAAAGATTGTGATATCTTAATTCAACCCCCCTTCTTAAGATATCCGAGGCCACTTGTCCAACAATCTCCAAGAAACCCCAACAATTGATCATGTGTGAAGAATGCGGAGGAGGCCATCAAACATGAAAATGCACCAAGGTACTAACCGAGGATTATCACATAAACCATAGACCATTTGATTAAGAAACACAAGTCATTATCACTTATGTCAACCTCGTTGGTCTGGTGGATTTTCTTTTGGTGCTCCGGGTGTTGGTCAACAATTGATCATTTCATACTTTGTTTTGTAATTTGTTGATTGCATGAATGTTTTTGAACATATCTTGTGCCAAATATGCTTTCTTAATAGCTTTGTTCTAAATATGTTTTGGAAAAATTGATCATTTTAAAAATTCATTTTGGAACATATCTTGTGCATTGCTTTAAAAGTGATGTGAAAATGAAAAAATAAATAAATTTTCTTTCATTTCATTCCATTCCATTCTCTCCAAGTTGGAAAAAATTAAAAATATTAGCAATAAAAAATAAAATAAAATATATTTCATTAAATAGTTTTTTATTATATTGTTTTTGAAATAATTCATGCAATTTTAAATAATTCCATTCCCTTCCATTTATGCTAACTATAGAAATCCTGCTTAAATTTTATTATAAATTTAAATTCAATGACATGAATTCTTTTCCATGCATATCTACATTTTAGCTCTCCCATACATGCTATTTCCTGTCATTAAAGTGATGTTATTTCCATCTTGAAATAGCCATGTCTATATGTTCTACATAAAGGAAGAAAGAACAATGAAACAAAGCAAAACCATGGAAATAGACATGTGCTACACCCAACAAGGGTAGAAGCATTGGCTTCCAGCTAAGATCATGCATATTGTTCTTCAAGATGAGGGAGGAGATAACATAGTTTAAGCTACAATGGGAAATAAACTATCAAGAAAAAATTACTCAACATTTTGAATGAGAAATAAAAATTTGTAGAATAATAGGTTCACTAGACTTTGGTTGCTACATGTCTCAATGTCTAGGATTTAAACAATTCTTGAATGATCTCGGAGAGGGCTGAGTATGATCCCAAACAACTTGAAACAATGCCTACTACAATAATTGTAACACAAATTGATACCTGCAAAAATAAGAGGGGAGGGGGGGGGGGGGTTAAGTCACATTGGAGGTAAACATAAAATCATAATAGAGAACAAGCAAATAAAACTTGAAATTATTTGGTTCGGTAACAAAAACATTTTATAGTCTAACATTGCTACATAATCGAAGTGCATCATGTTTTTAAAGTTGTATTGATATTAGCACATGTTAAAATTCAAATTTTCATTTTTCGTTATTTATTTTCCCATTAAGTTTCATTGAATCAACTTTGTAAGTTTAAAAAACCTCAAGTAGCTTACTTAAATTTGATGAGACAATATTATGTTTCTATATTCAATAATATTATATGGTGGAGATGTTTTGACATTCATCTTCTTGGGTATCAAAGTAACAAAATATCACTCGCTGCTAAAATAAGAGATGAGAAAAATAGGAATTGACACATAATATTTTAAGGTGAAAAACCTTCAACAAATAAGGAAAAAACCACGGGAAAGACCAGAGAAATATTTTCACTAAATGGAAGAAAATTACAACCTCTCTCTAAATATAAGGAGAGAACAAATTGACACTCTGGATCTCTTATAATAAGAGAACACACACCTCACTAGTATTGCTAACTCTCTCAAATGGAATTACTACAATTGTAGTGGGATACAAAATGATGGAAGGGAGATACTATTTATAGCGAAGAATGAAACGTGGTCATTAAATGCATTGTCAAAAGTTTCTACTCCCCAACCAATTTACAGGCCTATGCACGTAGGGGTTAAAATTTGCATACTCACTTTGTTGACTTATGCCACAAAAGGTGGCTTTACTATTTGGTGCCTTCCCAATCTCCCACTTAAAGTTACTTTTGTGTGCTTTCAAAAAATGATCTCTCTATCTTGTCATTTCCTTGTTGCTTATGTTTCTAATAGGCCAAATGAGAATCAACACCATACAAACTTGTTTGCATTAATCGGCTTCATCATAGCATCTAGTAAGTTATCTTCGGTGTGGATATTTTGCATATCCATGCTTCATTCCTCTACTACTCCTCTGACAAAGTGATAACACATACGTGCTTTGTCCTGGAATGAAAGGCCGAAATTCTTGCAATGTGTAAGGTACTCTATTGTCACACATTAATCTTCTATTGCTTGTGCTCGAGTTCCTCCATTAACTTTGAATCCAAATAGCTTCCTTGCAAGCTTCGGTAATTGCCATGTACTTAGCTTCTATTGTAGACAAAGCTATAACAGTCTATAA
This sequence comes from Glycine soja, assembly GCF_004193775.1. Lineage (NCBI taxonomy): Eukaryota > Viridiplantae > Streptophyta > Magnoliopsida > Fabales > Fabaceae > Glycine > Glycine soja. The sequence continues at coordinate 26,457,396 of NC_041011.1, forward strand.
TTTGGACCACCAGCTCACTACCCCTTCTGCAAGTGTAAACACATAGCCAGTAGTAGATTTTCTCTAATCAAGATCACCTACAAAATCTGAATTGACATAGCCCATGACAATAAATTTGGATCCTTCAAAACATAATGCAACACCTGAGGTTCCATTGATGTATCTAAGGATCCTCTTCACAACACTCCAATGCTCTTTACCAAGATCTACCATGAACCTACTAATCGCTCTCATGGCTTGTGCAATGTTTGGTTTAGTACAAATCATGACGTACATAAAGCTTCCCATCAAGATCTCACCTTCAATATGGATTTTGCACTCGAGGTCATCCAATTTCCCAACGAACAATTGATTCTTCTTCAAACCCTTTACATGGAGTACCCCTTGAATTGTGCGTACGATACCATCATACATTTTTAATTTGATAGTTCCGACCCCAACAATTTCCAAGGCATGATCATTCCCCATGAACACAAATCCTTCCAAGATAGTTTCATAAGTGCAAAATCATTCTCAACATGGAGTCATGTGCCAAGTTGCACATGAAAATCCAATATCCAATAATCATGAGTTGTCTTCCGCCTCTAGAACCAATTGTTGTTTCACTACACAGGACTTTTGCATTATCTGATGTACTAGCAACACAATCTTAAGAGATTTATGCTTCAAAGTTCTTGCATTCACTCTTCTTATGCCGACAATCCTTCGTTAAGTGTCCTTTCATGCCACAATTATAGCATTTGAGATTTTTCCTTCTTCAAGACTTTGACCTACCATGATTTTGACTCCCAGTGGAGCCACGTTTTGTTGATCTACCTCTCGTCATTGTTAAAGCTTCTACTTGCTTGGAATTTTCCAGTCTATCTTTCTTATTTTTTCGCCTACATTCTTCTTCAAGAATAGCTTAAGCAACATCATTAAAGGTTAGACAAGTGACATTATTATTATTTGTTATGTTGATAATGAGTTTATCATATAAATCTGGTAGACTCTAAAGTAGAAGCTCTACCCGTTTGTTTTCTTCTATGTTAAAATTTGATGAGGGAAATTGGGAAAATAAAGTATTCAGGTTTTCATGTGGTATGTCACCCAAGTGGACTCACTCGTTCGAAGAGTGCAGAGTTTCCTCTTCAAGAATATTCTAGTCTGAAGTGACTTGATCTCATACAATTTGTGGAAAGTATCCCAAATATCCTTCACGTTTTCCATTGTTAAGTGCAAATTGGCGATTGCATTTTCATCCATCTCCTTCGACCTTTCATCAATGATATGCGTTGGTATGCCTTCAATTGCATCTGAGCAATTGTCCTTCCTTTTTATCTTCAATTTTCACTAGGAGAATTTACCCTCATTGAACTTCTCTATCTCATATGTTGCTGCCATAATTTCAAACAACTTTTGTCATGTACAGTATTACTGCCTACTAGAACAGTGATTATAGACCGTGAACTAGTACACCAGGTAAGTTCCCAAGAAAGAGAGGTGTGCTAGCAATGAACTTGCTTAAATACCGAGTTTTTCCTTAGCCAAAACTTTCCTAGACATGTACTTTCACACTACCACTCTATATATCTAGTAACCAGAATAATTCTTTTCTAATGTGGTAGATTAGACTAACCCTAACCGTAGAGCATACTAAGAATTTTCTTCGACACTATACAAGCATACCAGCGTGTATTGCAACGGAATAATATCAGCAACCTATTAGCTCTGATATCACTGTTGGGTACCAAAGTAACAAAATAATCACTCACAACTAAAATAAGAAATGAGAAAAATAAGAATTGACACACAATATTTTAACATGGAAAATCCTCAATAGATAAGGGGAAAACCACGGGTAAGACCCAATAAATATTTTCACTAAGTGAAAGAAAATTACAATCTCTCTCTAAATATAAAGAGAGAACAATTTCACTCTCTCTTATAATAGGAGAACAGACACCTCATTAGTACTCCTAACTCTCTCAAATGGAATTACTACAATTGTAGTGGGATACAAAATAATGGAAGGGGGAGGTGCTATGTATAATAAAGGATGAATCTTGGTCAATAATGCATAGTAGAAAATTTCTACATCCCAACCATTTCACAGATCTATGCACGTAGGGGTTAAAATTTTCATCCTCACTTTGTTAACTTATGGCACAAAAGGTGGCTTTACTATTCGGTGCCTTCACACATCTGGACAAACTAAATGTCTATCTTGTAACATTACATGTAGGATGTTTTGTTCTGTATTCTAGCCATTTGGCTGCTGAAAGCTAGTTTCATGAAATGAAAAAAAAAATCTTAAATTTCTATGAAGCTTGTATTTGATATTATTGTGAAGAGGTAATAATCATACCTGAAAGCGCGTGATTCTGCCACCCCTTATGCTTAAGAAACAAGCAGCGGGAAGAATCAAGGACTGCATCCAAGGTTGAACACATTCAAATGAAAACTTTGGCTACTAAGTCTTGGATAAAATGAAAAGGTTTAATATTTATGTACTCACATATTGTAAAATAGTTTTATCATGTCATTTAATTATAAATTATAATTTGAATTATTTTAAAATAATTATTTTAAAAATTAATAAATTTATCATATATGATCGAATTATGATTAAATGATGTAAACTTTTTATACAGTTAGTATATAATTTTTTTCTAAAAAAGAAAAAAAAATGAACTAAACAGCACTTACCACAAACATTGTGAGCAAAGATCCAGTTAATGACATCACCAAACCTACAACAAAAGTATGAGACTCATAATCCAACTATGCAATAGTAAAATGATTTGGCAAAGCTAATAGGTTAATGAAATTTGTAACTGGGGACTAGCAGGCCATAAAGAAAGGCGAGAGGATCCAGTGACGGATCAGAAATTTTTTTAGTGAAGGAAAAAAATAATTTATAATATATTCACAGACAAAAAAGTATTATTAGCTTTTATAAAATATATAATTTCATGAAAAAATTAAAATATTTTAGTTTATACAGATTTAATTAAAAGAATAAAGTGGATTAAATTGGTATCAATTTATTTTTTTCTTTTATATTTTTTTATTTTTTTAAAAAAATATTTTGTGGAGACAACATTTATTTTTTATGAAGAAAATACTAATTATTTAATATACTTAAGTAAAAAAAATAATGGCGGCAATTTCCCCCATGAATGACAACGTAGATATGTCTCTTGAGAGGATATAAGAATGAGAAGATGGAAGGAAATCTTGGTTTTTTTTTAAGTAAATACACGTTCTCTCTGGTGATTTTTTTTAATCTACATTACTTTCTAAGTTAATTTTCAATATATACTACCTGGGACTTTCTTTCTTTTTTTTTTTTAATTTAAAATATTATAAAATATAAATATTATATTAATAATTTTTTAATTGGTTTTAAAATTACTTATTTATTAAATTAAATTTTATAATTTTGTTTTTTTATTTTTTTAAAGAAAAAATATACAGATAAAAAAATAAAAAAAAATTGAATAAAATTAAAGTACAATTTTTTAGTTACTTTGTATGTAGTTTTGTAGTTAAATTTATATGCTGTTGATATTTTTTTGTTATGTTCGTTAATTAAGAAAAATAAGAAAATTAGTTAGTAGTATTAAAATAAACTAAAAAATACAGTAAAAAAATAATTGATACATCTATCTATATAAAATTTCAAAGAGTAGTAACTCCTATATTGAAAATAAAAGGGTCGGTAAGAATATGAACGAGATAAGTGGGGTCCTAATCCAAGGAGAAAGAAGACTGCAAAGTGTCGTCCCGTTTCAACTCGCATTCCTACTAGTAAGTAGGGAAAGTAGAAAAAAATGTAAAATTTACCGACAACATAATCATAACAGAAACAATTGTTCTAACATATATCCATTAAGTTTTTCTTTAACCAAGTGTTGTTCAAGTATTTTATTGATAATAGAATATAATGTTCTTTTATAAATAAATTAATAAAAAAAAGTATTCTCATTTTTAATTAAATCTAATGACATAAACAAACTAATTATATTTAGTAATATAATTATATTAAAAATAATTATATTATAAAAATTATATTTTAAATAAAAATATTCACCTAAAAAATATGTTAAGTAAATTAAATAATAAAACAAAATAATTATATTTAATAATATTATTTTCTTTAAGAAAATTTTAAAAAAATATAAAATTTAATTTAATAAATAAGCAATTTTAAAACCAGTTAAAAAATTATATAATATAATATTTTAAATTAAAAAAAAAGGAAAGAGAAAGTCTCAAATAGTGTATATTGAAAATTAAATTACATAATGTAGATTGAAAAAAAAAACAGGAGAAAAAATGTGTATTTACTAGAAAAAAAAAAACAGGAAACCTTGGTTCAATAAATTTATTTCAAATTAGTTCTTAGCATATTTCCTTCTTATATGCACTACTTCTTGAGTCAGTTGACAAATATTGTTAAGACACTTCTCTAAGCACTAAAAATTATAAAAATGAAATATCAGGAAGAAGAAAACTTACCGAAAAAGGGAACTGAGAGACCAACAAGCAGTGTAGAAACTACTAGAGCTGTTCTGATGAGCTTGGAATATATGAAAAAGTTGGGACTGTTGGCTGGTATCAACTCCTCTAGACACATTGCTACTGGAGATAGACTCAATGCATATGTGGGTGCTAGTTAAGAAAAACATCTATCTTTATCTTCACAATGTAGGTACAAAAAATAAAAACGGAAATAATTTAATTCTGTCTTAACTCATTTTCAAAATTAAAAGGGTATTGTTAGGATGTCCACATGATTTGAATGCTCTATTTGCATGATTGCCGTAACAGAGGAAACAAACAGAATCAGGTAAAATGTTAATTAAAATTACAATGAAATTTCAAGAAGTGCTCCAGTTCAAGCTAATTAATGCTCCTTTGTTTTTTAAAACATGTAAGTGTTTACTTTGTGGTTCTCTCATTGACTCTAATCACCCTATTAATGTAGAATCACTCAACGAATAAATGCCACAAATTTATTTCTTCAATTATTTTTAAATGAAAAGGAACACTATGCAAAATATCTTGGGCTTTTATATGGTCGTGATTTTTTGAACAATCAAAGTCTGAAATAATGTTAATGAAAAACATTCTTAATTTTGTACCTTTCCTTACTTACGTGGTGCAAAATGGAAGGATTTGGCTAGTGCCAACCAAACAAGTTTGTTGGCTCTTATATATATTTTCATTTATGACACAAATTATATTATTCTTGTGTCGCTTATTATTCTTGAGCGCATTATTTAGGTTAGCAATCAGAAATGCTTTAATTTCTACGACGCATATGAAGGATATTTGGTAAATGGATTAACCACCTGCAAAATCAAACCACATGATAATAAAATTAGCAATTTATATGACTGATTAAAAAATATCAATAATATGGTGATATATATAGATTAGGTTAACAACTCAAACTAGTTAAAAGAATAGTAATCAAGTTAGAAAAAGAATAAGACTAGTCTGGTTTTTTTTTGCTGTACAATACATTTCCTCTTCACTAGCTTTAAGGTAACATATGAAAATTAAAAGTAGCAATTTGGTAAGACACTGGGTAAACCCATTAAGGGCTGTTTGTTACAGTTAGTTTTTTTTTTTTTTTTTTTTTAAAGAACAGACCTTTTTAATACTTCTTGTAGTTTCTTACTAGCTTCTCATAAAATATCTGTTTCTTTTTAAAAAAATGATTTATACGATTGTAAACAAATGTGTGTGTGTATATATATATATATATCTAAAAAACAATTACTAGATTGTTTTATACCAGAATCACTTTTTTTAATATTAAACAAAAAGGCTTTCTTAAATATTTTGAATGAATAATTTATTTAAAATCCTAACCCAATTGTACCAATGGTGATCAATTATTCATAAATAAAGCATGTGGAAGAAGGTCACTATCTTAGTTCATTACAAAAAATGTGTACAATAGAATCTAGAATCAGCTTATTACCGTAGTCCACACAGCTATCTTGGTGGCCACCAAGTGTTGGGGCATGTTAAGAGTATACTGAGAGAGTGTTGCTTTTCCAAACGCTGTGTAACCCATAATAGCCACTGCACAATACATACTTGTACAAATAGCAAAACTACATGGAAAAGGAATTGCACATGGAATTAGATAAATATTAAATGCTGAAAAACATATTCTACAGAAATTAAATTATTAAAATTAATTTTTTTTTCAGGGGGTCGATGGGTTGTGTTAAAGTTTAGGGAGAGTTTAAGGTTGCTCCATTCCAAAGTCCTAACATACACCCTTCTTCAACGAGGACTTACAAATTATACATTCAAACTGACCTATTAGTGTTAGGATGGGCCTAAAAAAACTCAAATATGATTTTAAAGTTAAATGATTAAAAGACTATATAAGATGAAATTAGATATTTGTATTATAATTTTTATTTTAAATAATGAAATGTTGACCCATGAATAGATAATATTCATTGGTTTGCATCAATTAGGACTATATAAATATATTTTTCTATGAAGAAATTAATGAATGAAAAAAAATAAAAGATATGGCATTATTTCTCTTTTTATCTTCTTTATTGTCTAGTCTAGGTAAATTAGAATAACCCTAGTTTCAGCAATCTAACAATTAGTGTTCAAGAGTGGTTCTGTCTCACTAATCCAGGTTGGCATGAAAATTAGTTTTAATGAATTTAGATTTAAAAAACTACACCTATCATGTTCTAAAAATGAGATATAATCTTTTATTACACCAATTCAATATATATTTCTTTTGAAATTCATATTTTTTAATAACTATGTGATAATAATAAGATTTCTTATATGAAGGTAGGTGAAATATATCCCGGTTATATAATTTTATATGGATAGTCTTAGTAGTGTAAATCCAACATTTTTTACATGCTGGTATTTTTGTGATTTATGTGAACATTTTTACATAATTATACTTTTAATTGATATAAGAAATCATTTTACGTCGATTAAACGTTTAACAGATGTAAAATACTTTTTTTAGACCGATTTAAAAGTTTAACCAATGTGGAAAAAAAAGCTTTTAAAATCCCTCCATTCTATTATAACCCTGATATGATAGGCAATTCCCTATATAGAATATTTGATGAAAGCATAAGTGAATCTTCTCCTAATTCTGAAAAGTATTACGATGTAGAAAAATACCTATTACATCAGTTTTTTTAGAATCGATTTAAAATTTTTTGACATTTTACATTTTAAGTATTTACCTACAACCGATGTAAAGGTTCGTTTTAATTGATATAAAAGAAGATTTTTGTTATACTAGTGTCAAGATTTAATATTATTTAACTATTAAATCAGTTGTACGATTTTTTTAAAAAACCCATGACCTGTATATTATAATCTTTTAACTGTTTATGATAAGTTCTAATAATTAATATTTATTTTTCTCTACATTGAAAAAAAGACCCCCTTGCTACGATTGTCAATGGTTAATCTAGAAGATTTTGATATGTTTACCATACTAAGAGCACTCCAGGGAATTGATTCCGATTTGCCATGGCAGTATAGATGTTTGGAAACACAGCATGCCCTGCATAGCAGTAACCATAGAGACCTATTGCAACAGGAAAAGTTGCCAAATTGAATGTTTTTGTTGTTCCTTGGGTATGAATATCAGCATTGTCTAACAAACCAACCCAGAACAAGCAGAGAACCACTAGAATCGTTGCAATAACTCCGCAAGCTACAACAACAACAATGTTGAAAATGGTTATAATGGTCTTTCCAAACGAATGGTAACAAAGTAAAATAATCTGATTGCTGAGTCCCTATAAAACACAAGCAAATGTATGAATAATAAACCAAAAGTTGTTGGTACAAATAATTTCACACTTGGGTTCTTTAACCAAAGTCCAAGATTCCATCCGGGCTTGACATAATAAAGTGGCAGCTAGAAATATCACCATATTTCAAAATGAATCAATCCAATATGAGATGATTAGATGGATATTGAATAAGAAATCATATAAATATATGGATAATAGTACATTATAGAAAGAAGATAATAAACTATATATACAAATATAGGTATACAAATTAACATACCAATTTTGCATATAGTGTCTCAATTCCATCAAACCATTTGCAACGAGAGTTGTTACACCAAAAAAAAAAAAACTGCTAATTTTTAAGGACCAAACTGCTAAGATAGGAGTATGGTGAATAACGATTTGATTTTATGCCAAGTTTTGGCTCTTAATTAATTAGATAATAGGACTTGAAAGGACTGGAATCAATTGTGGGATCTAGGCATAAAGGATCCTATGATCTGGAAGGAAATTATTATTCTCACCAATTCTTTTCTATCCTCACATCCTATATCTTTTTTTAATTAAAATTCCTATTTTACCCCCTTTTCCCACACCCCTTTTACTCCTTCCATACACTTCTTCTTTCTCTTCTCAACCCCTATTTCAGATTCTTCCCCTCCAGATTCAGGAAAAAAGTTAATTAGTTACTATTGATTTTTATTGTAAATATATTTTGTATTTTTTCTTTAATCTAATTTTTTTATTACCATGTTATTTGTGTGAAGTATCCACCAACTTTGTCAATGACTAATCTCCATTGAGGATTTGATTGATCACCTTTAGTAGAGCTTTCCTCTCTCAATCATGTTTTTTTCGTTCACAAAATTCTAACCTAAAATCCTACTTAAGAGGACCGAGTCGAGTATTACTCGGACTGATGACTTATAATTAGTTAATCTAATTAAATATCAGCATGCTTAATCGCTAGTTTTCCCTTAGACTGCAAATTGGTAATTGTATCTCAATTCAAGGTACTGATACTCCCAAATTAGCTTATGGATTATGCAATTTTTAATTAGGTGAAATTATTTTATTGTTAATGTATCAATTAATATATTAGAGCATACTGTGAACTTATACAGCGTACCTGCTAACTATGTATAGTGTATAGCCCTCATTTACAAATACTTTGTAAGGCCACATACCGTGTACCAGTACCACCAAAGAGTATTGTGAACCTAGTAAATATGGGTTAAACTAGCTGACTTAATGAGAACTTTAAAGACATTACACTCCAATATATTGGTTTTTATGTTCCTTTACTCGTGGAAAATAATTAAATTAAGGTTTTTTTTTTTTGGTTTTGCATGGAGTTCCATACACTATCTATTGGAAAAATGATTTTTCAAAGTATCCAACTTTGCATTTTCGACATTATTTTTTCTCTGTGGCAGAGAGGTATAGTTATCTATTATCTTCTTGGCTGTCATGCTTTGCATATATGAACAATTCCTAGTTGTGCTTCTGTTTTTGAAGGGTAGCAATAAATGACAGTCACCACACTTCTTACAGACTAACTTTGGCTTCTACCAATGAAGCAATTTGACAATAAAATGTTTAGGAATGTCAGTATTTTGGTCTATTTAATTTTCAATGTGGCAAGTTCCAACAATTGGACAGGGTTTTCTTATTTTTATTTATTTATTATTATTTACTTAGGTATTGGTTAGAACATACTTGTATAATCACTATAACATGCACGTATCTTACAATATTATGTTTCTAATTGTTGATATTATGCATTTGTAGTACATCCAACTATACATGGGATGCTTTTCAGCTTGCTCTGGCATCTTTTAGACTATATTGTATACAAAACAATGTCTTACCTTCTATCAACCATAAGGGTGCTAGAAAGCTGGGGCCACAAATTATTGGTGTTCCCCCGAACATTGATGTTAGTCCATGTGTAGCAGACATGAAGGAAGAGGAAGGTTCATCAGAGACTATTTCTACTATAAAGATATATGATGATCATGTGAACATGAGATTTCTTATTTGTGGAGTTCCCTGCACATTGGTAGGCCTGGATAACATAGTTACTTAATTTTCATTAAGTTTGTTATTGCTAATAGTTTTTACAATGAGACCTACTTGTTATAAACTGATTCCATTTCTTTTAGTCTCTTTTCTTCAAAAGGATGCCTGTTTGTTAGGGTCATCAGAGGAAGGACTGAATGTTCTCCTATTTGCAAAAGTAAGTTTGTTGCATGTGCTTACTTTGATTTCTTGATTTATCTGCTATTGCTTTCTAGGTGCTAGATCATTCCTTTTTATTTTTTCCCAACAAAATTTCAATATGTGGCCCTTTAAACAATTTATAGTAATTACTATAGGCTAAGTTGTGATGAAATTCTACATGCTTTCCCTTTAGAAGTGTTGTATTGAATATAGTTTTATTTTCGTGTAAGTGATACTATCGTATTGAAGAAAATAGTTAAGTTGTATGACAATTTTTCATCTTGTTTAGACAAAGTAAACCTAAACCAAAACCAAGATTACCAAGTCTACATGCCAAAAGATACAATGGTATTTCCTAAATTCATTACTTTAGTCCCTTAGCTTGCAAAGCATCATTCCTTTTTGGTGCAAATGACAGTGGAAAAAGACTAAAATGAATGAATTTTTTCCAAGTTAGGAATTAAAATGAGGATATGTGAAGTGAAGGACTAAAATGATAGACATTTACAATCTAAGGGACTAGAATGGGGTTTATTACAGTTTAGTGACTGTAAGTGTTTTAAAGATTTTTTTATTACTCATGTATATTTCTCTTTTTCCATTCTTGATTTTTTTTGCAGATACACGGATGCAAACTTCACAACCGGACAAGGTATTTTGATGGTTCCGACTTTTGAGAGTTGGTGCTTGTGTTCTTCTGTTATCTTTTAGCATTTGGTGGAAAATATGCTAGTTTGACTGGGGGTTTATTATTAACTGTCAAACACATCCACATATATAATTATTTTAGGAGAATTAATGGTTTAGTTTGGAACAATTATGCGGTTTATTTCATTTTATTATTTTTATATGTTTTTTCTACCGAGACTCATTTCTTTGCATTTGGTGCTAGGATTCGGTAAATTCTAGAAACATGAATATCAATAAAATGTACTGTTTTTCTTAGCAAAAGAATAAGTTTTATGGTCATCTATCTCTTATTTTTTTTTAATTTGTATTTATTAATCTATTTCTATATTAAACCAGGCAACTTGAAGATTATTATTATTATTACTATTAAATTTGTTGAAAAAAATATCAATTAGTCTAAAGTCGATGTAGGAAGTGTCTTTACAACATCAATCTTAACCAAAATTAATGTTATAAAGGCGTGCTCAACATCGATTTTGGTCAAAACCGATGTGGTAAGCACATTCAACATCGATTTCACAAAAAATCAATGTTATATAACTTTCAACATCAATTTTTTAGAACTAATATAGAAAGCACTTTAGAATATACCGTTTTGATTACATTTCTACATCAATTTCAATCACAACCGTTATAGATAATAATTTTCAATATTAGATTTAGAATCGATGTTAAAACTTCTCTAAAACTAATGTGAAAGTCCTTTAATGTAATCATGTAATAATATTTCAAAGATAATATGATCTGTTAGAGCTTAAAATAAAATATAATTTAATTCAAATTTACACACAATAACATACTCATAATATGCTAACTTTTTGGAAAGGATATGGGTAAATATGCCTTTTAATTTTTGTATAATTCTATATGGAGACATAGGCATAGTAGATGGTGATTGGTTACTAAATATTGTCATTTATAACATGACAAATATGATGTAACCTTTTGAGCCAATCTGGAACTACTTTTTTTGTGATGTTTGGTTGGGTATTTCATATGCCCGTGTTTATAATATATAATTTATTTGTTGAAAAAAAAATACTCGTAAGGATAATAATTTAAATTTTGAAAAAAAAATAAATAAAATTTTAAAATATCAATTTCATTCTCAAAAAGTTTTGTGTGGAGAACGATATATATATATATAATTAAGACAATGGAAATTTAATAGTATTTAAACTTATCATATAAAAATAGATAGTCAAAGTAAAATTTGATTGTACGTAACATACATTAAGAAAAATATTCAAGGCTCTTAATAGATTCATGTATAGAAAATTGCTATATAACATTTACTTGCAAAAGAAAAGAAAAAGAAAAAAACTTGTACCTGAGATGTAACTGAGAATGCGTAGGTCACGTAGCCAAACAGTAGGGAGAAGAGCCACTGCGGTCAATATTGCAAACAAAATGTGTGCATTGAGTTCAACTCCACCCAAACTAATGTGCGCATTTGGAAATAATGTAGATAAGTTGTCGCTCTCCACAATTATGTACTCAATGCAGCAAGCCTGCATAAAAATATTTAGTAGGTGAAGTGATTCCCATAAAAATATTTAAATGGACAAGTGAAAAAAATGAAGTTGCTTGGTTGTGCGAAAATAGGCGGGGAGCAAAATAAAAAATATACCCAGAAATGTAGCTGAAAAGATGCAACCACACATTGTGAGTCAGTTTATTTATTTGTGGTTAAAAATCATCAGAAATTATAAATATATCGACAATTTTTTATGTTTAGCCACAGTTGTTTTTCCCTCTCTATTGGTTCTAATTTTTAGAAATAATGCATTAGTGACATTTTTTTTTTTGCATTTACCGTCCGATTTAAAACTACCACAAACCTATATTAATTGATATTCACACATTGCAATCGATTGTTGCAACAATCAATGAACAATGATTTTTCATTTTCATTTTTTCTTATTTTATTTCTCTTTTCTATTTCTTCCTTATTTATTTAAAATCAAATGCCTATATTTCCACTCTATTCTCATCTATTTCCAATTTCCCATTCACTTTATTTTTGTCTTCTCCATTTGCATATATCTTATTTCTCACCTATATTTTTCTTTCCTACTAATTACTAAACACATCATAAGTGAGACTTCAAAGGAATACTCAAAGAGTGAAGGCAAATATGTACTTACATATAATTCCATGTATAAGATTATCTGCATCCACAAAAAGAGAAAATTGAAAAACAATACCAGTTAGAGACTAATGCTTTGAAATTAACCGTTGAAGAAAGAAAAATTAAAGCATATTCAAACAAAATTAAGGATATTTGAGCAAGAATTACCGAGATGATGACACGTCCAGTAGTACCAAAAGCTGCTTGGCCAATGTCAGGGTATGTCTCAAGACCCGGTGCACTATCCAAGCAGTAACGCAAGAGCAACCCGGTATAAAAGGAAAAAACTGCATACAATAACAATATAGAAAGACCAATCCATCCACCTTCTTTAGCTGCATAAGGGGTTGAAAGGATTCCAATGCCACAAAGGGCATTTATGCCTACAAAAAGCCAAAACAATAATTAATAAATCATATATACACTCTAGCCAAAATATCGAGGTTGCAATTGTTATTGCAGTTACAATATCAAGGTTTTCGCAAGAACAATTGCAACAACACCTAGTACCTATCTTTAATTCCTAAGATAAAAAAAATATTTATTCACAATTTGTTATGATATCAAGGGTTTCTGAAACTTCAATTAACTATGTAACTCAAATTTAAGCCAATAGTGACAAGAAGCAATAGGAAATCTTCAATTGCCCAAAGAAAGTTGAACAAAATCTATACTAGTCATCAACATTCAGATACACATTGACTCCAAGGTTTAAAAAAATATTCACAACACAATTTTGATCACAACATTGAGGTTTTTGGGGTCTTTGCGACCACAACACAACTGCAGTTGCAGTAGCATTGGCTGCTTTTGTGAGTAATATTAAGAATTGAGACAAAACTGTGATTGCGACTGCCAACCGGAGTTCAAAACCTTCTGACTCATAATTGGACTTGTGTCCTCTTAGTGGGAACCGGATTAGCTCACTTCAAAATAATCACTTCATTGTCACATATATATTTGATTGGTTCTTGAGAATAAGATAAATGGCTACAGTAACTTAGAAAATATAAATATGATATGTTAAGTAGTACAGTATGATTTCTGTCTCTCTGATTTGTTGCATTTTCTAATAATGCACTCACAAACATAAACGTGTAGTTAAAATAGAACAAATAGAGGCTCAAGGTTACCTAAGTGTTTGTATGTGTAATGATGTTCAACTAATGAGGGAATGAATTCATGTACAATTTCTCTACAGGCATTGTTGAAAGTTGTAAATTCTATAAATGTTATTGTATTCTGGGGCTGATAAACTTGCATAATTTAAACCATTGGATAACTAAGATGGTCCCTTCAGTCAAAGGGAAGAATTATATTTGAGGTTTTGAGAGATGGACTAGCATCACAAGATGCAGGATACAGAAATGTTCCATGATTATATTCATATAACCATTGTTGATTGGAATATTAAACAGTGGTGTGTATTATTATTTCAAGTTACTAGGGACAATCAAATAATTTTTTTTCAATTGAATAATTTTTTTTTTCACGATACATGGAAATAAGATAACAAGCATGAATCAATTTTCTATAATGCTTTATTACCACATTTTACTTGAAGCTCGCAACATTCCCTCAAGCCTATATTCTGCTAATAAGTTCCTTACAAAAAGAGGGGACCACTAATAGTTAAGAATTATACCTTCCAAATACAAAATCTATTCACATGTCGATATTTTTTTTATTCTATGAGAATAAAATAAGAAGGAAAAAATGAAATAAATATTTTCATAAGATCAAACTAACTTATACAGAGACTAATTTATAGAAGTTTCTTTCATCTTTTAGAGAAGTTATATGAGAGACTAATTTGTATATTTGATAGGTAAAGCTTTGTTCCTAAATTAGAGGTCAGGAACTTCCTCCAGAACGAAAGGTGAGAAGATAGAAGTTCTGAAATTTCTCATTGCCTTCCCTTTATTCATTTCATATATTTATAGTGAGTGAATACGAAAATGATAATGATTAATCCTAACGGTCTTGCCAGCACACAGGGGACAAGCCATAACAGAATGGATCATGGGGGACAAGCACTAGCAAGGATAGGCACTAACGATACTCAGGGAAATCAAGCACTACACGGTAAATTCCTATACTGTCCTTTGCTGGTAATTGCTTAGTGAATGAACTCCTCCATCCTGAGGGCCTTTTCGTGATTCTTCTTGGCCTTGGATTGTTGCTATCATTCCCTACTCCATCGAGGAAAACCTTGTCCTCAAGGTGATAGATGTCTTGGAGTTCAGACCAGTTCTCCCAAGTCGAATCTTTTGGTTGCAAGCCAGACCATTGGACCAGGACGGATAGGCGAGGTGGCGTGTGGCTGTCCCACTTATGGTCGAGTATGGTCAAAGGTTCAACCACGGGGTTATTGTCCCATAAAGTTGGAGGGAGGGAATGTTCGGACGCTAATGGGCCTTGATGAAGCTTGAACTTGGAGCAGTGAAACACAAGGTGGATCTTGGCCATTGGTGGTAGGGCCAGTCGATAGGCTACTTTTTTTACTAAGTTCGTGATTTGGTAAGGGCCATAGTAGGGCTTGCCTAGCTTTTGAAACTTGTCAGCGATGGAAGTCTGGTGGTATGGTCGCAACTTGACATAGACCCAATCACCAATTTTGAAAGAGACTTCCCAACGATTAGAGTCGGCGTAGCTCTTCATTTGTGTCTGAGTGCGCTCAAGTTTCCGGTGGAGGGCTTCGAACATGTCCTATCGAGAGGAGAGAAGGAAGTCCACTGCTTCCACTATGGACGAACCCGGAAGGTAATCTGGAATTCCCGAAAGAGGCTTGTTGTAAGTAACCTCGTATGGGGACAAATTGGTGGAGGAATGGCACATGGTACTGTTCCACGATGCAGTTGAGCACCTCCGTCTAGCCGTCGCTCTAGGGTGATAGGCGGTGCTCATTCGCAACTTGGTCCCACTTAATCGGAAGAGCTCGCACCAGAACCTGCTTATGAAGATGGGATCCCGATTGGATATTAAACTCCGAGGAAAGCCGTGAAGCTTACAGACAAGGTTGATGAAAAGTTGCACCACCATGTGAGCCATGAAATGGGTAGAGAGTGTACCAAAGTGGGGGCCTTTAGAAAAGCGATCAACGATGGTCATAATCACCGTGGCTCCCTTGAAGTTTGGTAGACTTGTGATGAAGTCCAGGGCCAAATCTTCCCATGATTGTGACGGCGGTGGAACTGGTTGGAGGAGACCCGCCGGTTTTTGGTGAACGTATTTGGTCTGTAAGCAATCAGTGCATTGCCTGATGAATTGTTGGGTGTCATGTCGCATTCCTTCCCAGAAAAAGTTTTGTTTGATGCGACTGAGAGTTTTGGCCAAGACCATGTGACTGCCCAACGGGGATTTGTGATATTCTTCCAGGAGTAGAGGGATAAAAGAATTGTTGCAGTTAATCCAAATGTGTCCTTTGTGAAAGAGGAGGATGTCCCTGATATCAAACTCCGGGTGTTGCTGAGGCTCGTCACGAACGCAGGTCATGGTGGACTGAAATTCTTCCGAGGCAGATAATTCAGTCTTTAAATCTTTGAGAAATTTAAAGTGTGGCACTCAGAATGAAAAAAGCTTCCGCCATTGGGGTAGTCTCATGTAAGCACAAAAGAGTGTTGGCGACCATGTTATTATGGCCCGCCTTGTACTGAATTGTCTAATTATATCCGAGGAGCTTAGCAAGGTACACGTGCTGCTCTGGTGTTTGTACTAGTTGTGTCATGAGCTCGTGCAAACTTTTATGGTCAATGAGGATGACGAAGGCATGACCCAGAAGGTATTGACACCATCTTTTCACGGCGGTGGTGATGGCATGCAGCTCATGAATGTACGTTGAAGAACGGAGAAATTTGGAGCAAAATTGCTTACTGAAGAAAGCAATTGGGTGGCCCTGTTGCATCAACACAGCTCCCATTCCCGTCCCCGACGTGTCGGTCTTGACGATAAATGGAACGCTAAAATCTGGCAGGGATAGCACCGGTGTGGTGGTCATGGCCTGTTTCAAAGCATCAAATGCCATTTGAGCCTCGGGAGACCATTTGAATTGGTCCTTACGCAGTAAATGGGTCAACGGGTTTGCAATCTCTGCATAGTTCTTGACGAAGCACCGGTAAAACCCTGTCAGGTCCAAAAAACTGTGTAGAGATTTGGGGGAAGACGATACTGGCATTGCAACATGGCTTGAATTTTAGAGGGGTCAGGTTCGATGCCCTATAGAGAGACAAAATGGTCAAGATATTCGATGTGACGTTGGCCAAAAATGCATTTGGACGATTTCAGGTGAAAGCCCCCCTATTGCAGAGTTCATATGACACAATCGAGATGGCCGAGGTGACTGTAGATCGCGACTGTAGACCAAGATATCATCGAAGAAAATCAATACGAATTTACGTATGGATGGTCAGAACAGGGCGTTTGATGAGAATCCTGAAACTGGCCAAATACATGCTAAAGGCCCAAGTGGAGAAGGACGAAGGCCCAAGTGGAGAAGGACAAAGCCCCCGAGTGGAGAAGGATGAAGGCCCAAGTGGAGAAGGATGAAGGCCCAGAGGCAGAGACACTATCAAGACTATTAATTGTTGTTGAAGGCCTAGATTAATTTGAAGGCCTATAATTAATATGTTCTAATTTTTTATTTATAATTTTTTTTGGTCCAAACTGTTTTAAAGACCCATGTCTATTTTTATCTTTTTGTTCAGATACGCTATAAGTATTGGTTTTTGTTTTCAATAAAAAAGAACTTTTGGCATTTTCATAAAATTTGGTGAGAGCTTCTCTCTAGGTTCCTTGTTGAACCAATCTCAGACTTATCATGGTAATCCTTGTGGCGTCTACCCTAACTTATCTTCCTTCACTAGAAGTGGCGTCATCCAAAATCTCCGTAGCCTATCAAGCGATCCGCCACTAGTTAGGATCACATCATCTGGTATCAGAGCTTCGGCTCTTGATACAAGTTCTATCCTATCCAATTCTTTTTTTCTTTCTTTGTAATTTGTCCAGGTTCGTGTTTTGTCCTTGTTCTATTATTTGTTTTCTTGTTTGCGTCTTGTTGCGTTCTTGTTTGTGTCTTTGTTTCGTTCTTGTTCTTGTTCTTGTCACGTTTTTGTTCTTGTTCTTGTTCTTGTTTCTTGTTTCTTTCAGACTTTGTGTAAAAAAAAATCCGTTTGAGTTTTGTTTCAAGTTAAAAAAAAAGTTGCAGAAATTTTGAAAAAAAAAGAGAAGAAAAGAAAAAAAAAAGTGGGTGTTTGATCTTTGAACACGAAATTGAGGCAGTTAGAGGCATTTTTTTTTTGGCAAGTCTGTTATTCAAATCTTTTTTATTCTATTTGTTATCTTATCTATTATCTTATTTGTTATCTTCCTTGTTTATTCTATTTGTTATCCAAATCTGATCTGTTATCCAAATCAAATCAAATCAAAATTTGTTATCCAAATCAAATCTGTTATGCAAATCAAATCTAATCTGTTATCCAAATCAAATCCAATCTGTTATCCAAATCAAGTCTAATCTGTTATCCAAATCAAATCCAATCTGTTATCCAAATCAAGTCTAATTTGTTATCCAAATCAAATCTAAATCCAAATCAAATCTAATCTGTTAACCAAAATCAAATCTAATTTGTTATCCAAATTAAATCTACTACACAGTCTGTGATAATTAAACTATTTTTCCTGTTATATACCTTGTGTGTCTAATTTGATTCATCCAGGAACTTAAGAGGGAGTGAGTGGTAAAAGGCAAGAGTGAAAACATCACACAAAAGCCTATATTGAGAGCATCAAACATGAGTGAACTACCATCAAAGAGAGAAACACGTGAGTAGAGTGTGGTGAGGTCCTAGATTTTTTTTTTAAATTACTACAAAATTCTTTGTTCCTTAATCATGGCAGGAGCTGATGACAATGGTGGTGTATATCATCAACTGGACGGATCTCAGCGCTTATTACTGGACGCGATGACTACACAAATGCAACGTTTGTTGAACCGTAACAATGAAGAGCTCTACAGGCGAATAGAAGGACTAGAGCACCAAATGAATCCAAATGTTGGGAGACCTTATGGTGGCAACAGAAGGGTCAATGATGGATCGAACCGAATAGAGAGGCAAGACAGAATTGAGGGAGTAAAACTCAATGTATCCTCTTTTAAAGGTAGGAGTGACCCAGACGCCTACCTTGATTGGGAGATGAAGATTCAGCATGCATTCTCCTACAATGATTATCCTGAAGAGCAGAAGGTGAAGTTAGCAGCAGCTATATTCTCAGACTATGCCCTTGTTTGGTGGAAGAAAAATCAAAGAGAGATGAAGAGAGAAGAAGGGCGGGAGATAGATACATGGAATGAGATGAGAAGGGTTATGTGAAATAGGTATGTTCCAACTAGCTACAGTAGAACCATGCGACAGAAACTCCAAAGGTTATCCCAGGGAAGTTTGATTGTTGAGGACAAGGAGATGGAGATGACACTAGGGAGGGCCAACATTGAAGAGGACACCAAAGCAGTGCATAATGGCTTCACCAACAAGATTTCTTTCTAGCACCATGACCAGAAAATTATTCTTAAACCTCTATCCCTCAGAGAAGTGTGTGATGACCAAATCATAAGGAGAGAAAGAGAGAACAAGAGAGAGACAATAGTGAGGCACCACAGAGGAATAAAAAAAGGAAGAGTGATACACTTGAGAGATGGAGTGATACACAAGAGAGAGAGAGTGATAATTCTAATCAGTTAACTATTTATGTTTCTCCTAGTGTTCAACCCTTATTGCAGGAATTTAAAGATGTCTTTCCCAAGGAGATTCCTCATGGACTGCCACCTTCAAGAAGCATAGAACATCAAGTTGATCTCCTTCCAGAAGCTTCATTGCCTAACAGGCCAACTTACAACAGCAAGCCCCAAGAGACTCAGCATAAGGATGCACAAGCCAAAGTTGAGTATGTGAAAAGATTGTATGACCAAGTGAAGGTGCAAATTGCAAAGAAGAATGAAAGCTATGCCAAGCAAGCCAACAAGAAAAGGAAGGAAGTGGTACTTGAACCCGGTGATGATCCTGGACATTTGAGGGCAAATGTTTTCCAAGAAGGAGGGATTGATGAGAATCCTGAAATTGGCCAAATACAGGCTAAAGGCCCAAGTGGAAAAGGACGAAGGCTCAAGTGGAGAAGGACAAAGCTCCCGAGTGGAGAAAGATGAAGGCCCAAGTGGAAAAGGATGAAGGGCAAGTGGCAGAGACACTATCAAGACTATTAATTGTTACTGAAGGCCCATATTAATTTGAAGGCCCATAATAAATATGTTCTAATTTTTTTTGGCCCAAATTGTTTTAAAGGCCCATGTCTATTTTTATCTATTTGTTCATATACGCTATAAGTATTGGTTTTTGTTTTCAATAAAAAAGAACTTTTGGCATTTTCATAAAATTTGGTGAGAGCTTCTCTCTGGGTTCCTTGTTGAACCAATCTCAGACTTATCAAGGTAATCCTCGTGGCGTCTATCCTGACTTATCTTCCTTCACTGGAAGTGGCGTCATCCAAAATCTTCGTAGCCTGTATCAAGCGATCCGCTCCTAGTCAGTATCACATCAGCGTCCATTGTAGCTTGGAATGTGGAGGGTGCATTGCAGAGGCCGAAGGGCATAACAACGTACTCGTAGTGACCTTGATAAGTACGAAAAGTTGTCTTAAGGATATCATGCTCAGCCATGCGTTTGGTGGAAACCTTGTGCCAATTCCATCTTCGAAAACCAGGAGGAATGGCCGAGATTGTCCAGAAGTTCATCAATGGTTGGTAGAGGAAAGCGATCTATAATGGTTATGGTATTCAGAGCACGGTAATCTACGCAAAACCTCCATGTGCCATCCTTCTTCTTCACTAACAGTACCAGAGAAGAATAGGGATTGTGACTCGAGCGGATTAGCTGGCGCCGAAGCATATCGTCCACTTGCCGTTCAATTTCCTACTTCTGGTAATAAGGATAATGGTAGGGGCGGACATTGACGAGTTTCGAATTTGGTTCATGGTGAATGGTATGGTCTGTAGGACAAGATAAAGGTAGATGGGTTGGTGTCTAAAATAGGTGGGAGTATTTGGCAAGGAGGCAACATAGTGGTGGTGGAAAAATGGGGTTGCTGGAAGTAACTAGGTCGCTTACCTGAAGTTGGAGGTGGAATAGGGTCGCAACTTGCTGTGTGGACACGAGGCGCTTAACCTATCCATGAGTGATTCAGATGGGCCTGGTGTGATGCTGCCTTGGATAGTGATGGCATGTCTGTGGTATACAAAAATCATAGTGAGGTGTGAATAGTCTGTAGTGATTGGGCCAAAGAGTTTAAGCTAGGCCACACCCAGAACTAAATCTGCACCACCTAACGCTATGACGTATAAGTCTAGGTTAAATTCGTGGCCCTGAATCAAAATGGCAACGTCACGACACACCATGTCATAAGCTATCTCGGTGTCGTTGCCAACCATGACGGCCAATCAGGGAATAAGTTGGGTAGCAAGGTGAAGGAAGTGGGCTAGGAGGTTGTGCACAAAGTTGTGTGTACTCCCGCCGTCGACGAGGATGACAACCTCATGACCCCAGATGTTGCCCTTGACGCGCAATGTTGCTGATACAGGGTGGCCGGACAAGGCATGAAGGCTTAATTGAGCTGGTGGGTGGTCTATTGGGGTAGGAGAGGGCTGGGTTTCCTTCAGAGAAGCAAGAGGGTCTGAGTTCAAGGGCTCATCATCCTCGGAAGCAACGAGGAGGAAGAACATGGCACGACAATTGTGGTTTGGATCGTAACGCTCATCATAGTTGTAGCATAGGCCGCGCTCGCGGCGAGAGGCCATCTCCGCTTGGGTAAGGCGTTTGTAAGTGGTTCTTGGTGGGGCCGACAAAAGGGGAGGAAGGGCTGGTGAAGGAAGGGGGTTAACGGACAAGGACGAGAAAAGCGATGGCCATCGTTAATTTTATCCTTCTGAAGCTGGGCTAGAGCTACCGCCTGGACTAGGGACAAAGGTTGCAAGGCAAGCACCTCACAACATATGTTCGGTGAGAGGCCCGATATGAAACAGCTAAGGAGGAAAGGGGTAGAGAGACCCACGATGCGATTTGCCAGAGCTTCAAATTCTGCAAGGTATAAATTTACTGACCCGTGTTGTGATAAGTTGAACAAGGCTCCTCGAGGATCATCGTGCAGGGATGGAGTGAAACACAATTCCAAAGCTTGGAGGAAGGCAACTGATCATTGCGATACATCCACTGAAACCAACTTAGTGCAGCAAAAAGAAGCAACCCAAAGGCGCTCGTCCTCTGGAGTATGGTGATATTCAAAAAAATTGATTGATCTTGAATATCGAGGCAGGAGCATTGGTGTTGTCGAATCGAGGAACATCAAGATTCATGCGAGGAGGAGGTGGTCTGGGTGAATGGGTGGGAGAGGCGGTTTCCAGTGCTTGAAGGCGAGATACAATCTCATCGAGCCTAGAGTGTAGGGAAGTCTGGGTGGTTGTAAGAGTATTTTGGTTTTGGATAAGGAGGGTAACGACTTCTTCTAAGCGGGATAAGGTTTGGGAGTGGGTGTTGTTGGCCATGGGAGGGATCAACGAGAGCACCAATTGATAGATAAAGCTTTGTTCCTGAATTAGATGCCAGGAACTTCCTCTAGAACGAAAGGTGAGAAGATAGAAGTTCTAAAATTTCTTATTGCCTTCCCTTTATTCATTTCATATATTTATAGTGAGTGTATATGAAAATGATAATGATTAATCCTAAAGGTCTTGCCAGCACACAGGGGACAAGCCATAACAGATTGGATCATGGGGGACAAGCACTAGCAGGGATAGGCACTAATGATACTCAGGGAAATCAAGCACTACACGATAAATTCCTATATTGTCCTTTGATGTTAATTGCTTAGTGAATGAACTTCTCCCATCCTGAGGGCCTTTTCGTGATTCTTCTTGGCCTTGGATTGTTGCTATCAATATTACTCCCTGTCTTTTCATTATGATATGAAAAATAATATGAACACATTTTCTTCGCCACACTTTCCAGGTGAGCTGCATAAATTTACCTCATAAACTCATAAAAGTTTACTTCATATAAAAATAATAACAAAAATACCTATAAATTACATTCCAAATAAACATTTCAACAATATAAATTTCACAATAGTTAAATAATCAAGTCTAGTAATGCATCAATACTAGATAATAACTTGTGGAGGTGATATTAGTGGTAGAGCATTTTCATCAATGATTTCATGTTGTTAGAGAATAAGAGTTTCATGTTTTTAGAGGTGAGTGTTATTTGATTTAGAAACATCATGCAAAAAAGAGATATGTTGAATCCTAAACGTACAAGAAAAAACAAAATAGCATGATTTTGGTTTAATGTTTTTAACTTGTTGACTCGTTGACTTGGTCATAAACTATAGAGTCAATCAAATTTAAAAAAAAAAGTTTATACACAAGTCAACTCATAGAAGATAAGTAAACTCGTAAACTCGTAAGAGTTAACAAGTTAACTCGAGAGATTGATAATCATATTCTACTATGAGACAAAATTCATGTGGGTATCATTTCCTATGTAGTGAGTCTTACTCTCAATAAGTGGAATTCACATGAAATTCAACCAATAAAAAATAATGTATATGAAAGACTATTAAAGAATATGTTATTAGCATTTCTAGTTTAATATAGTTTCACTATTACTTTCTTTCATTTGTTTTTGTTTTATATTTTTTTATCCAAGAACCACAAATCAGTACTTACCATTAAGCACAGCTTGTCCAAAAGTGCATTGGCCAGGAATGTGAGGTTCATGAGAAACCTTGGAAATCTTAATGGAAGACTTCCTAGATATTTGGGGAGGAAGCAAGGTATGTCGCGGTTGCTCCTCTTCTGTGGGTTGCAAGAGTGGTTTTTTCTCTGGTTGTAATACTTCAAGAGTGTGCCTTCTTGTCAAAGATGAAGAAATAAAAGAACTGCTTAATCTTGACAGTGATGTGGTGCCCAGAAACCCAATATTTGGTGATGGCACACTACCATATAGATCAATGGATTGCCTGAAACATTATGAATTACATAAAAATACGTACTTAAGTTGATACATATCAGATTCATTTCTCCCCTCCTTTCCTTTTGTAATAAGCAAGATGCCAAAATGAGAAATGAAGAAACAAAAAATTCAATCAGCAAGAGTTATGAACAAAAAAAAAAAGGCAGATTCTGTTTTCACTTTTCATCATTTAAGAAAGTAAAATAATTAATAAACTGATTTGTTAAGAAGTTGTTTAAGTCTTGTCTCAAATTAGTACCCCAGAATAGCGTTTGGAACAATAGTTATAATTTAAGGGTAGAAAACTGAAGGCACCTATTCTAAAAGGCATAAAGTTTAAGGTGTGAGCCTGCACTTTTCCCTAAATTCAACAAGGATAATGATATTTGAACATTTTCGCACTACATGCACCCAATATATAGACATCCTTCATTTCTCTCCGGCAGTATCTTCTTATCACGTTGCATAACCTATTACATCTACATTTGTCTTTCTTCTATCTCTCAATGAATGTACCGTAGCAAGTGGGTGTTTACAAATCATTTTCTATTCGTCAATTGGTCAAAATAAATGTAAGTCCTTTTCTATGATTTATTTTACAAAATCATTTTCTATTCGTCAATTGGTCAAAATAAATGTAAGTCCTTTTCTATGATTTATTTAAATATGCTCACACTTTGTCTTGTATGAAAGAAATGGTGTGGGAATAGAGGAGATCGAGAAAGAAAAATAGGTGAGAAATAAAAAATAAGTATGTTTGATAAAGAGAAAAAAGCGGGACAAAGAAATAAAAAGTTATGAATTTGACACCATTTTATTTCTTTGCAAATTTGCACGAAAAAGAACAATAAATATATTTTTCAAATGACAATAATTGGTTATTCTAGTTGATTGCCCATTAGCACAAAAATTTTGGAACAATTTTAGGCATGATTATAAACTACTGAAAAGATGATTTTAAAGATGGTTTTATAAACAGTCAAAAACGCATAATCATCCATTGGCAAAAATTGATTTTAACAAATGACAAGTAATAATCAACTGCGAACATAGTAAATAATAGATTAACAATTGAGTTTTTCTTTTAATCTTTTTTAATTTCTTTCCATCACTTCTCTTTTTTATTTCTCTTGAATCAAACCCTCTTAATTTCACTTTATTTCACACTTGTTTTAATTCACTATCACTTTTTCCCCTGTTTCCATCTAACCCTAAATAGCCACTTTACCTTGAAAGTTGAAAGTAAAGGATCCCTTTCACGTTAAAAGTACAGACAAATTAAAAAAAGTCAAATGATGGCCACAAACACTCATGCCAGATCGAAAAACACAGGACACACACATCTGTAATTGCTGACCTGTAACTTTGAGGCCATGCGATGCTGTAATTGCTGGGTTTCCTCATTGACAGGTTTCCATTGGAATCATTCGAATAATCCGAATCGTTTCCATCGTTTTCGTCTTTCTGCATATCCTTCTCCACATCTTCATCGCTCTCAATTATGTACAAACCGCTCTCTGAAGCTGAGTTCTTCATCTTCTTTAAGGCTTTGGTTCCCTCAACCAATAACAAACCACTCTCTGTGATTCACAAGGAAAAAATCAATTCACTGCATAAAATTATCACAAAAACTGAACAACCCAGAATCACAAAAATCACAAATCACAAAACAAAACAAAGAGCAGAACAAAATCTCGCCCTTGCGAATGAGATCAGAGAAAATTTTCTGGCTTCAGATTTGTTATATACCTCAACAAAACTTACAATTCAAAATCTGGGTTTGTCCCCTTTGGATCAAAATGCCACTCCAAAATGAAAACTTAACGTGGGTAGGACCCAAATTTATTTATAAGTAAAAATTTCAAACCTTCCTTATGAAGATGTGTGATAATGTGACATGGATCCAAGTCAGAAATATACGAGGCTAGTTTTCTCAAGTGTTAATATATAACGTGCATGCTTATCTTCGCTATGTTTGTTTATTATGAATAAAAACAAACAGCGAACCAAATCACGCCAAAGGGTGTGTTCAGATCAATCAGAAACAATGAGCTACACCTTTTCAATGTGCCCTTCGTTTTTTCTCTTTGTCCAATGTTGGATTGGATCACTAACGTCTCTGCCTAATTAATATATACAACGAAGGTTTTCCTCTTGAACGCGAACGTTAATTCACAAAAGCTTGCGTACTTTACTTGTTTTCTTATTTTTTATGTCCAAATCCGGTGGAACATAAGAATAAAATAATAAATCTTGAACCGTACATGCTCTTTTTTTAAGAAAAATTATTGGATAGGAGTCACTCCAGTAAAAAATGGTGATTTATTTTTATCGAAAACTTGGAACTTATATAAAATAATTATTTTCTTTTTAATATGATTTTTTTTATATATAAGAATTAATTAAATTCTAAATCACTTAATTATTAATTAAGAAACATAATATATTATTATCTGTATGAACCGTTGGTTGCATTTTCTAATATTAGATGGTCATATACTGCATGTGACAATCACGTGCACTGATTAGTGGCCATCACATATGTGACGTTTTATTTACAAGAACAGAATGGTTCGTGTGTGCCAAGTTTGATTTTGAGACAGTGATGTCCCTCGCAAAGTTTTATATTTACGAAGTCACGTGTACATCAGTACTAGTACATGTCGTGGAGTGGACCACCACAAGTGATCTAATGATTGGTATAAAAATTTGGGATTTGTGCAGACTGCAGAGTACTATTTTCATGATCTTGGCACAATTTCTACAATTATTCCTTACGGTAAAAGAACAATAATTAATGCAGTCAAAAGGAATAATAATTAGTTAGATATTTGAAATTCTTCATTTTATGCATTATAACATTTGGTTGGGGGGCATATTCATGGGTATATTGTTTTGAAATGGGGGAAATTGATTTTAATCTATAATAATACATATGAAAATGTTTTTTTAAAAACAACGTTGACACATTATATTTTTAAGAGTTTTTAACAATAAATCAATTTGATTTTTTTAAATAATTTATTTTAAATTATATAATAATGTAAACATATTAATCAGCTGCAATCGGATTTTTTATAATCATAATAATGAAGATGGTTAACAATCATTTATAATAATTATACATATTATACATTTTTATTGCATAGGTGTACTACTAAAAAAAGTTTTTTCTACGATGCACATTCTACGACGGTCATTAGAAAACCATTTCAATAAATAAGGCACTGACATTTTCCTAAATTTGAATTGCTATACGAAGATGATGTCACACTAATCCATCTTCGAATGAAAAGTGCGACAACGAGTATTGCAAGACTGTCTTAGAATCCATTAAGTCTAAACAAATTAAGACGTGTTTGGTTCACACCATCTTTGAAGGAAAGAAGACAACGACGGTCTTAATATAAAACCCGTCTTTAATTTTGAACATATTTTAATTAATTAATTTGTGACCTAGCATCTGGCGTGTTTGGTTCACTATAGTTTTCATCAAATTCCCTCCTTCTGTTGCGTGCTCATACCCATGAATGTTAACATTCCCGCACTCATAACCCACCATACCCTCAATGTACCATGTGTCGTGCTTCACCCAAGCTCTCGCCATGACCTCACTAGACCTCACGCCGTGGCCGTCACCCTAGGTTGCGTCGTACGTAGTGGTTGTAGCTCAGGTCGCTAGTTGTACTCAGGTATGAGAACACTTGTCCTGCTTTATTTTTCAGGTAAGGTACAATGATTTTGTACACTTCACCGTATATTTATGTTCGTTTTGTAGCTTCCTAAGCAGTTGGGGACCTGCATATTTGACATTCTATTGAAGCATTGAAGCAAAAGTAACTAAAAATTATGGACAGTGCGATCATGTCTGGTAAGACAATAATGAAATTTAATTTGGCTATAGCCAATATTTGTTGGGTGTTGTTGATTGTTGGTAGTTTCAATCTGTGTTTTATTATTATTTTTAAATATATCTACATTATATGTTCACGACAAGTTTATCACTATACTAATTTTGTTTGCAAAATGAGAAGGGAAAGGTTAGTAACATATTGTTCATATAGATCCAGGGCATGTGGATAAAACCACCCTTGTGATGTCTAACACTACTTGATAATGTTAGCTAATGACACATATATCCATTGGACCAAAGCCTAAAGGGTAGAACACACACTCAAATGCGTTGATTATAGGCTATTTTTGGTTCTCGATGAAGGTATCTCGTGACTGAAACATTTTGGTGGCTACCATGTATCATAATGAAACATTTGCTAATGCCTGATCATAGTAAGATGAACATCTCTTTAGGATAACTAGGACCCACAATGGCAGTAATTTTAATTTAAGACTTTATCTGATATTTTCAAAGTTGTGCATTTTAATTTCAGGAATGTATTTCATGTTTTCTAATTCTAGACATTATTATGACAATGCTCACAAATTTAAGACTTTAGGAGGATTTGCTCTATTGATTGTATTTGTCCCTCTCAAATCCATAACCTCATTTATTACATGTTACACTTTTCTGTCCTTGTCTTTTAATTGTAAAATTTGTTATACAAATAAGTATTTCTCTATTTGTCCCTCTCAAATCCATAACCTCAGCTGTATATAGTTGTGAAGGATGAATCTCTTGTGTGAGATATAATTCTACTTTCATTTATTTTGACATTATGATGTAGCAGTATCATGTAAAAGGTAGATTAATCTGTGTCAAACTGTCAATTAGTTAACTGGTTTTATAAAAATATGTTGTGTTTATATAGTAGGGAGCTTGAATGAGATTATGCATTTGAGAGGTGTTCACCAGTTGTAGCTAATGCCTATAATTTATTGATTCCTATAAGTTAACATACAATGATGGCAATTGGTGTTTATTTATTATCTTTGTTTTACTTGAATATTAGTTTATTTTCATATAAGTTTTATATGAAATTAATAAGTGAACTTAGTGATGATTCAATGGAATGAGGGGAAGAATGTCATATGTGAATGACTAACATTTTGAGATCTATAAGGAATGCAATTTTCTGTTATGCTTTTGTCCAATTTTAATAAATGCCCATGAAAAGGCCTTTGTGCTTATTTAATGTGAAAATTCCTAATATTTTTTTAGAGGCATTTGGGGAAGGTTTCCTTGAAGACAAACACTCTTGAAGGGAGTCAAAAGTGCAAAGTTTTTGCTTTGGGTGTGGCTGGAGGCTTCTTGGCTCTGTTCTTTGCTTTTGTGATAGCTATATATATCGGAGCATTATCACTGGCCATATTTGCTATTTCCACTCTTACTTTATGGGCTGGTGTGGCTATTATCATTATTGCAGGTAAGAATCTATTTGGACTCATAATTCTCCAGTATCTGCTTGCCACATTTTGTGTTTCAGATTTTTGCTATGTCTTATTTATTATTATTTATTGTTGAAAGGGAGAGGGGCAGGTGCAAAATGTAGTGTTCTGCTTTTAATTATGTAATTTGAGAATACTAACATGAACTTTTGGAATAATAGCCATAATTATGTTTCGATTTTGAGCGTGGTTGCAAGAGATGGAAGGTGGAAACCAATGTTAGTGTGTATAGTAAAAAGGGAGCTTATCCAGTTTATCACATTCATCATTATATTTCTTCTTTGCGGCTTTAGTTTCTGTATCTGACTTTAGAACATTATTTCTAAACACTTCCATTTCCTTCTTCAAAAGCTGTAAATGCTGAAAATAGTGAAATATTGATTAATGCATTATCAAAGATATTACAAATCCCCTAAAAATAAGTCCCCATACTTGATATCAATAGTGCTTGGGAAATGCAATCAGGTATTTAATTCAGGAAATCTAGCAAAGAGAAGCTTTCATATGGTACCTTAAAGTGCTCTTCAATATTGTCATCCTTCTTGTCTACAGATTGTTGTGATTGATCCCGCTTTTTCATATTAGAAGACAACTCCTCACAGTTCTACTTCAATTGTTTGATCTCGCATATCAATTGCTTTTCTTTATTTAGAGGCAAAGTTTCATGCTCGATCATGTGTTCCATGCTTCTTATATGCCAATAAGTCATATATCTAGACAAGTAAACACAACAAAATAGGCAGAAGATTCAAATCCTTATAAATATCTACAGGATCAAATTTGAAGGCATACCTTGCCATCTATATCCCCAACATAAATTGCATTGTTTAATCTGTTCATTATGGATTGGACTAAATCTATTTCCCACCGTTTGGATTTGAGCAAGTCACGAGCAGCTCTATGGGCTGCTATTGTAGCCCTAAGCTATTGGTCGAAATCCTTACAAGTGGCCTGGACATAGTAGAATTGAAAATAATTACGAAGATTAGTCTCAAACTTTCGTTTTACAAAGAAACATCTTTTGTTGCCTTCAAAATAATATTACCTTTATAGTCTGCCTTTCGATTCGAATAGCATCTTGAATTTTAGTCTTCTCCTCTACTTGGTGAAGAGCGTTTTTATGTTTTCATCATCATCATATTTGGGAACCCTGATCAAATAGTAGAATGGGTTTTTCACTACCTTTGTACCCACATTCTGTCCATCCAAAGCATCTGAGGCAAGTCTTGAATCTTCATCTCCTTGATTACTACCTTCACTTTCAACAGAAAGCCCACCTTTAACTGAAAGTTCAGCTTCGCTATTAATTGCGATTGTTTTCTTGTGATTTACATCAACGGAAGGTTGAGCTTCACTCTCCACTGCATTGTTTTTCATCTCAGACATAACACAAGCCTCTCTTTCACTCTGCAGGGCACCACTTGAAGTTTCAGCTTTACTATTCACTACATCTTTTTTCGTCTGACACACATCAACAGAAGGTTCACTTTCAGTCTCAGCTACACCATTTGGAGGTTTAGCTTCACTTTCAACTACATCATGTGAAGGTTTAAATTCAGTCTCCACTGCACCACTTGAAGTTTTTGCTTCACTCTCCATTGCACCACTTGCTGTTTCAGCTTCACGGTTCAGTGCACCATTTGAAAGAGAAGCTTTACTCTCCACTGCATCTTGTGAAGGCTCAGCTTTAGTCTCCACTGCACCTTGTGAAGGTTTAGCTTCACCCTCCATTGCATCATTTGAAGGTTCAACTTCACTATGTACTGCACCTTGTGAAGGTTCAGCTTCACTCTCTACTGCTCCATTTGAAGGTTCAGCTTCTCTCTCCACTGACCCATTTGAAGGTTTAGCTTGATTTTCCACTACACCATTAAAAGGTCAGTTTTATCATATTTAAGCTCACAAATTCTCTCCAATGCAAATAAATGTTGAGAACCACCATGATAATGATTTTATCATATTTAAGCTTGCAAATTCTCGCAAATTACAACAAACTTGCAAGGTGCAACCAACAAGTACAATTATAGTTCAAAAAGCAATAGTATGTACTCAATTAAGTTTCCCTACCTGAATAGCGATACACCTTGTAGCACTCTTGTCATCATGATAGACAAACCATTCACAGGGTGTTGAATGTGTAGAGTTCAGATCATCTGCAACACCCTGCTTTACTTCCTCCTTTGCTGCAACCATTGTTGTCACTGAATCAGTAGTTGCCGTCAAAGATGCCACCTCTATGTTTAGCATGTTAACACTGTCAACGCTTTCATTGCTTCCTTCAACTGAACCTTCACCAATCATAACATTTGAGGATTTGAATGGAAATATGCTCCTAGTCTGAGAATGCAGAAAAGTGGCAGCAGAGGCAGGAATATTATAAGCACTAAATTTCTGATGATGATTGATTCAGACAAACAACAATGGTTGCATCATTTCCTAACAATTTATTAACCTAATTCCCAGATAAAAAGGTTTGTGATCAATGTTCTATTGGAAATCAAATTGCATTAAAAATGTTAAACATTTGAGACATGCAGGAAAAGGATAAAAAATATGTTATCTGAATTGGCCAAGTAATTAACCCAAGTAGCTTATTTGACTGGTTGTGCATGCGAATTAGTATGAACTGGCCTTAATTCGATTGGATTAAGTAGCTATTAGTGTTCATGATTGAACCGGTTGTAATAGATATTTAATATAAATGCCATAGTTGAGAACATGGAGCTTGAGACCAGTCGATTACATACTCGACAAAATTAACAAAAATCACTACAATATATATACTAATTTCAGTGTGTATGTGTGATTCTATCGATTCATCCAATAGCTCATTGGATGAACCAGCAACTCAATATTTCAATACTTCTAAAGAGTAGATGACTATTCAAGCTTAATAACACAAGACAAGGGTCTGTCCCTTTTATAATTCTGTTTTTTTTTTTACAAATTCATGCCACCCAACGCTTATAAAATCTACTATCGTTAAGGTATGCATCATTCAATTCTGTTGCTTTTGTGTTAAATCACTGACTAAGTTAAACATGAGCATTATTAAAAGAGTATTGTTAGAGATGACTACCACTGCTGCTCTGCACCTGGGGAGCAATCACAAGGCCCAAACATGCTAAGCTCTAGAGATACACGCACGCACTTACCATTACCTTGAGTGCTCATCTCATCCTGATACCCTAACAGTACTAGTTAGCATTTACCAACTAAAAATTATATCTGTCAAATCCGTTTGACGTTGCATCGAATTTCCTTGTTTATTTCATTACTCATTGCCATAAGGATATGGTCAACTACAAGAGTTTACAACCTGCTTATCCTTAGTCAGAATGTTGGGTTATGTTTTGGCTACTAAATAGGAAATAGCAAGGCAATTTAGAATCCTTAGAGATACTTGTAGCAAAAACCAGCCTAAGCCATTATATGAGGAACACCTTCAACCTTATAACTAGTAATTCAACTATGAATGGATCTACTATTGGTTTAGCAATCAATATACACCATAAATTGCAATATCTATAGTTTTCACCCTCAAGTGAAGCAAGTAAAGGAAACTAAGCATATTTAAACAACATAGAAAACAAAAAGATGCAACAAATGCTTTTTTATTACGATTGAAAGTATTTCAACCGTCTAACTTCAAAAAAAAATTGGAAAGGATTGTACCAAAAAGCATAAGGAAGGAAGGGGGCGGTTCCATTCCAGCAGTAGAAAAACTAAATTTCACAACAAAGAATGTGTATTAAAAGGTTGAAGCCAAGAATACCCACACTATAGTGTCATCACCGCTTGGACACAATATTGGTGCACTGGGTACATCATAAGATCATATCATGCTGTTATGATTCTATTATTCTGCTGATTTCCTTTTAGGTAATAGCATCTATTTCAAATACTTGTAGATAATAGCATTTGTTTCAGTTTTGTGATAATAGCTATTTCACTTTGTTAGTTAATTCCTACATAGAATCTGTTTTTGTTCTGTTAGCTTAATACCTATAAGTATCCAAGCATTCTGGATGTAACTTTTGAGTTGAATAATACACCTTCTATTACTTTCTATAACCTATGATATAGCCAATGCACCAATACACAATACAGGTTAAGATACCATATAAAAGAAAAAAGTAGAGTCCATGACATGAACCAAAAATAGAAAAGATCACGCAAGAAGAACAAAGTCATAAATTTTCATCCAAAAATTAACTTCTTGACTCAAATACATGTAAAGTCAACACAATATACCACACAGTATTGCAAACACAAGTCAGTGTCCCAACAGAGATTTTACAAGGTTCCTTCCTTTAGAGAAAGATAATATGAATCCCTTATAGCATGCCTAATATTATTCCTTTATACTTTCTTATAACAAATTTCTATTAAGCATTTAAATGATGACAATAAAGTAGGTTAATAATTCAGTTCCTGAGAATTACCACACAATAAACCCCTATAGCATGCTTAATATTCTTCCTTTATATTTATGTTACATCATTGCATTGCACTACACACACTTCATTTCTATTGATAATGTGTTTGAATATTTGAGAATGTGTTTTTTGGTTGTAGGTACTAGCTTGACACAAAAACATAGGAAGTCAACTTTTGTCCCACCTACTTAGGACTTCAATTTAGACTACTATGTTTGGTTTGCCACTACTCTGATCCCACGCGTAGCTGTTGTTATTGACCGTATTTTTGAGGTATGTATTTATTTGTCTCACACCAATGATAATTACATGGTTCTTTATAATGATTATTTTGTATTATATAATCAATTATGTGCATTGAGAGTGAACCTTAGTTTCTCGTTTGAGATTGTATACAAAGATTAATATGGAAAGTTTGCATTAATCGAGGTATTCAATCTTGAATTGTCCGTTTGGACAGTTTGGGAAGACTCATTTTTTTTATAGTAGATTAATACGTATAGGTTAATTGTGTTTTCTTAAATTTGTCAACATTTCGGTATAGTTCATTTCACTTTGTTCTCCGAGTGCATACTTTAATATGGTGAATGATGACATGCCACCACTTTCGTCTCGTGTACTTGGGGACTTAGGTGAAATGCTGCCAAAATTTCGACAAATTTAGAAAAGACAATTAACTTGTAGTATTGAATCTACTATAAAAAAAGTCTTCCCGATAGGACCACACTTTTAATAAAAAAAAAAAGTGAGGTTTACATGCATGTTAGATAACTTGATAAAGTGTTACAGCAAATGAAAAACATGGATCGAAGTTGGATGAAAGCTTCGCGTAGAACTCTTCCTCGGTGAGTCCCATTTCCTCCCTTTTCTTCTTGCGGTAGTTAGGGTTTAGCATTTTGAACGCTTCGATGGCTTCCTCACAATAATTATTTTTGGTCCTTGAATTCTTGATATATGATAGGAAACAAAGATAAATGATTTACTTAATTACTTTGCTGAGGCAGATAACTTGATTTGGCTTCAGAGAATAAATATAATTCATGAACTTGCAAAGCTCTTGAAATTCATTCATGACTAGGAGAAGCAAAATATGGTGTTGAATATCACTGCATCTCATATATGTACTACTTGACAAGGTTAGCACATTATTGTGGCAATAATCCACTTCCCAGCTTCTAAAAATTTTAAACATTGATGTTAGAGAAAGTGACTTATTTAAAATATTATTTTTAATGACTTATTTTATATGAATTATTACCTTATTCTATATTTTTCCACAATCATGATCAACATGTTGTGTGTATATATTTATTGTAATACTAAAATAATAAATTAAATAAAATTGTAAGGTTAATGCCCAGTGATAATTTCTTTTGATGTAACATTAAATTAATTATTATAAAAACTCTTTTGATTGAAAATAATGTAGCTTGATTTACTCTTTCTCTCTCTCTCTCTCTCAATATATATATATATATATATATATATATATATATATATATATATATGTTTTGTGTCATGCAAATATGATTATTGTGTGATGTGTGTATGAGTTATGAGATGTTAAATTGTGGGAATAATATTTGGTTGCAAATAAGTGTGTGTGTTTAACACTTATGTGACAATGATTACATTGTGAGTTGTGAATTGTACAATAACCCGACCAGTGTTGATATTGAAAAGAAGTGTTGATGCGCAGTGTTAAAGAGAAATTGTAGGTTTCCTATTTAGGAACCAGTGTTAAATTGTAGCGCAATGTGTTAAACGTGTCTGAAAACACGAGTGTGAGGTCGTGAGTATTGTATAATTCATGAACAGTGTCTATGAATGAAATATCTGATGAATTGTGGAATAACATGCTGCTTTGAGATTATAGTATTGTTATTGAGATTATACCATTGTGATTGAGATCAAGTGTATGTGATAAACTGAGTATGCACGTGATTGAGATGTTGTGTGCATTGAATTATAAACTATGAATTGTACAATCACACGACTATAAGTCCCTTTAAGGGCGACAAGTTAATGTTAAGTCCTTTTTAGGGCGACGAGTTAATGTTAAGTCCCTTTAAGGGCGACGAGTTAATGCTAAGACCTTTAAAGGGCGACGAGTTAAAACTATTTTGAGAATAATTGAGGAGTCGTGTGTTTTGTACAGTTCATAGATAGAGTCTGTGTGCTAAATGATTTTAGGGGTTGGACCTGAATCAGGAGGGAGAGGCCCTGACGGACTCTTCGGAGTGTAGGCCTTGGGGGTCACCGGGTTTGAGTGCTCCTTTAAGCCTATGCTGATCCCATATGGTTGGAGCATTCTCGCAAAACATCGTGACCCTGGCTGGTCTCCCTATGATCTTACTTAGTGAGAGTGACCTGACAAACCCATTATGTGGTGTGTCTTGTTATGTACTCCTAAGCGCCCTAGGGTGGTTTTTCACTGACATAGTACCATATTGCATATAGGATTGAGTCTTAGCATAACTGTTGCATACGCTTGCTAATTATTTATTATGAAATTGATGTGTTATTATATCTTGATCGGAGTGTGGGATTTTGTGTAATGTGATTGATGATTGAAAAGTGAATGTTGAATGACAAAGTGGTAAAATTACGTGAGCTATGTTTAAGCAAGTGGTATCTCATTTATATAATATGTATATTTAATTGTCTTGTTTCTCTATTAGCTAGGAATGTGATAACTCACTCCCTGTGTGTTATTGTGTTTGGATCCTGTGATGATCTTGAACTTGTGTTCGGGGGAGCAGATGAATAGGTGGATGACTATGAAGAACCTCATGCTAGAGGACACGGGAACACAACGCTCTGATAGGATGTGACATTAGGATGTAGACTCTATATTAATTGTATGAAGCTTAGACGATCTTGTTTGAGTCGAGAGTACTTTATTATTTATTTGGACAAGTTTTAATATGATGTAGAAGAAAATGAATGTAATCCTTTTTCCCCTTTGAAAGACTTGTGTCAATTTTTTTTAAAAAATACTTTTAATTAATATTTGAATTTTATTCCTTTATTAGTATATATGTGAGGGGTAGAGGGTGTCACAGCCTCCAGTAGCTCATCCACATCTATCAGCCAACAACAGGTGGCTGAAATCATAGGAAGCCTTAAGGAAGAGTGGAGGAATGAATTTGAAGAAGAAAACAAACAAAGTCTAGAGATATTGAAACAAGAGTTGAAGGACGCCATCATAATTGAGATGTCGCAAAAGGGATCGCAGTTCTCAGTACCTATTGAGGTAGATATACATGTGTTAGGTGCACGAGTGAGCACAAAGGGGAGCAATGCTGAAACTGGTGTGAACCCATTTGGGGAAGAACATGTTGCTCATGTCATATCGACTATGGGGTTGTATGTCCAACATCAACATTCTACACAGTTGGTGGCCTTGGGAAAAATATATGAGGGAGGCTCTACCATACTCGGTGTGGCTTATGTAGATGATGACGTAAGGGTCAGTGTTGAAAAAGTTATTGACGGTGACGCTGAAGTCCCGTTGCCAACATCCTAAATTCAGTACGTCAGGCAGACCCTTGACACATTCATTACATGGGCAACACAACTTGTAAAACTAGTATCATATGAGGTATTTTAGCTTTGTTCTATTCCAGATTAATAAATTTGTACATATATATAAATTACTTATTGACATTAGTTTAATTATTTTTTTTTTGCATCATATAGGATTCAAGCATTACTCAAAATAAAGTGACGCAAGCTGTTCAACGGGTGAATGATGTTGCTGGAGATGACCCCTTGCATGAGTTGATTAAGAGCCTGGTTGACATTTCTAACAAGCCTATTTAGTTAATGTGGGATGTTAGTAAATTTGGGATTCCAAATGTAGATGCACCCTTGTTCATAACATATGTTGATGTCACTGAAATAATATCAGGCGACAAATGTTTGAACATAGCTATACTACAGTTGTGGACCATGTAAGTAAAATTCATGCCATTGACTATTTAATTGCAAATTGGTTCTTTATATACATGATGTTAATTTATTTTTTGAAATGTCCCCATTTAGGTATATGGATGAGTGGAGTAATAGCTTGGGTCATGGATCGGTGTATGAATTTCTTAAGCCTCAGTCAATACAAAATGCAAAGGATAGACGTGGACAATGTCAAGATTACATAGAAAAATGGCTTAAGGAATCGCACCGAGAGGTCTACCTAGAAGCTTATTTGAACCAGTAAGTAAAGTATATTTATGGTATCCTTATAAAGAATGTTTGTGTCAGTCATACGTAACTATTGTGTCAATTGCAGGGCCCATTAGCAGGTGGTTGTTTTGTGTCCTACAAACAATGTTGTGGTGTGGTTTTGCTCGTTGCGTAAAAAGCCTGATGTTCATATAAAAGCTGCAATTAACAAGTTAAGTAATAAATTTTAAATCATTCAATGTATTTTAAACATGGATACATAAATATTGTTCCCCACATTTATATCATATTAATTTTTCAATGCAATGCATTTAAGACATTAAAGACGACTTCTGACGGAAGAATTGAACAAACTACACCCTAGTGGATTGAAGTGAAGGTTAGTCATACAATTAAACAATGTTTGCAAATGATAATGTTATTAAACATCTTAATTGTAACATTGAATTATTTTTCCCATTGAATGTAGAGTCATATTCAAAGCGGAGGCTATGAGTGTGACTATTATGTCATGTATTGGATGTGGAACATAATCAACAGGGAGTTGAAGAATGATTGGATGATGGTAAATTTTCTATCCCCAAAAGATTGACAGGAAATCTTGATGTTTTATTCCTTTATTAAATGAAATTCTCTAATTCCTTGTTTTTTTATAATGTGTAGTGGTTTGGTGATGGCATGCCACTAGACATCGAGACCATGACAACATTACGGAAAAAATGGGCTGCATTTTTTTTAGGACTTAGAAGCATCCAATGTAGAAAGCTTTAGAAGAGATGCAAACAACCACTTTGGTATTTTTCATGTATTTTTTTTAAGTGTTATAAACAATTTTGCTGCTGTAATGACTATTATCTGCGAATAAAAATAGATATTTGTTCATTTTATTTTGGTATGCACCAAAACATTGAGCCAATGGCTTGTACTTGGAATCAGTGTTTTCGTGGGTAGGATATGTGTTTTTTGTGGAAGCAAACTTCCAAATTTTGCAGGTGTTGGGAAACATGCAGATTTCATCATGGGTCTAATATGAGGTGTGGATTCATCATGGGCAAGTTTATTCTTCTAAAGTGAAACTCATACTAAAAAGGTACCTCATAATCTTTTTTGCTTGTGTTTCGAGTTTTTCATTATTGGTGCCTAAATGTGTTTCTTCATTGGTACACGAGTCTGCAATGTGTACAGAGGCACTGGTCATGTCTTTTCTCACACCATTACCAATACAAAAAGAAAGTGAAGCTCTTCCACTTTGTGCTACTACACCACTTGACACCGTAACAACCGCACTGTGATTGGAATCATTAAAAACTTTGGAAGGTAACAATTCTAATTGACATGAAACTTGTGATCGTTGTTTCTTAATTCCCATGATTTGCATGATTTTCCTGCTTACTTTTTTTTTATAGATTAACTACCTACGTTAATCTTCATTGTGTGCTACGAAACAGATTCCATACTCCATAGTTTGTTTGATGATTTCTTCCCCTTTGCAGTCCTCTGTTTGATTGTCAATTCCTCTTTATTACATAATTGATTCCTAGCTTGTGTTAGGCAATTAATAACCTACGAACAAGTTAAAACTTGGTTGAACCTTTACGACATGGATCATGATTGGATAGAGTTATTGCTAAGTTGTTGTTGCCTTTAAGCAAAATGCTGAAATCCTATATCAGAATGGCTTAAGTACCGTATTACATGAACAAGAGTTGCTGCGTTGACACCTGATACATTATATTGTTTTGACTTTTGATCATGATAAAAATTGATTTGCTGAGTCTCTTTTTTTGAGGTGTAGGTTCTGAAGTCGTGCAAGCAACAACTGTAGATTAGCAAAATGCCAGAGAAGACCCTGCTAAACAGAGTTCAACTACATCAGTTATTTGGCATTCAAATTATTATCTCCCTTTTGATAACAAGTATTTTCCATTTTTTTGTTGTAAGTAATAGAGTGCCATAACTCACTGCTTTTTGGCTCTGAAAATATGAATTTTTAAGGTCACTATTCACTCAAGCTCTTCAAAGTTTTAGAAACTGAATTTGGAAATTGGAATAGCCACATAGAAGTAGAACACATTTTTGTCAATGTTGTACATGAGAGAAATTTGCTTAGTGATAGTTTTGAATAAATTTGGTTAATTGAAGTCTTTTTTTGCAGCCAATAACCACTTTTGAGCTCTTAAAATATTTATTCTAGGGATGGTGACAATGGGGCTACACACGCAATGTGGAAGGCCTTTTGAGGCAAAAATTTATGAACAACTGGACAAGGTTATATTTCTTTTATTCGTTCCCTCTTACTGCAGTTTCATAGTTTTAAAGAAATCTTTTGAATAATGTAGTACTACTTTAAAAGTCATTAGGTTACAATTTTGGTTTGTACTCACTTTGTTTGGTTCAGCTTACTTTATAGAAATAATCACTTTTTTTTGTTCCTGATTAAATATTGTACCAAGCATGCTACTAGTTAAATATTGTATTTTATCTATATCTTTGTTTATCTCCTTTGTTTTTGTAATTATATACCTTATCTAGGTGAAAAACATATTTATATGCATCTTTATGGCTTGGCTGAAAAGTTCATTATCTAGGATGTTTCAAGGGCTCTCCATGAATATCAATTTATTCAAGAGAAGCCATCTGTTAGAAATGAGACATATGAGAGAGTTGCTCCCTCTATCCACTATAGTTCTCTTGATGGTGTTCCAGATTCTAGGACTTTATTATCTAATGGAATATTTTTCCTCAATGGGAATGAATCTGCATCTGAATGTACGGAATTTGAGGTCATATACCTGGTCTAAATCTTTTGTCACAGCAAGGTAGGCAGAATCATCTTTTTCCATCTGCTTCAGGAGAGAATGACGGTGATCCTCAAGGTAATTATTAGATATTTTGCTTAATTTTTCTGCTTATTTCGATTTGCTATCTTAGATCTGCTTGCTTAAGATTGTGCAGCTTGGTAATTGATGTGCTCGAATTAGAATTTGTTTTGTGACATTTTGCTCATGCTGATCTGCTCAGCTTCTAAACATAAAACCTTTGTCTGAACTTCTTTGTTCAGGGTTAAAATTTAGACTTTTTACAAATTGTGCCTTTTCTTTACAATTGTAGCAAGGTAACAACATATTTGTGTAGTGAATTGAGAGACATCAACGAATTGGCATTTACTTGTGTTACTTTTATAACTAATAAAAAAATCACTGCACTTGATATAAAAAATTAATGTCCGTGAGGGTAACCAAAGTTGTGAAAAACTATCTCCCTTCACCAATATAAAATTTGCAACCTAGTTATGGTTGGTTGAAATATGTTTCTGATTGTGCATTATTGCATCTTGTGATAAATGACTCATTTTATTTTCTGCATGGTCTTGCTTTCTCTTGGAATGTATTGTTATTGAACCATGTGACCTGCTCATTCACCACTTGGGAAATTTTCTTGTCATTTGTGTTCTCTCTGCTCCACCGATCAATCAAATACCCGGATTGAGCCTGTAATTGTGCTTAGTTTTTCATGTGAAGATATTTATTGTCACGTTAATTACAACTATTTTTTCTAAAAGACCATTAATTAAAGCTATTAAACTATACCAATATTTTCAAAATGTAAAATTAATTCTTTTTATTGCATTTAGTAACTATATGTGGTTTACTGAATTTTCTCTCAACTGTGATGAATATAAATGCTTTGTATTTAGGTTTAGAGGTTCTTGATTACCTTTGCTGATGTTCTTGGAATATGGCCATTTACCTTGGATGAACTTATAAAACCTTTTCATGATCGTGTAAGTATACTTTTCTCCACTTGTATGTTTGTGCCAGGTCTTGTTTGTCCTAAAATTATTCGTTGAACTTATGATTTCTCGTAGAGATAGAAAAGAGAAGCTTATGCTGAACATCATGTGTATCAACTCAACTACACCATGGACTCAATATTTATCTAATCAATATATTAAATACGAAGATTCAGTTTTGCTGATTACCATATTTACTTTATGCACTAAACCTAGATATTACAATGAGCCTTGACATACTAACATGTTTCTAACAGTTCTTTGTGATGATGGATCTATATTTGCTCTCTTAATAATGCAGGACCCAAGGTTGTTAGGTGAGATTCATATTGCACTGCTAACATCAAATTATAAAAGTTATTGAAGATGTTGCAAGAACACCCTCTACTGGGTGAAGATGTAACCAACACAGTGTTACAAACTCTGGTGGGGGGCATCCACAGGTTGAAGGGGTGAGTAATTTTTTTCATTCCTCGAGTTTTTAAATATATTATTTGTTTTGTTCTTTCCTTCTCAACCCAAATAAACTTGTTTGGGATCTATTGTCAGGCCTATCCGTGGGGTTTTGATATAAGAAATTGGCTGCGCCATTTAAATCCGTGAACATGGCCAGAGACCTTGCGACAATTTGCTTTGTCAGGAGGATTTGGGCCCCAATTGAAGAAACATAATATTGAGCAGGTGCATCCTTGCAATAATAATGAGGTATTTTTTTTTTTTCCATTCCACCATTCATCACTAATGGTTTCAATAAAAAATCTATTGTCAACCATTTATTTATGATAGACCAAAGGGGACTGTTAAGGGTCATGACAGAGGCCGTTGAAGGTTTATGTTACAAAAAATGAAAGGCAGGCTTGATCTATTAGCAGCTCCATAAGCATAGGCAGTCATATTTTTCTCAATGATTATAAATTGCGTTTTTCCTGTATGGGCTAATCTATAAATCAAGTTTTAATTATTGTAATCCATTTACTTGAAATGTACTCGTTGATTATATATTAGTGTTTTATTTCACTATATATTCGTGTTTTCCTCAATAATATAGTTAATATCCAAACAACATGATATTCTTATATATTTCTTAATTTGTTTACATCCATGGATGAGAAAGCCAATGATTTTCTTAACGTTGTTTATATGGTTAGCACTGTCGGTATGCATCCCTACATAAATTTACTTCGAGGTAGTAAATATAGACTTTTAATATTAAACTTGCTTCTAGACTAATGGGGAATATTTTTATATTGGTTAGTGTATTTATCTGGGATATGCCGTATTTATTTGTTTAGTTTTATATTGTTTAGTTTTATTTATCTACCTTGTTTAGTTTTATTTATCTACCATGTTCATCTCTAATGTGCACATTTTAAAGGAAGTTGACCATTGTTTAAACACAAAGTAAATGTGAAATAAGAAATAATCTTGAGGAAATGTGGAAACCAGAAAAAAAAAACATTAAGCTTTAGAAGATGGTGCTGACGTAAGCACCATCTTAGAAAGCACACGCATTCGAAGATGGAGTTGACGTCAGCAATGTCCTAGAAAGTATGTTATCGAAGACGGTACTCATATCAACATCATTTACGAAAATAGGGTTTTTCTACAACGGTGTTTCCAAAATCGTCGTCGAAAGTGTTTAACTTTTAATGACGTTAGTTTCAAAGACGATCATGCAGCACCGTTGTATGGTCTTTTCAATGGTCATAGAATACTAACTTTGTAGTAATGGTGTTATTATTATTATTTTAATTGTTTATAAATGTATGCAAGTAATAAAAAAACTAATTACAATAATGAATATGAAATTCCTATAAATATTTTATACATAATTTTAAATAAACTTAAATGTAATTTTTGTTTCTTATTTTATTCAATATACAATTTTAGTTATTTCATTTTAAAATAAAAATATTTAGTTATTCTATTTAAAAAAAAATCGCTCTTATTACGCTATTCTAAACTAGGCTATAAGCCAATGTGATCATTTTCATACGCTTTTTACTCGGGAAACTCATAATTTGGAAAAAAAAATCCATTTATATTAGGATTGAGATTTTTTTATTCAATGTAAATTAGTACACAATATTTCCTTATTTATTACACGTGTTGTAAATTATATCCATTATGACATATATTAAAAAAAAAGTTAATTATTAAGATTATTTTAAACTAAAGTAAATAGAAAATTTTAAATGAATAAATGTAATTAATAGATTTGTATAATACAGGAAATTGATTGTAATTATAATTAAATTGTAATTAATCAGTTAATTTACAAATATTTAGTAATTAAATAGGTTTAGTGAAAGAGTTACAAAAGAGCAAGAGATAC
Source organism: Glycine soja (assembly GCF_004193775.1). Lineage (NCBI taxonomy): Eukaryota > Viridiplantae > Streptophyta > Magnoliopsida > Fabales > Fabaceae > Glycine > Glycine soja. The sequence continues at coordinate 26,501,391 of NC_041011.1, forward strand.
ATAAAATACATAACAACACACCCAATCAGGCCTCAATAAAAATATGTGAAAATAATAAATATATACTGTGAATACCTAATTTTATCGGATACATTTATTTTATTTTCTTATAAAATTTGTTTTTAAAAATTTGTTTTTAAAAAGAAAAAAGGAGAAAAAAATTAGAAAATATGTGACGGTTCCGAGATCTCATTAGAAACATCTACAAGAAAATAGGAGTAAGAGTCACTCAACTGAAAAAAATAAAAAATAAAACAGTTATTAAAAGATAATAGTCATCAAAGCCACAAGCCTAAAAACAAAAAGATCATGGGATAGTGGAATTGATTACTTGAAGATTAAATTGTTCCTGGGTTATAAAAGAAACCCACTTGCACTCAGTGGAAATTAAGGGGAAAAAAAGGACTCAGAATCCATCGTTGTTGCCATCAAGGAGTCAAAAGCTCTACTCTGTGGTTGATCATCATACAACAATTTTGAGAAAGATATAGATTCATGTACCATAAAAGTAAAGTGGTTTTTATTTTTTCACTGCAATTTCTCTTTTCTTGTCTTCTCATTTATTTCACGTATCCGAATATGTTTTGCTGTTAAATTTGATTTTTCTTTTCGTTCTACGTTACTATGCTTAGCCAATAACAAATGTAGCTTTCATTTTAAATATTGTTGAATGTTGCGGTTCTTTTTTATTTTTCTTTCATGTTATTACTTTTCTTTCCTTATTGAGTATATGCATAGATGACCTTGTACATTTTCCTTTTATGTATGGTTAGCATGTTAAGATATTAAAAAGGCTTGTTTTGGCTTCAAGATTTTTTCTTTAATAAAAGGGCATTAAATAGTCATTGTTTTATTTCCAGGTTTTGATCATCATAGTTACTAATTTCATCTTTTTTATTTTACTGTCCTTTAATTTTATCGCATGTACATGGTATCTTGGATTCAAATAAAAATAATCCTTTGAACTCATCCAATGATTTATAACATTAATTGAGTAATAATTTTATCTTTAATGTTATGCAAATCATAAAATTAAGTTTATAGAATAATTATTTATTATCTAAAATTTTTGTGCATAGAGTTATTTTTAATATATTTTATTTGCCTATGCAACAATTAATAGCATTAATGAATAGCAATTTTATCCTTAATAAATAGCATTTGTTAGCTTGAATCCTTGAGCAAGTGTCTAAAATGTTAAATGTGTAATTAAAAGTTAGTAATCAAAATAAAAAATATCTTCTTTTGGAGTAAAATAAATATTTATAAAATTATATAATTTTGTACCCTTAATTATATATAGGTATCATTTTTAAGAAGCCTTGTAGAGTAGTAATACCTTTCCTATACATGTTCCTAACCTATCTTTGGTTTCAAAGGTTATTTTTGAAAGGATTTTTCAATGTTTTTCCTCAAACTAAAATGTTAGTTTGTGACGACTCCATTTGTTAATTATTTTGGTGCCATCTGTCACAATCCCAATTGTGACATATATAATTGAGGTAATTAAATGTATCAATAATTAAATAATTTGATTTGTAAATTGAGTAAAAAAAAAGTTGATATCGATGGAAAAAATTTCAAAATTTAAAAACAAATAGAAATATCTTTTATTTGCATCATAAATTAACAAAAAATTTAATGTTAATTTGATTGATTTATATCTTAAAATAGATAATTCTAATTTTTAAGGAAAAATTCACAATTCTATTAAGTGTGGTAAAATACCAGTTTAAGACGGATATCCCCCAACTCATTATAGTTTAGTAAGTAAAACAATATTTTAAATATAAACATAAAAATATTCAATTTGAAATACTCAATTATTTCTTTTATTAAATATTTAATTAATTTAAATCAATTAGGAGTAATATATATTATTATTTGGATTAATTAATAACATTAATATATTTTGATTCAAAATTACAATATATTCAAATTAAAATAAAATATAAATAATTTATTGGGTGAACATAAATATAATTATTATTTTTATTATTTCTATATTTTTAAGATGTAATAATTAATTGGATCTTAAACTAACTATTTATACAATAATAATTAATAACTTAAAAATTATTATATTTATAAATTTTTGATATCTAGCAAAGAAATATTCCTATTTAAAAATAATAAAAAAAAATAATTTTGTATTTGTTTTGTTCTATGACCAATTCCTATTCCCTATTTTCCTTGAGGTTCACACACCATGCCTCTCATCTCTGTGTGGCTATGTGAGTTTGATACTTCAAGTGTCGATCTCAAGTCGTGAGTTTGTACATAATAGCCTCTACAATTGTGTCTCTCATTGTGATTGCACCTCTGTGACTTCAAGTATAATTATAAGCTAATTAGTTTCACTATATTCTTTTTTAACAGGTCTTGGAGAGTACTATCACCACATGATGTCCAAGTACAGTTCAGACTCTGATCAAACCATATATGGAGAGAGATTTATTAAAGCATTTGATAATTCTTTAGTATGGATAGTCTGTGGTTGGTCAATTTAGATAGAAATGATGTGTGCCTAAAGTGAATCTTTTTAATTCATGCTAGTTATAAACTTGAATATTATTGTGCTGCATCTATAACTTTATTCCAATTTAGCTAACACAGTGGTATTTTATCCATAACATCACTATTTTATAACTGGTCTGTTGTTCTATATCTGATTCTTGAGTTATTAACTAGCAATTGCCAATTGTTATAATTGGATGGAAACAGTCATGTAATATATGCAGAGGAAGAAGCAGCTGGAACTCGCCTTCTAATACATGGAAGGACTTGCTTGCTTCAGGTGAAATGAGTTCATTTTAACCTTAACTATTTCTTTTGTGGCTGAGGTAAGTTTCTAAACCTCTTCTGAGATATTTGGTTGCAGATGAGGTAAGCTTCTAAGATATTTGGTTGCAGATGATAGTCATGTTGATGCTGACACACCGTATGCTGAAGTTGAGGTCATGAAAATGTGCATGCCTCTTCTTTCGCTTGCATCTGGGATTATTCATTTCAAAATGTCTGAAGGTCAAGCAATGCAGGTATGTAGCATTGTATTCCACATTGGAAGTACAGGTGTTCATATTGAAAGAGATAATAAAATAGTATCACTGTTTGTAGGCTGGTGAACTTATAGCAAGGCTTCATCTGGATGATCCTTCAGCTGTAAGAAAGGCAGAACCCTTCACTGGGAGCTTCCCAGTTCTGGGACCTCCTACTGCAATTTCTGGTAAAGTTCATCATAAATGCGTTGCAAGCTTAAATGTTGCACGGATGATTCTTTCTGGGTATGACCACAATATTGATGAAGTGAGTAAATTCTTCACCTTGATTCATTAACATTGATGAGGGTGGAAGAGAGAGCCATGCCCATATAATTGTTCAATTCCTATTTGATGAGTATCTTTCTGTTGAAGAATTATTTAGCGATAATATTCAGGTTATTATGATTATTCAACTGCTTGTACTAATATTATGTGGGTAAATCTGTTATGACCTTTTATGATTTCTACCCTCCAAAGTAGTTTTTTTCTGGGTGATGTTAAAACTTACAAGAATCTTTGAAACATTGTTTTTCTGCATTACTATTTCTGGTTTTTACAACATTCTGATAGATCATTATATATTTTTTCTTTCTCTAAAACAAATGATTTCTTTATTGTCTTGGGGTGGTGTATATAAAAACTGATCAACACATTTTAGTTTTCTTTTTTTGCCTGTTCATTCCAATGTACAAATGATTGGTTTATGATGCAACAAAATCTAAATCGGGAACTAAATAGCTCTTTTAATATAAAAGATGTTTTCTTTATCTTTTACTTTTCTACAAGATTCATGTCCCTTTCCCTTGATGTCTAGGCTGATGTGATTGTTGATATATTGAAGATCTATTGAAGATTGTTGATATAGTGTTCTCTCATCAGGTATGAAATTTTATAACATGTTCTGTTGGGTGTTTTGCTTCCTGGATATCTTGTTGACATTATACTGCAATTAGATTAACTGCATTTTGTGATTTTCAGGGAATCAAGAGTAAAAATAAGCTGATCTTGCAACTGATGGATAAATTGGTATAACCCAAATTACACTTTATGTTTATTTTTCCCATATAGTTTATTTTAGTTTATTTCCTAATATAATTATACTTTCTGCATGAATGGTATAACCCAAATTTTGTGAGCAGGGGAACTAGAACAACGACGGTCGTTACGAGACCCATCTTTATAGCTTTCTTCAACAACGACGGTCGTTCCATGACATGTCTTTATAGCTTCCTTCAACAACGACGGGTGTACATGACCCCGACGTTGAAATTTTAAAAAGCGACAACGGGTGCAACTTCCACCCCGTCTTTATAGCTTTCTGAAACAACGATGGGCCCCTTTGATACCCGACGTTGAAATGGATCCGAACAACGACGGTGCTCCGGTAAGTGCGTCGTTGACTTATGTTATATAACGACTATTGTTAATTGCGCACTGACGTTGTCTTCTGACATTACAAAGACGGTGGTGGGGTTGACCGATGTCGTTGTTGTCGACTTACAACGACATCTGTAAAAAAGACGGTGGGGGCCCCGACGTAGATAGCTTACTTTGACCGATGTAGAATCTGCTTTTTGTAGTTGTGCAAATTTGTAAATATTGGTAATATTTTAAAAACGGTTTTTGAAAACCGCCTTGGAATGCTTCAAAAGAAAGACGGTTTTCGGAAAACCCATCTTAAATGCTTACTATTTTTAATTAATATAATTTACGGCTTTCTCTTTCTCTCTTTATTGGCCAGTGTACCACTCTATCTCTCTCATTCTCGCATTCGTTGTCACCTCAGCTGCTTCATCATGGCGCTGCGGGAGATGATGGAGCCCAAAAGCCCACCATCTCCTTCAAGAAACTCAACCACACCTGCCACTGTTGGGACGAGAAGATGAACCTCAGAAGACTCAAAACTGCATGAGGTCTCCCAAGAACCGCCATAGACACGTTAGGGTCCGCAATCAGATACGCTAGTGCCCTCGCGTACTCCGCCTGGGTGCCGCCGCCGCCACTGACTCCAGCAATCAGTCCATGACGGCGCAGCCTCTTGCCCGACGATCGTGGCCCTGCGGGCGGAGTTCGCTGCGGCGATGTCCGCGAGAAGTGCCATGATACGAATCTCGAAGCCGGAGCGGACCTCGTGGTTCGCCGAGGATAGCACCGAGCGCAGCGACTACCAGAGGACTGCGGCAGCGACGCCGGTGCGCTTCGCGTGGTGGAAAATCCGATCGAAGGAGTCCACCGCCTTGCGCGCGGCGCGCTCTGAACCCTCATGTATAGGTTTCGTGCCTCCTCCGCTGGGATATAATTTTCTCATGTGCAATACAGAGACAAAGAAGCTCCAAAATTAACTGAAAGTGGTTTCCAGTTTTTGGTATGTGTCAAAGTATTTATAAGCCAATTGTATTTAATGTATAGTGCATTCTCCTAAATATAAAGATTGTTCCTTGTGAATTATAGCTGATGGATACAAATGCACAGCTTTGGTACATTATTAGAGAATATATCTCTAATTCTGAGGTAGCTCTAACTTTTTTTTAATAATTTTTTTTTTCATTTGTTTTCTAGTGCTCTTCATCATCCAATTTGATGCAGGATAGAGGTGTTGATGCAGCTGACCTTATCTCATTCATGCTGGAATCAATTTTGATGGCATAGGATGGCTTATTCTTCTCCTCCTATTTCATTCTTTCCTTCTAATAAAATTTACTCTTTAAAAAAAGGTAAACTTTGAAAACTGATTTAGATGTTCCTTTAAAATGTATCTGTTTATGCATGTGTGTCTGTATTTGTATATGGTTTAGATAACCTTTTGGGTTATATTCCATAGTTTGCAACTTGTGTCAAAGAAAGCCTCTAGTCTTTCCTCATTTTTTTCATGCCATTTGTGTTTTGGAACTACTTAATAGTTATATATATCAGAAGTTGTTCTTCCTGGACAATATTTTTGGAATATCCTTAATATTTATGAAACTATTTTTAAATGAATCCACTAATTAGCTATTAAATTTTGAGCTACCTATTTCAACAAAATATTATTGCTTAGTATCAGTACGTGTGGTGTACACAGGGTAGAGTATCAACTTCAAATTCTTATTGTTGGGGCTATGACAAAAGAAAGCTTGTATAGTGCTTTTGAAAATGTCATTGTAGCATAGCAGGTAAGTATTAGCAAATAGAAATTTTAGTGTGTAATATCTGCTTTTATAATATCATAATTGGTTTTTGCAGATAGATGGTAATGATTTATTTCTTCCTATGCTTTTGCTAGGAATAAGGGGCCTAGTACTAAACTGAATTTTAGAAGGAATAGGAAGATAACAAACCGATCCACATGTCAATATATGTTTCCTATTGGCGTAATCTTAATTACTACTATAAATACTACTCCTTGTTAGGTTTTAAATTTCAAGTAAAGCAAGCATATCTATCTATTTAATTAGCTTTATTTGATTTGGGGTGCACTATTTAATTAATTTTTGTTGGCATTCACTATCTATTATTGTTCTTCTTGCATGTAAATGTATTTTAAAATTAAAATATGCTATCTTGAATTGAAATTTAAATTCCATTCTCACTTTCCAGGCACTTAAAAACTGAAATATGCCCTTCTTGGAGCAAACATTCATTTGATTGATATCTTTATTTTGGTGCAACAGCTTGTCAAGTTTCTCCTGAAGCAAGCAAGTGTTGACAAGAGAACATGTGAACTTTTTGGAAATTGAGATCTAATGAATATTGCCCATAACGTGGCTCGTGGTTTGAAGGTATGCATACAAATATTATGATTAGTATACCATATCCCTGTTACAGAGCAACTACATTTATATATTTTCTCATTGTAATCACTTATTGTTCACTAAATTTCTTCAAGCAGGTTCACATTGCCTTTTTACATTTTCGCTGCACTTGTTGTTCCTTCGATTATCTTCATAGGAAAATCTTTGGTGTGAGTGTCCTTCTAATTTGCAAACTAATATTTTTCCATAACTACTCTTTTTACTGATTTGATTTCCTGTGCTATGTTTTGTGATTAATCAAAGGAAAATTAATGTGCTTTCTTTGACCGATAATTTATATTTGTGACAGGATACATATACTGATATACTCGTGCTGATTTTTACTTTGATTGAATTTGTCCCTATGCTGTTATGTCACAAAAATTTGGCCTGTTATGTTATCGACCTATACTTTATTTTTTATTTTATTTTCATGAAAAAGAAAAGACTATCTATTTGGTCATTGAACTTTTGCATTGAGTGATCAAATAAATGAAGATCCAACAACTAGTACACTGCAGTGTGACTTTTGTGTGGCAGTATCAGTTGTGCTAGTTATAACACTCTTTTTCACGTCTCGTTACCTATTGTTTTATCTGGCTTTGAGTGCATGCTAGCTAATAATGTTATTTGTGGGATACGCTGACTCATATTGACAGTTGGCAGTTGGGACAGTGGAGATGTTGGTGTAGTGGTGAAACGGTTTTACCATCTACTCAAACCCCCAAGGATCACCTTTATTTGGGACTAATGAAAATGCTTGAACATCATAAGTAATTTTGATAGTGTTCTTATGAGGTGTTTTTGTATCATATGATAACACAGGTCTTGTGTAGTTAAGATTGAGTCATATTTCATAAAACATAGCTACCAGAGCTGTAAACAGCAACGCAGTGATCAATGTTTGTCTGCTTGCTTCGTTTGCAACACTCGACGTAAGATCTATGAATCAGAAAAAGAGCATTGAAGCTCTACAGGATGAGAAGGAGTCTCTTACCAAATCCAACAAGTCCATTAGAAAGACATCGTGGGACTGGAAACAGTAGCCTTATGTTGAAGCCTCCGCTGATTCTGTAGTGGTTCCTCTGGCTAGGCTCAAAGCAATCTTTGGCGAAGCCCCGCCTCCTCCACGTGCCACACTCGGTAATTCACTTACATATCTTCCCCTGATGTAGACTTTAGCCATTGAATGAGACAATGAAATTTGATTTTGTTGATGTAGAAAATGGTTTTGTGGATTGAAAAAGAAGAGATGAATTATGCAGCATTGTACAAGTTATTTTGATTTTTCACTATTGGTTTGCATAATAGATTCCTATAATTTTTCCTGTTATACATGGTATTGTGTTATTTATGCTTTAACTATTGGGTTGGGATTTATGCATTTGGTAACTTGGGGGGACCGCGGACCACACTACATGAAGTATGTAACAAATTGTAGTGGCTAGTGCCTACATTTGATTCAACAGAATATAAAGATAGGTGAGTCCATCAACTAATTTGTACTTTCAATTGAATTCAATTATATCTCGGACAATTATAATTTTGCTTTAATATTATTTTTTATACAATGCTTTAGTAGTATTTCGACTGATATATACAGTGGAGAGTTACCTATTAAATACCTAGACATTGGTGTCCATATTGTCCTCCTCAATTCCGTCTTTTCTGCTGTTTCTAAGGAACTGTGTTTTGATGTATATACTACATAGTGATGTACTAGGTACTGAACATGGACCTTTGCATCTGATTTCTCTAAATTTCTTTACTTTTTTTATTTTTTATTTCTCTCATTTTTTGTCACTAACTTCTTTATTTTTTCTCTCTCCTTTTTTTATTTATTGCTGAGGCAACACAACAAGAGCATCTACTTAGGTTAGTATAACGTTGAACTGTATGAACTGCATGATATCATTGTACAATGCATATCATGTTTCTACTCTTTTAAAATTGTTTATTTTTTAGGTGTTTTAAATAAATAAGGGTATACTATTTTCTTTAGTTACTAAACGTTTTAGTAGTTCCTTTTTTACTTCCCGAAATTTTTTTGACTAATTTTAGTCTTTTAATTTTTTGTGGTCCTTACTTTTAGTCTCTATTTAAACACTAAAAGTAAGAATGAAAAAAGTTGAGATAGTTAACTAGTAAAAAAAAATTAAATAGTTAACTAGTAAAAAAAATTTAGGGACTAAAAGAAATAGTAATTTTATGATATAATTGTAAAATTTTTATAAAATTATGTAGTTAATGTAATTTTTCAAAGTTAACAATAATTTTTTTTTAAAAATCAAACAATCATAATTTATTTAAGAAATTTTTAAGTGTTGGTTAAATTAAAGACTCTATTTACCCAAAAAAATTATTAACAAGACTCTAACAAAATATTTCATTTTTTTTTACTAAGAGTTGGTTAAATCCAATGGTTTTAACGTTAATCAAACAATTGGATCATAACACCAAGTATAAACTAATTTACTTTTGTAAGATCCAATCAATTTTTATTTTTGTTTATATTAGTTGAAATCATTTAGAAATTTCTTCAATTCTCGTGTGTGTGAAACAACTCCATAGTCTTCTACTGTTAACAATCTATATTTTGTGTACTTCACTAAGAGTACCAAACCCACTGATTAAGTATGCCTTTTTCCTTTCAATTTTACGAAAATAATGCTAGCCCTATTTATATTTTTTACTGTTTTCAGCACCCCAGCTATTACGCTGATTCTCCTAAACTTTCTTATATACTTGAGTACCATCACGTCTAGTTCAATTATTTATATATGCATAACTTTTTTTTACAAACTCATAGACTTCATTAGAACTATTGTATTTGAGTTTCAAATAATATATGTTGTGTAGTTTAGCTCTTGTGTATTTACTGAAACTTTTCGTATGCTTGATATTAATATAATATGTTGTTTAGTATTGACTCGATCTCTTTAACTTAGTGGAACCATTGTATATCTGTAGGCCTGAGTTTGACATTTTATTTAGAAGCCCAAACTGATAACCTTTATTTGGAAATATTTTAGATAATTGAGATGGACATAAGGGGATTGATAGAACACTAGTAGAAGGAAATTGGATGTTTAATTTTTTGGATTAATTATTTGAGTGAAATCAAACTAAAAATAACGAATTTTATGCTGCTAGTTTTAATTTTCTATCTCTGATTTACATGGTTCTAAGGGCATTGCCATCTTAACGTACAAGACCTTTTTCTTGGTGTGTGTATTTAAATATGGTGCAAAATTAATTTTGGTCCCTATTTGACTCATTTGAGTTTTAATCCTTATTATTGCCTGACCTGAAAAAATCCTTGTAATTCTTTTCCTTGGATATTGGTCCTTATAGTTTCATACTGCTACGCGATTTTGGTCTCTCAAGGACCATTGCCTTGATAAATTTAGCAAGCAATCTTTCTGGGAAAATTGAGTGAAAACATGGAAACCGAAACAAAAATATTATACAAGGATCAAAACCAAAATTAGTGGAATTTGTAATGAAAAAAATCTACTTCAAATCTTAAAATGTTTCCTAATTATGGATTTGTTGAAGGAGAAAATCACACTATGAATGCTGTTTTGCAGATTTGGAGAGAGGAGATGCAAAAGGTTTATATGTTCTTCTATTTTTGCCCACTTGCTATTCTGGACCTATAAAAGAGATGCTGAGATGATGTCTTTCTCTGTGATAATATTTTTTTCCCTATTATATAGGGATTGCAGCTACAATTCAATATGGTACCAAGGCAATTTCTAGTTTCTTTAGCTACGACAGTGTTAGAGTTGGTGATATAGTTGTAAAGAACCAGGCAAATAATACTGAACTACTAATCATCAATGTTTATTTCAATAGAGGGTGTCAGAGGACTTCTTTCATAATATGTTGATTAGTAATTGGTATAGTGCCTTTGATACCCATAAAAAATTTATTGAAGCAACTAGGGAGCCTCGTGTTACATTTTTGGCAGCCAAGTTTGATGGTATACTGGGACTTGGATTTCAAGAGATATCAGTTGGAAATGTTGTTCCAGTGTGGTATTTGTTATAATTTAAATTTTGATTCCTTGTTTTGTTAGAAGTTTATTGTATGTATTGAAGCAGCCTATTGCAAATGCAAGGTAAGTCCTACTTATTGCAACTACGAAGGAAGCCCATACATAGCACACTAGATTTGCTTATTGTTATAATAATGCATAAATCATCTGTACTGAAATACCCACATTCCTTTCCAAGGTTTGGCACTGTATTAGTTTGAACATCTCTAGAAACAGGAAGTACTTTTTATGCGTAACATTTTCTCAGATGGAGAAGCACAATAAATCCAAAAACAGTTTATGCTAAACGATTTAATCATGATAGTAAAATTTTAGAAGTCAGAACATAAATAGTTATGTCTATAACAGAGAATCTAATGATGAATGAAATAGTAACGCAAAATGTTCACAATTAAAACATTAGCAAATTGTTTCTTATAATATTTATGATTGCACAATTAATGAAAGCACAATTAATGCAGTAAATGAAGATTACTTATATTTATGACTACATATGTATTTGTGCTTTAATTTTATATTTGCTTTGAACCAGAGGGTGGTTTCCTTGTATTGTCACAATGTTTATATTCTGCAATTATATAAATTTGCTTGTTATACTCTGGGCTGACACAAGTCTGCTCTTGATCGATGCATAGGAAACACCGCAGGTGAGTTTGTTGACTTATAGAATAATTTCCTTAAAAGTCAAACCTGTTTCATTGATTGATAGTATCTCTCTCTCTCTCTATATATATACACACACACACACACTGATAGTGCATACAAATTTAACTCAGTTTATATAAAAAAATGATAAAAAAAAGGAACCTTGGAAATGAGCCTTGGGTTTAAGCCCAAGCGAGCAAGGCAGGTTAAGGCGTTGCCGACATTGCCACCTCCTTCACCCTGTGAAAAGCCACCATCAATCAATGTGAAGAGCACAAGTACACAAATGAATTCATGAAATGTGAAAGAAGAATAAGAAGATACATTCAAGGTGGTGCTTCTGATTTTGTCATCCGGCTTAGGGTAAGCCGCAACCGTGGCCAAGAAATCCATGGTCACCACAAAGTAGGCAGAAGATCAACATAGGAAACCATTACAAAATTTCATCAACAGCAAACTCACCTGGCCATACAGTCCCCAACTGAATGTAACAAGCGCCCCAGCATCTACAAAAAGAATTTTAAAATTCTTAAGAAGCATATTCATCAGTTACACATATTGAACACCATGCAGTGCACTAATATCTACAGGAGATGAAGTTCTAGTTCTGATGAAGTGCGCGTACCTAGCTACTCAGTGGCACCATCTAGTGCACCATCCTGTGCAGTAATACAGCACACAGACACACACACACACACAGACATGCAAGTTTTGATGAAGTGCGTGTACCTAGCTACTCGGTGGCACCCATTGAAGAAGTTGTCATCTGATGTGCAGTGGCAAAGAGTGTCGACACTTCATTCGTTCAATTAATTGCTGTAGTGGGAAGGTTCGTGGTACAACATTTGCACTAAATTGTTGCTGTGGGAATCAAATGCAGGTGCAATGCACTTCAACGGGGTTATCACAATATATTACTAAAATTTAATCAAAATGAGTACGTAATACTAAAAACAGAACACCACGATGTTTGGGCGCATCACCATTATACCAATTGTGAATGGTCACTGTATTACTAAAATTTAATCAAAATGAGTACGTAATACTAAAAACAGAACACCACGATGTTTGGGCGCATCACCATTATACCAATTGTGAATGGTCACTGTATTACTACCATGACTGAAAATTTCATAGCTGGTGACTAAAATAACAAAACAATTGTCTCAAATACAGGAAAAAACAATACTCCTAAGCCATGATTAGACCTTTTTACACGCAGTCTTTAAAAAATATGTTGCCCATTTCTTTCGAATTGTTGTTATGTTGTCGATGTCCAACGGTGTCTCATCAGCAAACCACTACAAGTATTAATATTTAAAAGTTAGTACTGCAAATAACAAAATTCAGTTCCAATTGCAGTCAACAATGCTAGAAACTCAAGTTTATGCATACCATGGACCAGTCACTCTTTATCTTGCTGGTTATGATATTCCACATTCAATGCATTACGTAATATCCACATTCATAACATCCTAGTTGAACGTGAGTCTACATATGGAAAAAATTTGAATATCCTATACATTACATAATTACATGACATAACTAGACAACAATAACGCATGGTAGATATTACTAACCTTAACTTCAATCCACTTAGGTGCAGCTGCCTTAGTTTCAGGAGACAATGTCGTCTTTAATTTCGTCATTACATTGATTTTAAAAAAGCACATCAATGCATATAGAACAAGAACATGTTCAATGATGACCATTAAAGAAGGCTTGTAAAAAGTTATATGTTATGAGATAACCTATTAATTGTGGCTTTGATATGCATATCAGGTTTCCTACGCAACGAACACAACCAAACAACAACATGTTGCCTAGGACACAAAAGTAGTAGCTGCCAATGTGCCCTGCATGTCATGCACATTACATACGTATACACCAAAACATCATTTCAAGTATTATTGTTAAACATGACTTACTGATGGAAGTAAGGTCCAATGTAGATCTCTCGGTCAGATTCCTTAATCCATTTTTCAAGATATTATTGGCATTCGCTGCGTCTATCCTTTGAAACCACCAGCGACTGTGGCTCAAGAATACTTGAAATGGCTTATGGCTTATGGACATGGTCTTTTTTACCCTTAACAATCTTAGAAGTAAATATAGACCATGTTTTTACGCCATAGCCTTATACTATTGTGATTTACATATTAGCAAAAAGAAACAGTAAAGTCTGAAGGACAAATAGTTAAGAAAATTGTCCATTAGTTGCAAATATCCTTCCCTCCTCAAGTGCAAGCTTCTTGTGTAGCCGCTCTTGGTGCTCAGAAAATCCCAAAAACAAATTCCTCTTATTACTAGCTATTTTGAATTCTTTAGTTCCTGAATGTACAACCTTCAATTTGTTGCTCGTTCCCCTCTTTGTTTTATGCAAAAAAGAAAATCAATATCAAACAAAACATGGAGAGAATTGTCATCGTTATTATTACTCGAACCAGAAGGAATAACATCTAAACAAGTCATTTTGATCTTAGAATGTGAAAACTCTGGATATTTATGGAGAACATGGGGTATGGAGGCACGTAAGCATGTCAATACCACACGTCATTTTCTCCAAGTCAAGGGCTTGATTAATTGCTCTAGGAAAAAAACATACATCTGGTATATTGTTTGGTTTGCAGCTGTTTGGAGCATTTGGCAATTCAAATAGCTTTACTATAATGTCATTAGATTTCCCCTTGTACTTGGTCTGTGCATTTGTTTGGTGAAATCTGGATCAGCAGGGACTTTGCTTTTTCTCAGACTAAAAAAGAAAATTTGTCTATTTTGTGGTGCGCTCTGAGATCTTTGTTCTGACTTTATATGTGGATCATAATTCATAAATGAGAGTCATATGGGTGTTAAAAAAATGTGACCTATGACTAAAGGCTTTGCCTTAAATCCTTATAACCAAATTTAAAGCCCTTCAAGCTAAATCCATACAACTGATTTATACATGTGCAACCTCTTGGAGGGGCCTATGCATCTTTAGAGTAGCAATCAACGGTCAAATATGAGGTTCTAAGGTGGCTGCTGCATGATGCAATTGCCATTTGATTGCATGCAGAACTTGTGCTCATTTTTGGTAATTGGTATTGAATGGTTTTATTGGTTGGACCGTTGAACAACATGGGGCTGGAGATGTTATCAACCATGTTTGGTGGACTTGCAGCTGGTAGCCTGGCTGTTCCTAACAGATCAAATGGTTAGCATAGTTTTGTAATTATCTAAATAGATTTTATACTACGTTGTTGTCTTTTGTCCAACTAGTTTTTATACTGCCCTCCCTGACTAGTGTGACTTCATTGTTTTAATCAGAGCCACCGGAGCAATTGTATGCCACCCAACTTTCTCAGCTGCAAGAGATGAGGTTCTTTGACACGCAAGAGAACATAAGGGCTCTTATTGCTACATCAGGGAACATTCATGCAGCAGTTCAACTTGAAGGTCATCTTGAAGAACTTGGTTCAACTCTGCATATCTTGTTGCTTAGAAGGTCATTGTTACAACCAAACACAATGATGATGAATAGTATGTTTGGGAGTCTCAAGCTGGAGGTTCTTTCACTGTCACCAGGGATAACACTGGTGAGGTTCTTGGCAGGGGTACTAAGATCACTCTCTACCTCAAGGAAGATCAGCTTGAGTACCTTGAGGAGCGCCGCTTGAAGGATTTGATCAAGAAGCATTCTGAGTTCATTAGCTACCCAATTTTTCTTTGGATTGAGAAAACTACCGAGAAGGAGATCTCTGATGATGAGGATGAGGAAGAGAAGAAGGATGAGGAGGGTAAGTTGGAGGATGATGATGAAGAGAAGGAGAAGGAAGAAAAAAAGAAAAAGAAGATTAAGGAAGTGTCACATGAATGCTCCTTGGTGAACAAGCACAAGCCCATTTGGATGAGAAAGCCTGAGGAGATCACAAAGGAGGAGTATTCTACTTTCTACAAGACTCTCACCAATGACTGGGAAGAGCATTTGGCTGTCAAGCACTTCTCAGGTGAGGGACAATTGGAGTTTAAGGCTATCCTCTTTGTTCCTAAGAGGGCACCTTTTGACCTCTTTGACACAAGGAAGAAGCCTAACAATATTAAGCTTTATGTCCGTCGTGTCTTTATGATGGACAATTGTGAGGAGTTGATTCCTGAGTATTTGGGCTTTGCCAAGTGCTTTGCCAAGGGTACCTAGCAGTTAGCCAGATCTTTGGCTTCGTAATTCAAGTTGGTTAGCATGTATTAGGTCACCACAGTTCTGCACCTTGCAAATGCTAGAATGTATATACAACAGTACTGCTTGTACTATTTTTAATGTTATATATATATATATATGTATATATATATATATATATATATATATATATATATATATGTATATATATATATATGTATATGTATGTATGCTTTTGCTGATAAATAAAAAGCAATGCACATGCTTCTCAATCACACCCAAAATACAATACTCAATGCAGAAACTGACACACCAAATGCATAACAGAGAGACATGCATAACTGTAGAAAAGTGACCAAACACAGCTGTCCTATAAATTACTAAACACATGTGATACTGAGCAAACTTGTCCCATTTTCACACTTGTTTGTCTACATTTTGGTTAACTGCTAAGGCTGCAACTTGGATTTCACACACAAAAAAGCCATGCCCAGAAACCAAAACTAGTTCAACAAAAAAGCTAACCTTGGTCTCTTTCAAGTTTCAAGAACAGCACCACCAAGGCCAATAATAGGTTGATCCCTAACTACTAAGTTTTCTTCTTTGATTCGAGTTGATTTAATTCAACATAAAAATAAAAATAAAGGTTGAAAAAGAAGTATGAAAAAAGAAATTTCATATCAAACAAACTCAAATTGTCCAACAAGATGTTGGGAAAATAGTGAAACAAAGTAGATTTCAAACCATAAGGAAAATTATTAACAGGTAAGTTTTAAGAATTGGAATTATTGTCATACAAAATTGGCAATTTCTGAAGCTATGGATTTTAATTCTACTGCCCTAATGCCAAGACATGGTCAACGACAACTACATACACTCAAATGTCATACATACCTATTACTTCCTTCACCCTAAACTTTCTTCACTAATAACAAAAACAATTGGTCAGAAGGGAAACTACATACACTCAAATGTCATACATACACTCAAATGTCATACATACCTATTACCATTCTCTCCCCTGAACAAGTGACATTCCATATTCCACCTTTGCTCTGTCACTTGCCTAACCCATCACTAAAATTGGAGTAAGGAATTATTTTTTTCTTTTTTTGTCTATTCTCCCTTAAAGATTAAAAAATCATTCTTAACTCTTTTTTTTTTTAATTTTAAATTCAAATCCTTTCGAAGAAATTACTCTTATTATCTTCATAATTTTAATTTTTATCTTTGAATCTATATTTTATAAATCTTACTTTAATTAATCCTTTACATCTTTTCTTACTTTGATTTTACCTTTTATATATTAGCTAAACTAAAAAAAAAACCTATGTAATGCACAAGATTCTTGCTAATTAACATATCCAAATCTTCTATACGGACAAGGTTTATGTATAAGGTGATGCTTTGGTACCATGAAGAAATAGATGTGTCAATTTCAGCAGCTAATGAAAATACTTCAAAAAGAATTTTAAAAAACGCCTAATTTCCTTCTGATTCTCTCCCCTACAATGAGTCTCATACAATGCAATACAGAACAGTCAAAACCAGCCATAGAAAAAGTAGAATCCAATCCAACAATACAACCATAGTGTAATGTGTTACTCGTGACTCAACAAATTGAAAATTGTTCCAAGTCAAGTCATTTCCAAATACTACTATTTCTAATTATAATAATAATAACAGTAATAAAAATCCTACCCCTGCTCCCTAACACTAAACCCATCTAAAATAGTAAAATACGTAAATCCTTCATAAGCAGCTACCTAAAACCATCACAAAACACAACACACATATGAACATGACCAAGGTTTTAAAAAACGGTCCACGACCACAATTTTGGCCGCAATGTTAAGGTTTCTGGGGGTGTCCCAGACCACAATTGTAGCCACCACATTTATCTATAGTTTCCCATAATATCAAGAAATGCACGACCTTAACCGCAATTTATTTCAGAAGATGTGTCAGGTACTGACCTGGTTAGTGGAGGTATACCAACCATAAGGCCAAGATACAAGTTGAAAAATATATCTGCCTTAGAAACTATAGTTGATTGAATCTGGGAATGTTAGTATCTTTTGAGCTGAACAATGAAACCATGCATATTTACTAATTCACAGAGGACTGGGTTGTTTGTTTTAACATATCGATTTTTACGCCCATTATATTTAAAAAGTCAGAGTGTGGATGCACTAACTCGTAGGTTTAAGGGGGAAAATAAATATAAATGACAAAGGCTAATCAAGTAAACAAACAGTGAAACAACTAGAGAACAAGTGTTACTATTAAGCAAAGTTTTCCATTTTCCCCTTTAAATGCAAAGGTAACCCCAAATTTTATGCTCACCGATAGCTTAATTAACAACAACATTAAATAGACTATGAAGAAGCTAAACAATAATATATAGTACTTTTAAGGTGGGGGTGGGGGAAATAGAATATTGACATGCATGCATTTAATTTCCTACTAGGATAAAGTAACAAGCTAATTGAAGAATCTATATTCTGTATAGTTATGATTACCATGTAGAAAAGCATCCCTCCCTCCCTCTTGGCTCTCAATAAAATCTGATCATATATCTTCCTCAGTGCTAAAATCCTCTTAATTAAAATTTCCCCTTTTAGTTATAGACAATAAACAGCCAAACTTGGCACTTTTGCTGCAGTTGATCTAGAGAATGACTTTTGTTCTCAACAATTTATTTACCGCTAGATATGAAACATGTTGATTACCATGTCGTTTGTTTCTCTTATAAAAAACAGTGAAACAAAAAAAGTTGCCTTATTTTTGTTGAAGTTTCAACCACTTTTTCTAATTGTTCTTTTATCCAATGATTTTCAGTATGCAATACCAACTTACCAATCAACAAGTGAAACTAAGATACACCAACTTACCAACCAACAACAACCCATAAGAAAATTTTTTATTTTTAATAATTTCTAAACGCACAATCAAAATTAATAAACAAAAAGTACCTTGTGCCAGCAATAGATTCAGAAGGTGGTTCAGTCCTTATGGTCTTCAATTTAACCTTCTTGAGTAACTCTTCTAATTGATCTAAGTTCCTCTGAAAAATGTAACAAAATTAATTCAAACCCAGAGATAACTTTGTTCACTGCAGTTTCAAATTTCTGATTTATTACTCTTCTAATCATATCCCCAATCATATAACAATATTTAATTGTTTGTTGTTAAGCACATTACTATTTATTTTCTTTAAATTTATGAAGCTACAAAGTATAAGATTTTTATGATGATATGTTAAAAATAAATTCTGAGTCACTATATGAAAACAAAAAGAATGGTATCAATTGAATAATAACTACAATTAATGACTCTAATTTGTTAGGACTAAGCTCAGGCATATTTCTTTCTTCATGTAGGTGTTCAAGCTGGAACCAGATATTATTACAAATTTGGGGATAGTTCTATTCCAGCCATGAGCCAAGAGCATTTCTTTTAGACTTTTCCAAAACCTAGTCCAAATAATTATCCAACTCGAATAGCAGTTCTTGGACTCTTAGTTTCAGTTGAAGCTTAACCATAAGTCTCATACTATTCATCAAACCAAAAAAGTACACAACGCAAATAAAAAATACATTATTGAACAGTGTCATTCATGTATCAAGAAATAGTTCAGATGGGGCAAGACGAAAATTGTATCCAACCACTTGTGCATTTTTATAATTATAATAATAACCCTTAATCAGTGTGAAGAAGAAAACTAGTACAGTAACGTAGATTCCTTTTGTCATTTGAATCCAACAGGTTATGCATATCTAATAATGGAGGAAAATAATCCAAACCACAAATGCATATCTAATAAATCCAACAAGTTACGCTCGAAGTGCACCAATCCAGATACGAAAAAGGCGAAACCAAAACAACCAAGAACATAAACTTCCTTAGTACTCTGACTTAAGTAAACCCTTTGGCCTTCAAATCCTTTTCACATATTCAATGATGACATTGTCAGGGCAACTCAACAAGTCGATAATCACATTTTAAAAGTCTTACTTAAGTAAACCCTTAATACTATAACACCTTCAACCATTACCAAACAAGAACTCAAAAACATCGACATCCTTACCTTCACACTAGCAAGGTGGCGACACCACTCCAAAGGGCACGACTTCGGCTACGTGGCGGTGGTGGGAACAATAGCTAGGGAGTCGACTTCAGCTTCCTTTTGCAGAGGTCAGGGAAACACAATGTGAGGGTGGGCACGACGGAGTCGACAGTGGGATGAGTTCAGGCAACAGTGCGCTATAGGTTTTTGGAGGACACGAGAGTGTTCAATCACCGCGAAATAGGAGTATATAAAGTACAAAATTAATGACGGTGTATGAGTAACACCGTCTTTGTATCTGACTATTTCTACGATGGTGTCTATAAATGCACCGTCTTAGATAAGTTCCACCAAAGCTACAAAGGCGGGGTTCAAAGGAAACGTCATTGTATACGAAATGCACCACATAAAAAACTTATATATTTACGTAAATGCCACCGTGTGCACTACTACGTCGGGTTATATAAGACCGACGTAGAATGTGCATCGTAAAATAGGATTTTTTTAGTAGTGTTGCCATTGTGATATAAACAAAAACGGTTTTTTATAACTGACTTAAATAGTGTGTCGTAAAAAATGGTATTTTTAGTAGTGAAAGATGAATGATTATTATAGTGGCCATGAAATGTGACCCATCAGCCAAGAATTCCAAACACTATTACACTCAACTGTATCAAAACAAATTATTTTCAACACTAAGATTGAATTGTGCCTCAAATTTCAACAGTAGGGAAGCTTTATGTTACCTAAGCTCTGATAGAAACATACCTCACAAATATACTAATTTTCTGCAAAAAGCACAGGTATAGCATTGGTAGGATTTCATTTATTTGAGAAAAAAAATTGAATTAAAAGGCATGCCATTTATATACGACATTGAAGTATCTCCTTTCCAAGATAATTTAAATGTGTCTTTTCCAGATTATATGAGTCATACGTACGTGCATATCAACAAATTACACTTATTTTGTAGACATACTTTTACATTCTCTAAGTTTCAGAATTAAAGGTTTCTCTTTTCCCTCTCCTTTTTCTTCTTCTTGCTTCTTCTACCTTTCTTCTATCTTCTTAATTTTTGTTGTTTCTATCCCTTCAATGGAGGGCTAAATTCGAGTTCAACTCAAGGATTTCAAGAGTGATGATAAATTTGAGTATCCCTTTCTTAATTTTTGAATTTCTACATGTTCTCTTCACTTTTCTAATTTCAGTTTCTGAATCTAATTTAAGATTATGATCAGATTTTCAAAATTAAGTTAGTGATATGAACCTCTCAAGGTCCAGCTATTTCAAAACATCATTTGCAATAGAGAAAGGCTCATTGACATGGTCAAGTTCCTCTTTGTTCACTTTACCTATTTTTAAGACGATTTGTAAGTAGATTGATATCATTAGGATTAGGATTGATTAATCCAAATGAGGTGATTGATTGGTTGCCAATGTCAATGCTATTTTGTGCCTAAATTCATGATAATTAGGGAATATGATTATGTTTTCAGTTTTCATCAATGAATGTAAGATGATGATATTATGAATTCATATTAGTTTTTCATGATCATAGATTTGTATTTCATTGTTGGAACTGTCATAAGTTTTCCTTCAGATTTGGATCCTCGGGTTGATAATTTTATGAATCTGTTTCTTATTTTCAGCTTGATTGTATTTTTTTCTCTGTTTGAATTTTGCAAATCAACAAAAATCCCCCTTGTATGCTTTATAAATTGTCTTTGAGAAATGAGCTAGGTGGTTATGCCCTATATTGCAAATCTAATTGGGGATCCCAGTGATTTTCATAGCAACCCGGGAATTACTATCAATGACAACTGGTCTTGCCTTCATTATATGAATTGACAAGAGGTACCTCAACCATATAAAAAGACACATGTACAGACCCTAACTAACAGGTGCATTGCTCCAACTCAAAAAATTTACCATATATCCATGTCAAAAGATAGAACCCCTTGTCATATAACTACTATAATATATAC
This sequence comes from Glycine soja, assembly GCF_004193775.1. NCBI lineage: Eukaryota > Viridiplantae > Streptophyta > Magnoliopsida > Fabales > Fabaceae > Glycine > Glycine soja. Next base: position 26,523,114 of record NC_041011.1, read on the forward strand.
TGCAGCCCCTTCAAACATAGAGCTAGATTATATCCTATCATTCTCGTTCATCTAAGATTCTTTATCTAATTATTTTAATTTCCCCTCTGTTTTGTTTACCAGGTTTCCATGGCTGCAAAGAAATCCAGGTCCATTTAAATAGGTGTATACTTAAAGTTAGCATATATAATTGTGCTCATTCCTTTCATAGTCCACTCTAAACATTATAGCATCACTTCTTGTAGTCTTCATACTGAGTTGACATTTTGGTATACACAAAGTATTTCCTCTTTTCTTCTAATATCCATCCTACAATCCTTTCAAACATTCCATTGGATTCATGGAACATTCAATAAAAAAGGAAAAATTCTTCATCTATATATAATTAACTCACATTCAAATTTAGGAAATTCCTGTTTAAAAACAGTATTGTTCCTATATAACCAAATAGACAAAACAGATGCAAACCAAACAATCGGCCAAACCATGTTAGATTTCTTTCCCAATAATCCCTAATTATGCTGTAGAAAAAGCTCTTTAGTCTCCACTAACATCACACTTTGGACCCCAAGCCAACCACAGCAGTAGTTCCAAATGTCATTTTAAAACCTACAAGACGACATCATGTGTCAGTGTTTCTTTCTCCAAATTAAATGATAGAATGAGCATTTGAAATTTATATTGTTTTGGGTAATAGTCATTGTTTTCACTTGGTTTTTATTTAATTTGAGACTTGTTATTTTTCTAATGAATCTTTTATCATGAATAGTACTCCAAAGAGAAGGCAATTTATATTTCATTTTAAAATTTTAATTTCTCTTTTTGATCACATAGACCTTAATAGTTTCTGTATTTAATGTATATTGTCATATAGTTATATATCTGCATAATTAATTTCTATTTTGATTTTCATCAATGTAATTTCAACCAAATATATTTTACATATTCTTTTTGCATTACAGCCCATTAAGAATAAAAAGAAAGCTAGTAAATCGAGAAAGGAACACATACACTTACTTGTTTGGGCTACAGAATGGCGTCTCGTCCCTAAAACTCGAGAAAATGGAAAGATTGATAGGGTAAAAATTTATTTTCTGCATACTTTCATCTAGTTTGTAGTTTCTTACGTTTTTATGTTTTTTCTTTACTCTGACACACTTTTAGTGGTGCTTTAGTTATAGAAAGAATTTTCATATGTTTAACGTTTGTACTTTTTCACATGCAAAGTCAACACGAACACACATTATATATCAAAAGTGTAGAGAATATCAAAAGTTGATGAGAGTAAAATAAAGAAATAGAATAGGATATGAAGTGTAAAGAATGGTAAATAGTGATGGAATAGGTTATGAATTAAGGAAGTGAAATAAAGAGTTGGAAACCTCTAGTTCAGTTTACTGTGTTTTTCTTCATCATCTTCGTTTGGTTGTAGTGTTATTAATATTTCCTAGCAATGTTGACAAATTGATGTTTTGCAGCTCTATATTCATAAGGAATCTGAGATTAAATGTCGTTCTCTGAAAGAGGTTAAGAGATATGAGTCTCAGTGGAAAAAAGAACTAATGACAAACAAGGGAAAGAATGAATAAAATGTGTGGCACTGAAAAGCAAATCAAAGAAAGTATGGACATCTTTTTTTTGAAAAAAAAAAAACAAAGAAGCATAGCACTTTTAATTTCATTTCAGCATGTTGTTTCCTGTTTTACTAAATGCAGTAGAAAATGCTTGCTAATGAGGTAACAAAACCCAGAATGCTACACACACAAACCTTCAATTGATTTAATTGTTTCGGTTACTTTAATTGTTTTGAGGTTGAATTTTTGTTGGTTAGTTTTTGCATGATCTATATAATTAGAATATACTCATTATGATAATAAATGTTCTTGTAGATATAGCTTTTCAATACACAGACACATAACACATTACACTCTTGTTATTTTTTTAATGAACCAATATATTCATGGAATAAATCTTTGGAAATATAGCCTATACCTACACTTTGTAGCAAATGTAGGAATAAACTTATATAGATATGCCAACAAGCATTTTGTGTCACTATAGCCTATACTTTTTTATAAAAGCTTCAATACTATTTCAATTTAAAATAATCATAAATACTTATAATAAATTTAATTAAGAAAGACATAACTTAAATAATTATATTCAAAATATATATTTAATTACCCATATAAATAATTACATTGTCATCCATTGATAAAAAAAATGAAAACACTTGAGTTTTTACAAATATATATATATATATATATATATATATATATATATATATATATATATATAATACATCATATAATAAGAAAGAAATACTATTTTACATTTCCTATCCATCCATAACAAAAGAAAATAAAAATCTTTATGTCCTCACAATGTGAATTTTACATTTCATAGAGAGAGAGAGAGAGAGCAGCTCCTGGTCTTCTTGGACATAATTTTATTGGATTTTTTTTATGATTTGATATCCAATGGAAAAAGAGAAGACTTTAGAGGCAATTTCATTCATTAGTGTGAGTAGATACATGAAGGGATTGGTATATAACTTAACATTCTTACATCATTCAATAAATTTTATTCTGAGAGAATGTCTAGAATATGCATATTTACCTTGCCATAAGCCTTTTCAAATGTTGCAATCATTTCAAGCACAAATGTTCCATGATCAATTCCCAAGTTGTAAGTAGTACAACCTGAACAACAATATATCACATTTTACTTTAGCATGCAGAGTAAACCAGATAAACCTATAAATATCAAAATACTCATACAAAAGCACAAATTTGTCCATATAGATAAGCAAGGGAAGAAAAAGAACAATTCACCAATTTGCCCATATATATATGCAAGGGAATAAAAAGAACAATTCACCTATCTTCTCTGTTGTGAAGAGCTTTTGCAAAGTAGTAATGCCCTACAAGCAACTTAGTAAATTGATCTCTCTAGATACGAAATAAAAGCATTGAATTGAAACATGATAAGAAAATGATCGTAACTCAAATTCAGCACCTAAAACTCAAATTACTTGCTGAAACGATCAAGACATGCATGGTCGTATAGGAGATTGGGGAAAAGAACGGGTGTGGTGTCACCTTTTGAGAGTTTGAGAATGAACGAATGTGAGGTTGGAATTGGAGGCTAGGGTTTTGGTGCAGTGGATGAGCTCATCATACGAGAGGCGTTGATTGTTGACAGTAGTGACCGAGTTTAGCCTGTTGGTGTTTTAGGGAATCCTTATAAAATACCAATAACCACCAAGAACACATTATGTTAGATTATTAAGAGGGGTTATGAAGAATATCTGAATCCAAAGTAATTGTTCAAACAAATGTTGTGGAATCTGAACAATAATAACGAACAATTGATTTAATGAGCTTCCTCAACTTAATCACTTTATTCCTTATGGGACTATAGTTTTCTCTTTAGATGGGATTATTAGGGTTTTCATTATCTCCCAATGGGCTAAACTAATTTCCGCTTATTAAGCACATATCAATTTTTTGATGATAGTCTAATAGGGTCACCAAATTAGATCACTTATATATATTGAGCCCATAAAAATTAAAATGTAAATAGCTAATATAAATGTTATAATATAATATGTAGCTCACATTAATTAATTAGGATATATAAAATTCGAAATAATCTCGCACTTGTGCTTCATATTAACTTTAAACATTTATACTACAAGTCTTTAAGCATGCAACCATATGTTATTTCCTTTAAGTCTCTTCTTTAAAAAATCTGGTCCATCTCATATAGTAACACAAAACCATTGTAGTTTTCATCACTAGTCAACCTAATTGAGCTACAATGATCACCAATGTCACATATACTTAATGACATAAATCAAATATGGATAAGTGGCACAAAAATAACATTTAATGTGATCTTATTCAGGTTCATTTCTAACTAGTTCAAACTTTATTCTTTTTAAAGATCAATCCAAACACAACATAAATATTGCAAACAAAACAAGTTTAAAAAGAAATGATAAACTTCAACTTTATTTTATAGAAAATTCAATCTATACAAATATCTAAAAACATAAAACATAGAACTTAAATGAGATACCCACTAAACTAAGATACTATAAGGAACCACATCCATAAGAGCAATGTGCTCATGAAAAACTTTAGGTACCAAACCTTTCGTAAGTGGGTTAGCTAGCATATCATTACTTCTTAAATGTTCTATGGATATCTGTTTAATTCGAACTCTTTTCTTAACAACCAGAAACTTGATTGGTTGTACCACTATTTTTGTTGGAGTAAAGAACTGTCGATTTATTATCACAATAAATTTTCAATGGTCTTTCAATACCATCAACCACACGCAAACTAGTGACAAAGTTTTGCAGCCATATCCCATGATTGGATGCCTTAAAACAAGCAATGAACTCCACAACCATGGTCGAAGAAGCTACTATACTCTATTTAGCATACTTCCAAGAGATAGCTCCTCCAGCCAACATAAATATGTAGCTAGATGTGGAGTGTTTGTTGTCTTGACATCCATCAAAATCGAAGTCTGAGTACCTACTGATCTCCAAATTGTCATACTTCTGATAAGTGAGCATGTATCCTTTTGTTCTCTTCAAGTAACGCATAACAATTTTAGTTGTTTTCCAATCATGCATTCCAAGATTACTCAAATATCTTCCCTTAACTCCTACTGCAAATGCTATATCGGAACGAGTGCAAACTTGAGCGTACATTAGACTTCCTACTACTGACGCATAAGGAATTTTTTGCATCTTTGTTCTTTCAAGGTCATAATTGGGGCATTGTTTGAGACTAAATTTGTCTCCTTTGGCTATCAAAGTATCTCCTGGTTTAATATCTTTCATAGATGGATTTATTTAGTTTGCAACCCATAGAGTTTGAGTCGCCTAATACAAAGTTTTCGGGTTGCACCATATAAATCGTTTCTTCAATGTCACCATTTAGAAACAGTCTTAACATTCATCTGATGTAGCTATAAATCATTATGAGTTACCAGTGTCATTATTGTTCTAAAAGAATCCTTTAAAGAAACAGGAGAAAAGGTTTCTTTATAGTCAATGTCTTCCTTTTGAGTAAAACATTTAGCAACTAGACAAGCCTTATATCTCTCAACATTGCCCTTTGAATCCCTTTTGGTTTTAAATATCCATTTGCAACCAATAGGTTTCACACCTTTAGGCAATTCGATAAGATTCCAAGCATCATTGTCTTGCATAGATTTCATCTCATCCTTCATGGCATCGACCCAATTTTGAGAGATAGAACTATGCATAGCTTGACAAAAGTTGATTGGATCATCCCCTGTTAAACCAATGTCATCCTCATGTTCTTGGAGAAAGATAATATAATCATCTGAGATTAAACTTCTCCTCTCTCTAACAAATCTCCTTAATGGCTTGAGGGAGAACCTCATTGTTGTCTTGTTCTTGAACAATGCCATCAATAATAATTGGAACATTGTTTTCTATTACTGGAGTTGTTTCTTGAATTGTAATAGGTATGAAGACTTGAGCACTGTCAATAATAGGCTCTTCCTTAAAGACAACATTCCTCATGTTCTCTTCCTTCCCAAACTCAACTTTCTCAAGAAATATCACCACATTTCCCATTTCAAAAAAAGATCTTAAAATGAGATCCTAAAACTTATAGCCCCGAGAGCATTCGGCATAGCCAACAAAATAGCAGCTAATTGTTTTTGAATCCAACTTTCTTTCATGCGGCCTATAAGGTTGTGCCTCAGCCGAACAACCCAAAATATGCAAGTGTTTAATGCTTGGCTTTTTTCCCCGTCCAAAGTTCATAAGGGGTTTTCACTATTAAAAAAACTACTTTTTACAACGCGGTATCTACGACGGTTGTCAAAGACTATCTTAGAAAGCATGCCAGTGGCATTTTTGTAAATATTCTGATTTGAAATAAAGGCAGTTTTAGTAACCCGTCTTTAAATAAGCTATTCTATGACGGTTATTTATAAAACCTCCTTAAAATTTATTTGCAAAAAAAATATTAATAGTTAAGACCCCTCGAGGCTTCTAGAATATTCCCAATAAACACTCTTTTTCTTCTCTGCAAACCCACAGCCTTCCCTCCCATCGTTCCCCCGGCCCCCTCGCCCTCGTCAGCTTCGACGCCGGCATCGCCGCCCGCCTCCTCATCCTCCACCACCCCACCGCCTCCTCCTCCTCCACCACCCCTCCTCGGTTTTGTTGGGAGCCCCAAAACCCGTCGCCTCGACCATTCGCTGTCGGAATCGAAGCTTGAGTCTCTCCCCATGGATTTGTTGGTATGTTATGGTTTCCCAATTTAAATTAATGAGTCCCCCCCCCCCCCTCCCCCCTCTAATTTTGGTGTTTTTTGTTTGATATGTGCTTGTTTGTGAGGGTATAGATGGAAATCGTGTGTGATTGTTGTTTCCTGGGATTTAAATTAATGAGTTTTCCCTAATTTGGTTTTTTTTTTTGTTTTACCGATTTGATATGAGGTTGATTGTGGGTTTAAATTGAGAAAAATGGTATGTCGGAAGGGGAAAAAGAGATTATTGTTGTTTCTCTGTTGCTGAAAGCCAATGTTAATGGGTCATGATTGTAGATACTCTATTGTTTTTTACGGTGGCTGCCTTGAACTTGAAGGATGTATCGGGATATAGTTGTGTAACTATTTGTTTGCCTTGCACGTGATTGTATCTCAATTTTGCTGGTTTGATGTTAGGGAAATCGTCTATACAACCTTGGATGTTTGATGTTTTTGCACACTGTTTCTTGTATTCCAGTATTAGGTCATTTTTATTTGTTGATTTCGATTTGTTGAATTTTATGCCTTGCCGATGTTTTATGTATTTGTAATCTCTGGGTTTCAGTGTTGTGTCCTCACTTGATTGAATGTAAAAGATGTTAGTACCGTGATAAAGTAGGCATACAGGAGTATTGATTTGTTGATTGCACAGTATTATCTTGCATATGTGCTTTGAAAGTGGTGCAAAATACTGATGCCATTGGAAAAACTGACTGAGATTGATAAGGGATGGCCTGTTTCTTCTTGCTTGATTTTATTGATTTGTATGATGTTCAAGAGCATTTGTGTTCTGTCTTAAATGACACCCTCTCTTAGTCATTGTTTATTTAATTATTGAGCTTAAACTTAGTGCTTATTTTGTTTTGAACTTTGAAGTTTAGTTGTTTTATGCAATGGCAGCGAAGAGCAAGATCCTAGTCCTTGGAGGAACAAGTTACATTGGAAAATTCATAGTTATGGCAAGCGTTGAAGCAGGTCACCCCACTTTTGCCTTAGTTAGGGAGAGCACCCTTTCTCATCCTGAAAAGTCTAAACTTATTCAGAGCTTCAAGAGCTTTGGAGTTACTCTTCTTTATGTATGTGCCTTCCAATCACAAATTTCTATTTTCTTTTCAAATAAAATACAACACTTTTTCAAAGTTCAATGATCCAATTTTTATGCTACCTCTGTGATTTAATTTGTAGGGTGATGTGTAAATGATCATGAAAGCCTTGTTAAGGCAATCAAGCAAGTTGATGTTCTAATATTTATGCTAGGTGGGCAGCAGATAGATGATCAAGTGAATGTCATAGCAATAAAAGAAGCTGGAAACATCAAGGTACGTACATCCATAATCCTTTCTTTACAAATTAATTAATTAATTAATGACTGTCCAGGGTGCTTCATTTTGTGAATTGCACCCATATCCAAAAGATATAGTATATTGGTGCATGTTAGGTAAGTTTGTGTAATTATCAAAACAAGGTGACAAACATATCATGTGTTTCTTGTGTTTTAAGATTTATATTGGTCCATGAACAACTCAACTACGTGTCCCGTGAATAAGAACTATGGAACATGTGATGATTCTTAACCATATAATAATTTCTCAATAGAATTTAATTGAAATACCTAATTGCAAAGGTTTTATTTACTATTATCTATTCATCAATTTCCATATAATTAAAAATTATTATTTTTATAATAATTATTTTAAAGTTAAATTTTTAAGATAATTTTTAGTTGATTGATAATATAAAAATATTTAAATTAACAATATAACAAAATTAAATTCAAAATTGTAATATATATATATATATATATATATATATATATATATATATATATATATATATTGTGTGTGTGTGTTAATAGTGTTAAAAGCTATAATTAAAAAATAATCTAATTTGAATCTTTAATTAGTATTGGTAAGTATTCTCCGTATAATAATCATGATGATTTTGGTATTGACAAAAAAAATTGATTACATTTGCAATATTTACAAGGTCCAATGTCTCTTGGATTCCAATATATATGTCTTAACTTCTTAGTCATATATAGTTTCTGATACAACTTTTAATTCACTCCCTTTTTGACTGCCAACCTTGCAAACGAAGGGTGGAATCCATAGGCCATAGTGTCTTTTGATTTTGATACAAGAGATGCTATAATGCATGAACCTCTTTGGGTCAAAGGTAGAATCCAATGCGCTTCAAAATGTCCTTTGTGACATAGGTTCCTCGCTAAGTAACTTATATAAGATAGAATAAGTTGCAAAGGGGTTATGGTCTTGGTCTTGCTACTCTTCGGGCATGAAGATTCTTTAATTCATTTTCTTTCTTCTATTGGTTTAAGTTAAAAAGTTCACGTCTCATTTAATTATTCTTTTCTGTCAATTGTCTTGATTTTTTTTAAAAAAAGTAGAAGTTATTTAATTTAGGTTAAAGTAAAACTTTAGTCTCTTATCTACATTTTTTCAGTTAATATATATGTTGCCAGAAAGTAAATAATATTAATAATAAAGTTTAGGATAGCAACAAGTGAGAAACCCAGTGACTACATTTTCTCATGTTCTTTGATTCTGTAATTTGTCAATTTAAGTTGATTACTGAACCTTTTTATTCTTTTTTTTTTTTGTGGAGAATTTTTCCTTTATGAAAACTCTGACTAAATGGTTAATCTAGCTATGTGTTAATTGAAAGCTACTAGCTATATGTGATTTTCCATTGTTGGGCTTATGGTAGCGTATAGAGCAGAGTTAAGACTATGAAGAATGGATACTAAAATTGGATAAGTTTCTCATGCCCTTTATTATTGATTTCATCTATATTTATAGGGTAACAAACTTTGTTTATGATAAATCTGTTATAACAGAATTGCAATTTGGAAAATAACAACTAAACACGTGATGGAATTGCTCAAAACAGAATTAGGGCAAAGTAGTGGAAGTGTGAATCTCATTTGCTAAGTGCTGCTTCCCTCACACATAGTCACTCAGGTAATTGGGCTTGTTTACATTTCTCTTCGGCCTGTTAATGTTATTGTTGTTGTTCTCTGCCTGTGAGTCTGGTATGTTGCTATCAGCTTACCACAAAATTTATGCCTATTTTATACAAGGGTGATAAATATCCACATCAAAAGAATGCTTAGGTAATTTAGAGTAAATTTCCTTGTTGGAACAATTATCACCTCTAGAAAATAACATCTAAAAAATTCTAAACTAATAATTGTTTGGGAAAGACCTACCATTTTTTAAAGTTTTAATTTGTTTTAGTACTCGAGTAATAATTTTTTTTAATCTAAGGTATGTTGCCTGCCCAGAAACCAATAACTAATCCAAGTTTTAGTATTTTGACATAAAGAGTAGTGCACAACATTAAGTTATTTATGGGCATGTCATATTCAATTTATTAATTAATTACTTCTTTGTATTAATTACTTCTACTTGAGTTTAAGATGAAATTCTTTGTTGATGCATTTTTGGCAGACATTGTCCTTATGTTCTTGAGGCTATGACAACTTTAGTAGAACTTGGGTCTACTGCAAAGGACATCATTTCATTCATTCCTCAGGTTTGTTGATAACAAGCTGAAAGAACTTTGTGGACTCAATAAATTATGTCAATGCTATTCCCTATGAGTTGACTGCTTGAATGTTTTTACTAAGTGATACCCCTGCTAAATTTGAATTAAATTAAAATAGTCCTAGTGTTAGTTAATATATATGCTACTAGAAAGTAAATAATAGTAATAATAAAGTTGAGGATAACAACTAGTGAGAAACCCAGTGACTAGAGTATGTAGAAAGTCATAATCACAGATACATATATTTATATTATATTTACCCTTTGACCAGCTGCAAGATTAAGTTAGTCTGGCTGAACCAAGTTATAAACCTTATAATATCTATAAAATATAGGGGCTTAAATATAGATTTTGGTTCAGCTCAATATAGACTTTGTTTATTTGTATGGTAACTTTTAACAACCTTTGACCTGCTTTGTGCATGTGGTGACCAGATCAAGTTTATATTGAGCTCAAGTTAGACTATCTCTTTTGCTCTCATGTTTGCTTTATTGTATGGTAACTTTTAACTATAAATAATTGCATTTCCATGAAGCAAATTTTTAAAGTTTCTTACTTCTATATTTACTGTTAGTGGTTCTTGAGGGATATATGGGCATTTGATAGTGGCTTTAACTAAAAAAATTCTTTAATAATTGAATAATAAAAGTAGTTTTACCTAAAAAAATAAAAAAAAACACATTCTACATCGGTTATGAGAGGACCGATGTAGAATGATAATGATTCTAAGACGGTCCTGCACCAAAGACCGTCTTAGAATGTTGAACATTCTACATCGATTCTTAGACGACCGATGTAGAATGCTAATCATTCTAAGACGGTCTTCGGTGTAGGACCATCTTAGAATCGTTATCATTCTACATTGGTCCTCTCATAACCGATGTAGAATGTTCAATATTCTAAGACGATCTTTCATGACCATCGTAGAAAAGGTTTTCCCTTTTTACATCGTCCGCTACTATGACGGTCGAAAACCGATGTAGAATGACTCAAATAACCAATGTAGAAAGCCTTTTTTGTAGTAGTGTTTGTTAACTGCTTTACATGACACCCTATTAAGGATGTAAGCTACAATCTTTAAGACTTCTCCCCAAAGCGACTCTGGCAAAGAAGAATGAGTAACCATACTTCTCATCACCATATCCTTAAGAGTTTAGTTTCATTGTTCTGCTACACCATTCATGCTAGGTTTGCCTAGCATGGTGTATTGCGGAACAATTCCACACTCTTTGAGAAAAAGTGCGAAACCTCCTGGACGTTGTTCTCCTAATCCATCATATCTGCCATAGTTCTCACCATCACAGTTAGATTTGCCAACCTGAATTTTCTTTCTAAGGTGAAGTTCAACTTCAGCCTTGAAACTCTTAAAAACGTCTAGGGATTGGGACTTCTCATGTATCAAATATAGGTAACTATATCTAGAGTATTCATCTATGAACGAGATAAAATATTATTGCCCATTCCAAGAAGGTGTTGGAAAAGGACCACAAGTGTTCGTATGTACTAGTTCAAAGACATCTTTAGTTCTTTTGGCACCTGATTTCCTCATTTTTGTTCATTTTCCCTTTATGCATTCAACACAGACTTCAAAGTATGATAAATCTAAAGGTTCAAGTATTTCATCCAACACAAGTCTTTGATTCTCTGTTTAGAGATATGACCTAAGCATTTGTGCCATAAGGTGGCTGAATTCTCATTTAATTTTCATTGTGTACCACGTGAGTTTGTTTGCATGCAATATTTCACTATAGGAACAAATAAAATCTAGCATATATAGATTATCAATTAAAGAATCAGAACTATTCAAAGTTGAATTTTGGTATAGACTAACTTTATTATTTCCAAATGAACAAGAAACACCAAATTTGTCCAAACTAGAAATTGAAATAAAATTTTGTCTAAAAGACGGTACAACAAAAGTCTCAAATAAATCCAAATAAAATCCAGTTTTCAATTGTAATCTAAAAGTTCTTATAGCTTCCATTGCAACCCTTTTGTCGTCACCCACAAATATGAATCTTTCATCATCACTTGGCTGTCAACTCCACAAACAATCTTGTGTGGTTACACTTATGTGAGTCATAGCACCTGAATCTTGCAGAAGTAGCAGGAAAATTCTTCGTCTTTCTTTTGTTTCTTTTGTTGAAAAGACCTTTCCGTACCACCCTTAGTTTTCATTCTTTTCTTATTCTAAGAGGTCGAGCTTAAATGAACACTCTCATATCTGCCTCTCTGCAGCCTCTATTTCTCTTGCACACAATGAGATATATCCTCATTAACGGGTCATTTGTCCTTCTGAGTGTTATAACTCACTTTTAATTGCATATAGTGTGCAGGAAGTGAGATCAAAACTATATGCACGACGAGCAGATCTTCACAAAGCTCTATCTTAAGTGCTTTCAGTTTTGATGACAAGTTAAACATTTTCATCATGTACTCCCTTTATATATATATATATATATATATATATATATATATATATATATATATATATATATATATATATTACTTTTTCCCTTATACAACCGAGAATAATTTCTACAATTTCCTTCAATACCTTAAAATTTGTCTCATTCAACATTGGGAGAAAATTCACTTGAGCTTGTAGCACTAGCAATATTAACTAAACAGAGAACACAAGATTAACAACATGCTCACAAAAAAAACAAGCAAGTCATATAATATATATATATATATATATATATATATATATATATATATATATATATATATATATATAAAACAAGATGTGTAAACATTCTACAGAATAGACCCATCACAAGATACCTCGCACAATATTAATTCCTAGTCTTTGGAAAAATAAATTAATTTGTAATTGATACTCACAATGCAATGATCAAATATTGATCATAAATTCTGTCAAAAAATAGCCTTTCTTTGGACCCACTATTATTCACATGAAAACACCTTATAATTGTCACATATTTGTCATCACAGGTGCAATATTATTCATCCAAATTGTGTCTTCCTTTGGGCCGAACACAATTCACATACATAATTTCATACTAATATCTTTGTAATTCTAATTAAATTAATTTACACAATAGAGATTTCTTTGGCAGTTTATTGTTTCAATTAATTTAATCAAAATCATAGGACATACAAAAGGAGAGTGTTTGTAATTGCTAAATTTGTACCTAATCATTATAGTAAAAAAAATATAAAACATTAATTATGATAAGTAAATATCATATCCATCATTATATTTAACGCTTTCATTGATTTATACTTAAAATACAACAAGTAAATATCACATCCATAAATAACACTATCACAAATTCATGAAATGAATTAAAAAACAATAAATCGTGTATTAATTCTTGAAAGAAATATTTACGGATAATCCATGATTTTATATCAACAAAAGGCAACAAAATTATTAATATATATATATATATATATATATATATATATATATATATATATATATATATATATTCCTTATTACTTGATCCATATAGACAACATAAAAAGATATATCCAATAATGCCACATGGTACATTTGAATCCAATGAAACAAACCATTTTAAAAAATAAAAATACCAAGAGAATTTTAGCAACACTTAACGTGGAAACATAAGTGTTTCTATGATAATGCTTATATTGTTATAATTCCATAAACGTTTTGGGTATAAAAATTGATGAATGCTTATATTCCTTATGTTTTCGCTTATATTGTTAAAATTCCAAAACAAAAGCTTATGTTTACGCTTATATTTCCTTGTGTTTACACTTATATTCCTTATGCTAAAAGTAAAGATACAAGTTATGGGTTATGGGTTGCCCAAACAACTAACATATACTTACCCCAAATAAAATCCAAAAATAAAGTTAGGATTCACCTAACAAAGCAACATAGGTATAACACAAATCAAATAACTTGAATTCCCAATAATCTAACAGTAATGATGACTCTAATACCACCTGTGCACAATTTTAGGGGATCTTTATAAAATATTAATAACTACCAGGAACACATTATGTTAGATTATCAAGAGGGGTTATGAAAAATAACTGGATTCATAGTAATTGATCAAACAAACACAGAGGAATCTAGACAATAATCATGAACAATTGATTTAATGACTTTCCTAAACCAAATTACCTTATTCCTTATGGGACTGTTGTTTTTCCTTCAGATGGGTAGATAAGAAACTATTTCTTGATTTGGTGTATTGGGGACCATAACTATGTCTTAGGTTTTAAATCTATTAGAGTTTTCGTTATCCCCTAATGGACCAAACTGATTTCTGCTTATTAAGCCCATATCAATTTTCTGTTGATAATCTAATTGACTCACCAAATTAGATCACTTATATTAAGCCCATAAAAGAATCTACATAACTAATGTAAATATTATAATATAATATGTAGCCAACATTAATTAATTAATTAGGAATTATAAAATTCCTAACATGGCCTAGGCAAGTTATTGTGGAGGGAGAGGGTGTAGATTGTGGCGGAGAAGGTGACATTCAATGGAGGTCGTGGAAGGTTCTAGGAGAGAGAAACTAAGAAAAGTGAGAGTGTAAGAGAATATGAGAGTTTTAGTGGAAGTAAAAGAAAAAAAAATAGAAATTGAATAAGGTTCTTACCTACCTAAACTATATGTAGAAAGAAGTTATACCTACACTAAAATACGTCTGTCACTATAAGTGTATATAGCTATAGGGTAATTTTTTTGTAGTGTTTGTTGACATAAAAACTTCTTTTAGTTTAAAAGTTGTTGCACTCAAAACATGCTTGCAACAAATGGATTTATTTAAATAACTAGATTATTTAATGTTATTTGGTATGTTTATCTTTATTACATATTAACAACCTATCTTTTTGTCAAAATTTCCTTTATTTTGTCTTTGTTTTAGTTATTTTTAATTAATAAGAAGTGTTCAGTTTGTTTTTTTTACTTGATTTTGTGTAAACCTATTCGTAAAATATATTTTTCCTCATATTTATTACAATTAAGTAAGTTCTTTTACTAATTGATTTGTTAGTTTTGTCTCCTTACTTTGAATGGTACATGATATAATTAATTAACACTTCTAACTCTTGACTCATTAGTTTTTATAATTTCATTTTTTTCTGTCAATGTTCAAATACTTCTACTACAACTTCTAAATTGCATTTAGGTGCTTGATATTCCTAAATTAATAGTTGATCTGTGTTTGGTAATTTTGCATTTGTGACTTATGATCTATAAATTTGTGAATGTTATGGTTTTTTACAATTTTATTTTTATGCTACACATATTTGGCGGATGCTAGTTTCAATAGTTGATGTAGTTGAAGGTTACCCTTAAATTAGGAAACAAAAAATGATTCAATTTATACAAAAATTACAATAACTATTGATTATTGGGTTTGTAGTTTGAGTGCATGGAGTTAATATTAGCTATATTTGTGGCTTCATTTATGAAGTAGAGAAAACTCATTAAAGATTTGTTCCTTCAAACACTTTGTCAAATGACTTCTATGAAACTAATTTTTTTATAAGCAAAATGATATATTAAATGGTAGAGCACTAAGGATATCCCAACCCATTACTTCATTGTGTAGTCAAGAATATATATATATATATATATATATATATATATATATATATATATATATATATATATATATATCCTCTTACGTTTAAGGAAAATCTTCCATCCTATATCTCCATATTAGTTTCATTTGTTTTTTTTTCATTAACACTTTCTCTCTCATAATTATCACATTTAATACTCTCATCTAACTTTCCTTAAATAATGGCAATTTATTTGAACAATAAATGACGAAAAAGAGAACGTATCAGAACATCTCAAGGCTTTTTTGAGAATTGCAAAATTATCTAGTTGGTTTTTGGTTCTTTTTTCATGGCGTTGGCTTTTCGTTTGAAAGTTCACATAATACCACCAAATTTATTATCACTTTTTGCCCTTTCATTATTCTTCCTCTCTTTTTCTTTCATTTTTTTAATATGCCTCATCGTTTCTATAACCACTTGAATTTGAATTGTGCCTCTCTGTATGTGAATAAGAGAATGGCAAAAGGTTCATCCCAAAATAACTTCTTTCTTCCTTTTCATTTGACTCTTCAGTATTATGATGGGAACCTAAAGGTATTGTTGGACGGACACAAGTATTTTCTCTAATCTGCTTTGCTAATATTTTTTGTTCTTCTTTCTTGCAACTTATGGGAATTTTAAAATCAAAATTTTCAAGAACATCTAGCCATCGGTTTACGTTCTTATATCTTTTAGAGGGAACATGATTGAACTTCAAGTTTTGTCCATTATGCAGTTTACAATATATCTTTATGCGATTGGTTTTTTTCAGCAAAATTGATTCACATCAGAGTGTAGTATGTTTAAAAAATTGTGATATGCTTATCTTTTTTAATGTAAATTTGTTTAAAAAGTTTAAAAAATAGATTTTGATAGGCTAATCTTTTATCTTTATATCGATGTATCAATCTCAATACAATTAATTGGTCCTAAATGGCACAACAAACCACAAATCTCATTATCATCACTACAACAAAGTATGTCCTTTGAAACATTTTAAAAATGCCATCAAAACATGAATAAATATTACTAATATATTTTTGCAACATTTTAACAAGTGTTTTGTGTATCTCGTGTTTAAAAATTTTAGTAACATTTTATAATGTAGAGGCAACATTCTAAAATATTGTCAATATATATTTTTTTTAACATTAAAAAATGTTACTAATATATTTTTTTAAAATACAATAAAATGTCATTTTTTGAAATATTTTAAAATTTATAAATTTAAATACATGGTGTATACTTCTTTTATTAGATATCATGTAATTTTTAACACCATAAAATAAATTGTATAATGAAAAAAAATATTATTATATTTTTTCTAAAACTTCTAAAATAAAGGATCTACTAATTAGAATATATATATATATAGTAAAGCACATGGAAACATGTGAAAATCAAAGTTAATGGGGTCTAGCACTTTGCAGTCAAAGTTATATTGTTTTCAAAGACAGAGTTTTATATAAAAATAACTTATGAGAATTACAAAACTCTAATTAATATAATATAAAGAAAACAATGGTCTCTATAGGCCACTAAAGCATTATACAATAATTACATAATGTATAATCTTCCCTATTATTATAAATAAATTATTTCTCTAAAGGTCTACCACATTCGAGCCCAAATAAGTACACAACCTCCGAAGCAATTTCAAGACTTGAAACTCAAACAGAAGCTCAGATTGCACACCATCAACAACCACATCTATGCCTGTATTAAATAAAATGAGTTAGTGAATATCATTTGATTCAAGGTCCCTACTATATAGACAACATGAAAACTAGTAAACTAATTGATATATATACACTAAACTAACTTTTACATAACTTTATAGAACAAAAGTTTGACAATCATCAACCCCAATCTTAAGCAGAGGTGCAATTTGTCATGGTAAAATGAGACCAGAGTGCAACTGCACATACAATGATGCTCTATTTCATTGCTATGTATGTCATAAAAAACTATAACTGTGAAATACTAAACTGAATAGACACCTAAATGAGGTCTTGATGGCTTAATCCTTTGGCTTGATATCCAGTGCTAAAGTTGTATTGTATTGAGTTCTTACATTCTTAATCAAAGTCTAATAACATTTTGGCTTGGACACGATTAATTACATCATTTCCCAGTAAGTCATCTTCACTGAGAGTCAGGTTAAGCTACCAGTATACAACATATCATTGCCACTTGACTAATTGAAACACTAAGTTTAGCAGCTGTTTTCATATCCCATGAAATATGAATACGGAAGTCTTAAAGCCAAGGAAGCAAACTATTTTTGAAATAAACATGTCCATATATATAATAGTAGCTAGCCACAAGACTATTGCAAAAGTGATGATTACTTACATACATTTATTGGCCATTAACTTATTGTCGATAACTCACTTTCTAATTTAAGTCATTCACGACAAATATGTTATAGCCACTCAAAACTTCACCATTGTTGATAATTACCAATCGCTAATCTCCATATTTTTATAGAATTAATAAGCTATTAATTATATATTGCATTATTATTGTAGTATTATGGAATTAATATTGATTTTTTTATGAAATTAATGTTTTTAGTAAGAAATTAATATTTACTCAATTGTAAAGCAGCATTATATTTTGATTTATTATTATCTAGAAACAAAAGAAACATCTCTCTTTCTCTCTCTCAACTTCTTAGAATCTCATTACTATCTATTAATTATAGATTCCATACATTTATATTCAATGAATCTATTGCATATTGTAAGGATATCTTAGAATCTAAGATTCTCTCATACAGTTTAAAAGTAAGTAGAACTTACCTTGATCCATGAAAGACATAAGTTCTTCAATCTTCTTGGTCCTAATTTATCTATTTCCTTCTTTTATTTTCCTCTCACGTTCTAAATGGGTAATTAGAGGGAAAAACTCTTATGGCAGAGGTAGAACCCTTTTCCTTTTATTAACAAACTTCCATCAAGTTAGTTATCAGAAGTTTATTAACTTCCCATATTTTCCAATAGGTCCCTTTAATTTATTAAATCAAGTTTAGGCCCTTAATTCACATGAGTCACATTATCATGTTATTTAATATTTATTTTTCTAACATTCTTCCACTTGACTCTTGTGATGCCATAACACTTCATGATTTAATAATTACATAAATCATAATGCGCATTAAAAGACTTTAGATAAATTGGCTCCATCATCAATCATAATTAAAGACAAAAAACAATAAGAGTCATGGCGGTTACATGTCATTTAAGCAACATATTCCCTCATATACTTCTATATTATCCTTCTCTTTAATATGATTGTAAAATGAGAAATTCATAATGGGTTCAAACAAAAGTCATTCTTTCATTAACAAAAACATAATATGTTTTCCACATCATAATTTGCATGCATATACACATAAAGTAGAAAAAACACAAATTTCAGAAACTTACACAATAATGAGTTCAAAGTGTCAAATAGATATTATTAATAATAATAACATTCAACATTCACTAGCAGACATAATGCCCATATTCACTACATGGCCAATAAACACTCTGGGTGGTAACCCTTTTGTTAAAGGGTCAGCAATCATTAGATTAGTGTTAATATATTCTATTGACACTCTATGTTTCTGAACTTCTTTAACGGCAAAGTATTTCAATTTCATATGCTTAGTACCTTTAGAATACTTTTCATTTTTAGAAAAGAAGACAACTATGGTATTATCAGAATAAATTTTCAGCGGCTTGGCAATACTATCAACTACTCCAAGTCCTGAAATAAAATTCCACAACCAATTAACATGAACTGTGGCCTCAAAGCATGCCACAAATTTAGCCTCCATGGTGGATGCAGCAATGACTGACTGCTTTGCACTTTTCCATGAAATCACTCCTCCGGCTAAAAGATACACATAACCAAATGTAGACTTTCTTGTATCTATACAACCAGCAAAATTTGAATCTGTATATCCAATCACCTCAAGATGACTAGATCTCCTATAAGTAAGCATATGATCCTTTGTCCCTTGCAAGTATCTCAAGACTTTCTTTGCAGCTTTCCAATGATCCAATCCCGGATTACTTTGGTATCTACTAAGCATACCAACTGCAAAGCTAATATCTAACCTTGTTCATGTTTGAGCATACATCAGACTCCCAACAATAGATGCATAAGGGATATTTTCCATCTGTTTTTGTTCCAGATCATTTTTTGGACATTGCATGATACTAAATTTGTCTCTTTTCTGTATTGGAACGGGAGATGCTGAACATTTATCCATTCTGAATCTCTCTAAAACTTTATTAATATATGATTTTTGAGACAAGCTTAACAGTCCTTGTGATCTATCACGAAATATTTCTATTCCTATCACATAGCCTGCCTCATCCATATCTTTCATTTCAAAGTTGTTAGAGAGAAACTTCTTAGTCTCACTTAATAGACCAAGATCATTAGTTGCAAGGAAGATGACATCAACATACAAAATAAGAAATATAAATTTGCTCCCACTGACCTTCAGATATATACACCAATCAACAGTGTTTTTCTTAAATCCAAAGGACGTAATAGTATCATTGAACTTAAGATACCATTGTTTAAGTCCATATCTTGATTTCTTAAGTTTACACACCATGTGTTACTTTCCTTCTTCAATGAACCCCACTGGTTGGTCCATATAAATATCTTCCTCTAAATTCCCATTCAAAAAGGCAATTTTAACATCCATTTGATGCAACTCAAGATCATAATGAGCTACTAGTGCCATGGTAATCCTAAAAGAATCTTTCTTAGAAAATGGAGAAAATGTTTCCTTATAATCAATGCCATTTTTTTGAGTAAAAACTTTAGCAACAAGTCGAGCCTTGTGTCGTTCAATATTGTCATTAGAGTCACGCTTAGTCTTAAAGACCCATTTACACCTAACTCTCTTGCATCCTTCAGGCAATTCCACGAGATCCCATACCCCATTTTGTGTCATTGATTTAAGCTCTTCTTTCATAGAATCTAACCATTTTCCATAATCATCACCATTAATGGCTTCTAAAAATGAAACTGGATCATTATCAATGCTTAAGTCCTTTTCTGACTCTTGTAGATAAATCACATAGTCATTCGAAATAATAGATCTCCTTTCTCTTTGAGATCTTCTTAATACTATTTCTTGTGATTGTTCTACTATAGGTTCATTGTTAACCTCAAGATCATTAATTTGTTGTTCTTCTTGATTGTTGTGTGGTTCAACAGTATAAGGAACAATAATTCTTGAAGTAGAAGCACTAGTTAAAGGAACTTGTACTCTAACTTCCTTAATCTCAACATTTTGTGAAGCTTCACTCCCACTAGTTTCACCATTCTCAATGAACCTGACATTTTCAGTTTCAACAATTCTTGTACTATGGGTAGGACATTAAAATATATACCCTTTTGATTTTACTAGATAACTAATGAAATATCCACTGGTCGTTCTTGCATCCAATTTCTTTTCTTGCGGGTTATATATTCTAATTTCTACCTGACAACCCCAAACATGTAGATGTCTCAAACTGGGTTTTCTACCTGTCCACAGTTCAAAAGGTGTCTTTTGAACTGCCTTACTAGGAACCCTGTTCAATAAATACATGGCAGTTTTTAAAGCATACATCCACAATGATACAGGTAAAGATGAATTACTTAACATGCTCCTATCCATATCCATTAAGGTTCGATTACGCCTTTCTGACACACCATTTTGTTGTGGTGTACCTGGCATTGTGTATTGAGCACAAATACCACGCCTTTCAAGGAACTTAGCAAATGAGTCAGGATGTTGTCCACTTTCACTATATCTTCCATAATACTCACCACCTCTATCTGATCTGACAATTTTCACCTTTCTGTTTAATTGTCTTTCCACTTCATTTAAAAAAATTTCTAAGGCATCCACTACTTGAGATTTTTCATGTAGTAAATAGACACACCCATAATGTGAAAAATCATCAATAAAAGTTATAAAGTACCTTTCTCTATTGAAAGAATTTACATCAAAATGTCCACATATATCAATGTGTATAATTTCAAGAAGTTGAATGTTTCTTGTCGCTCCTTTCTTTGTGTGTTTTGTTTGTTTGCCTTTAATAGAATCCACACATACATTTAGATTAGTAAAATCCAAATTTGGAAGGATTTCATTCTTTACTTGCATCCTTTTTTTGGAAATGTGTCTCAAACATTTATGCCACAAGTACGCAGAACATTCATTCACTAAACTACGTTTAGTGCCAACATTATGATGCAAGGTCATAAGAGTTTCAACATATAAATTATCAAGATTTAATTTATATAAACCATCATAAAGTGTATCAGATCCAATCATACAAGTACGTTTATACAAAATGAAACAACCATTCCCAAACCTAAAAGAGTATCCAGCAACATCAAGTTCAAACAAAGAAACTAAATTCCTAGAAATACTAGGTACATAAAAAGTATCAAATAAGTCTAAATGAAATCCAGTGTCAAGGATTAAAAACTAAGTCCTAACAGCTTCCACTGGAACTTTCACTCTATTCCCCATGAAGACAAACTTCTCATTTGGGTTTATGGTTCGGGTTGTAAGGAATCCCTGCATCATATTAGAAGCATGATTTGTACGTCCAGAATCAATCCACCAAGTATTATGAAGAACTTCAGTAAATTTGATTCAAAATATACATAAGCATTATGCTCACCTTTCTTTTCGAACCAAGCTTTACGTTTTGGGCAGTTCATCTAGAAATGTTCAAATTTCCCACAGAAATGACATTTGTCATTTTTCTTCTGGATCTTAGTAGAGGACTCGGAAATCTCTAATGGTCCTTTGTTCTTTCCATGTTTCTTATTGACTTTCTTTCCAACTCCCTGATTATTCACATAATGAACGGATTGGTTTCCTTGATTTTAAGTCTGGTTTCCTCCTGAACTAACATACTATGCAATTCATGCACATTCCATTTGTCTTTCATGATATTATAGTTCATTTGGAAGGGACCATACTCAGACGATGATGAGTTCAAAGTGAACTGCACAAGGAAATTTTCATCCACCACCATTCCAAGAGACTTAAGTTTTGCTGCAATATTTGTTATCTCAATGACATGTTCATGCATAGTACGAGAACCATCAAACTTCATGGTAGTTAAAGTACTCATTAATGTCCCAACAAGAGACTTATCAGCAGTTTGGGAGCACTTTTCCACAGATTTCATAAATTCTTTTGCACTTTTAGTTTTGGGAAGAGCAGACTTAATGTTATTTTCTATGCTCATGTGCATAAGCATCAAACAAATTCTGTTTGACTTTTCCCAGACTTTATAATAGGCTTTCTCTTCATTGCTACTAGCATCAGTAATAGCAGCAGGTTTTTCAACTTGAAGAGCCAAATCAAGATCCAACACACCTAAGTGAAATTGGACTTGTTCGCTCCAATCAGAGAAATTTAACCCATTAAAAATCAGAACAGACATACCAAGAAAATGCAAAGATATAGGAAGGGATACTGCAATTAACACATTCTTAACATTAATACTTTGAGTCATAAATTAAACATACAATACAAATTCAAACAACAAATAAACCTTTTATGTATACTAATGTTCTCCTTTGGGTGATACATTAATACACAAAAAACATACCAATGCTAATAATTTTAATATTATTTAGTAAGGCATATGCATTAATTAGAAATACTTATTATCTTTGGACATATAAATAAAACTAATAATGCATACATACTACCAACAGTCATATCCATAAATTATAAGAACAACTAATCAACCTTTGGGTGATCCATAAATATCTTATAATAATGAACTTCAATTAGCCCATAAACCAATAATCTATAATTTAGCATCCATTCTATGGGTAATTGAAATAAAATTGTCACTAATTTAGAATTAAACAAAACATAAAGATTTGACCACTTTGGTGATTACAAATCTATCATACATTTAATCCAAATTACTACAATTACAATCGAGTTGCTTCACAAGTATGTAACTATTCATTTACTTGATCCAATTTTGAATAATTTTTTTTATTTCAAAAATGAAATTTTTTGAAGGCATTCCTAATATGGGGTAACAATATATTATATTCACCATATGAAGGCATTCGGCATATTTCCATTTCAAATTACAGTAAATTTAAGATCAATTTTTGAATTGAAATTGACGCACTATTAGAAAATACACTTTCAACATCGGTTATTTACGGCATTCTACATCGGTTATAAAACCGATGTTGAAAGCACCAATGTTGAATGTCTTATTGTTAACATCGGTTTTCCAAAACCAATGTTAACATAAAAACAATAACATCGGTTTTCTTAATACCCAATGTTATACAGAAAGAACTACAGCAAAAGGTATGCATGATGAACCTTAACATCAGTTTTCTAGTAAAACCGATGTTAATTACATTAACATCGATTTCACTAGAAAACCGATGTCAATGTTCATGATACATACACTTATTTTGTTGTAGTTCTTTGTATATAACATCGGTTATTTATAAATAACTGATGTTAATATACACACGTTAACATCTGTTATGTATAAAAAATCGATGTTAAAGTACAAATGTTAACATCGGTTATGTATAAATAACCGATGTTAAAGTTTGTATATCAACATCGGTTATTTACATAACCGATGTTAAGGTGCATGTTGACATCGGTTTTTATAAATAACCGATGTTGTTTACTATATTAACATCGGTTTTTGTTAATAACCGATGTTGTTGTCTAGTTTTTTTTATATAAACTTTCTGTTTTTACAATAAATCCAAAATTATACCTATAAAATGCAATTTCAGACCCAATTCACAACAAATAAACATTTTATTATGCTTTGAAGTAGTTTTAATCATAATAAACATTGAATAATTGATTTATCATAAACAACGATCAACAAATGAATTCAATGTTCAAATTACATAGGAAATGTCAAAAATGTTAAACCAAAGTAAACTAAGCTAAACTTAATGTCCCTAAATCCTAGGTCTGATCTTTAAGTCGGAGATAATGTTGTGCCCACTAGATCCGCAACGCCTTTAATCTCTCTGGCTCCAATGGTCTAGGATCGTTAAAATACTGCATGATGAAATAAATGATAATAAGTTAATAATGTAATACAAATTATAAAAAAATTGAATTTGTTTGAAATAAACGTACCGCTTCCTAGTTATTCCTAAAACTTCCTAAAATGATGGTGGACATCCAGTAAATGACATAGTAGCCGCACTCAGTACTTCCTTTTTGTCTATTACACTAAATACATAATGAAATTTGGATATTAATTAAACAATTAGTGTATAGACACATAAGAAATATATATAAGTGGAAGTTTTATGTAAATGACGTACCTTGACGACAATCCACCTAGCAGGAGCCTTTGATTTAGGCTGTGGAGCATCATCAAGACCTTTTAAAGCACTGTTCCATGCGAGTAACAATTAAAAAGTGGTGTTGTTGAGTTATTTGAATGCAAATGCATTGAAAAGAATACTGACCTGTTAATTATCCCTTTAAGGTAGTTGTCTGGCCTGTTATGCAATGAACAAAATCAGACAACTAGGTGTTCATTGAACACAATGACCACCATCTACCAGTGTCCGCTGCAGTGGGGATGAATATGGGTTAGTATATTAGTAAACATTAATTTAATTCAGTTATTTTATGTGACTTACCCATTCAGGTAGGCTCCTAGATAGACATTGCATTTTGATCTCTGCATCCAACTCTTTATGTAACTTTCTGACTCAAACTGTGATTGTCTAGACCTCTGAATGGGTTGTGGCTCAAGGAATCCATACATATCAGAATTCCCCGTTCGCATACTTGTTTCAGTCAGATGCCTGTTTATGTTAAGTCAAAGTTAAATATTTATGAATTGAAAGCAATAACTTAGGTAATTGAAAGTAATGTAAAATGACTTACAGAATCCATAACTATAACACTGATATGCTGAGACATTGACCACCGTGTGCGATTTCTGAGAGGTCTTTGTGCTTTATGTAGAGCGGGAAGTCTGGATTAAAGACCCCGAACACGGTGGCATCCCATGTAACCTGATAAGGCCTCAAGAAAAGCTCTGGGATGGCCAATGTCATCAGATAAAGCGGATCATCGACCTCCAAATCGGGCTTCTGAGGTGGTTTTGCCGGAGACACAACTGTCTGTTCATGAAACAAAGTTAAATGGCCTAATTTGAGGCACACTGAATGAATTAATTCAAAAAGAAGAAACATATAGTAAGATTAAAGTACCTGTTGTGATAAAGACTTGACCAGATGTGTCGGCCAAGCAAGGAAGGTGTGAATTGCCTGCCCCACTAAGGAAACCTCATGAGTGGGTACAGGAACTAGATCATCTGCATCTGTAACCTCCTCCACACCTACCTTTACTTGGCCAGGCAACAAAGGAGTGTTATGAACAACAGTGGATCCCTCATTAACTCTCCCCAGGGCAACCAGGCAGGCAGAATCTGCTTCGATGTACAAGCTGCACCTATCTGAGTCACCCGTCTCAGGATAGTTTCCTGAGGGATCAACACAACTCCCCTTTGTGCTTACTCGAGGACCTGAGGGACCAACCAGAGTCTCGGGAGGCAGTGGAAGTCCCTGAGATTGCATCTGGGACTGCATCTGGCCGAACGATGCCATGAGCTGCCTTGTCACTTTTTCTGTGATGGACTCCTCTAGCTGGTCCCTAATTTGCTGGGTCCGCTGCTGTAATTCTTCTGGAGGTAGGGAGGAAGAGCATTAGGATGTCCGTGGAGCCGAACCAAAGTAGTGCTTGATGGTGACACCGGCTCCAACAGCACGGACACGTCCAGGGTGCTCTGGACGTCTAATAGTAGCGGTGAGAACATCCTGACTTCCATGGGGGACGAAAGATCCCTGTGTCGCCTACTCCTCAAAGGAATCCTACACAAAAAACACACAGTTGTACATGGAATTCACAAAATATTGAAATATAATTCTAATGGTTAGTTGAAAATGACTTACGATTTTCTCAACGATTTCCTTTGCGGCCTCTGTCGTCATCTCCCTTGTTTTCTTCGTGTGGGTCATCTTCCACTTCATGTGGCGTCTGACCGGGGATGGAGGGTCGATGACACCATCAACACTTCCTGACTGTGCAGCTTCCTCCAGCTTCTTCTTCGTCTTCTCAGCCAGGAGCTTCTGCTCCAAATATTCATAACCCCCACGAGACAAAACGTGGGGGGGGGGGGGTAGTGTTATGTTTCTGGATGGCCTGTGCCTTTTTGTGCACATCCTGCAAAAATAAAACAATAATCTTTCAAATTGCTAGAATGAAGTATAACAAGTTAATGTTTTTTGAAAAAAAACTTAAATGGCAAGGAACATACCTCCCAAGAAGGGTCTCTGCGAGTCTGGAAAAACTGGGCCCATTTTTCCTTGCTTATGCCGTATTTCTCACAGACAGTGTCATCCACACCGTCATGATCGGCTGCAAGGTCCCATTTCCTTGTGAGGTCTGATTTAAACTGCCTCCATCTCTCGCCCACAGTCTGAAGTAACTTCCTTTTCGTCCTACTGTCAGAAGCCTCTAGGATTTCAAATTCCGCCTGAGAATAACAAATAAACTTATTTTTTGTTACAATAATGTAATTTTTGGCTATTAATTAAACAACATCAAATAAGAAAAGAAAAATACCTGAATATCCTCCCAAATCAAGTCCTTATGAGCAGTAGGGACCTCTTTCCAATTCTTGTACGTGATGTCCACCTTATCACGCGCCACAATCCCCAAATATGTTCTTAATTTCTTCCTGTGGGGATCATCGGCCTTGCCGATAGTATGATCAATGTGGACCACTAGTCTGTCAGCACCAGGTGATCTGGTAGACAAGGATCGTAGACGTGAGACTTTGCAAGTTCGCTTCATGGCAGACAGTGAAGCTAATGTGTCTGAAGGAGGAGGAGGAGGAGGAGGAGGAGAAGGAAGAGGAGGAGGAGGCGAGGCAGGTGGAGAAGCCATGATCCAGTATACATCATGAAAATGTAAATTTTGATTAAACAAATATCGATATCAATAGTTCTTTAAATAAAATGTGATCAATGTTTATAATTTCATAAACTAATTTTGTATGACTACTATTCTAGATAAACAAATAAAATCTCATAAATAATATATCATAGGTTAAATTTCCACTCATTTTCTTAGAATGAGATAAACATAAGGTTTTTTAAACCTTAAGACACTCCCTTAAATTAGAGTAACATTTTCTCACCCCTAAAAGTTTACAAGGCAAAAAGGAGACAAAGAATATCCTAATCTCATTTGAAATTGAAAACCAATCCCAGTTAGCCATACTTAATCTACTTTAACACGTAATGAAGCACAACAAGATGCTCCTCACTATAATGAAATGACAAAGAAATAACATATCAATTCTTTAAATAACAAGATGCATGATGTTAGGGGTCAAGTAGTCTAAATGCCCAATTTTGCCTAAAATTTTCTGCAAGTATGGTGGATTGTTTTGTTTCTGGGGTTTCTAAGGTGGGAGTGAATTTGTTGGGCTGTTGAGGTTTTTGGATTTTGGTGGTGTTTGATTTTTTTTAAGGTTGTTTTGTATTTTGTGGGGGGTGTGGACTATGGAGTGAATGCATTGGCATCATCATGGTGGAGGAGATTGTTGGGGAATGCTTGTGCAATGGCTTGAAGCAAATTGAGGGTAGTAGCTGGTTTGAGCTAGGGTTTCATGTTCTTATGTGATTGGTTGATATAAGTACTAGTGTGGCTTTGTGTAAAGGAGAAAAACAAAAGAAGGTAAAGCTTGATTATATGAAGCTTTCAACATCAGGGTTGGGGCAGTAGGGACATGAAGGTATCCATTCTATTCCAATTATCTCCTTTTGTCTTTTTATTAATATTTTTTTAAAATTGAACTAACATTCGATGCTCTTAAGTTTGGCTTCTTGTCATACTTGTATATAAATGTAAGGTGTCCCTTTCATACCCCTTTTTGTGTTGCTTGGACATGCTTGTGAGTTTTTTGTTTTCCTTTTCTCTTTTTGATAATTTGATTGATGTGTGAGCAATGATGGTTAGGAGGGGAGAAGAAGTGTCTGAATTATGAGCTATGGCATGCATGCACGGTCCCCTTGGTGTCCCTACCAACTGCAGGGACTCGTGTGGTTTACTTCCCTCAGGGTCATAGTGAGCAGGTTTTTTGTTTTTTTTTTACTACTTACTCTACTCTAGATTGTGTCAATTTGCATAATACAGAAGATACTGGATGGTTTCCTGCAAACTTGATGTTGAAACCAATTCAATAGATTCTCTGTAAATGGAAACTGAGATGCATATGATGTTGAATGTTGATTCCAGGTTGCTGCCACAACTAACAGAGAAATTGATGGACACATTCCCAATTACCCTAGCTTGCCACCCAGTTGATTTTCCAACTTCATAATGTCACAATGCATGTGGGTATACTATCTTTTTCCTTTTAGTTATGTATGAGGTATGATTGCCTACATTTATAGTAAACTCAGTGAACTGGAGTATATGTTAATTTTCAGGCAGATGTTGAAACGAATGAAGTATATGCTCAAATGACATTGCAGCCATTGACTCCGGTATCCTTTTGTTCTTTGATTAGCTCAATGCATGTGTTGTGAAGCTCTCTTAATGATTTTGGAGCTGAGATTTCTTTTTTCACTTTGGATGTAGCAAGAGCAGAAGGATACATTTCTTAATGATATTTTTCTAATCTGAAAAGTCCCTATACTTTTTCAACCAAACATATAATCTTATTTGTGAGGGAAAATCTATTATCTTGATCAATCAATATTATTTTATTTTATTAATTCTTGACAAAATTAATGAATGGTTCGTATTAATAGCAAAACAACTTTCAACTAGGAGCAGAGTAAAGTCGAAGAAATGCACTGTTTGATGGCTTGTAGTATGCAACAATGGTTCAAAAGAGAGTTTACTAATGAAAAGGACAAAAAAGCAGACTTGCTTCAAAGTCATATCCAATCCAAGAAAACAACATAATTAGTAGCTGGTAAAGGATTGCGGCGCACACATCAAACAAGACCAATTCAAAATGCCACAACCAAAAATATCTTGATTGGATAGTGGGGAAACAAAAATATAAGGGGGTCCAGCTATACTTTTCTATATGAAAATGTAACACAAACATCCCATTTGTTAAAATATTTAAAATAAATAATAATTACTTGATAGAATATTATTATTGTCAATTTAGTTAAGGTTTGCAAATTTTCTCCATTGCATTGACCTGCCAAGCATCGCAATAACAGCTCAACATTTCCTTTGGGAAAAGAAAACACCCATGCGGCCCCAGCCCCCAAGTAAAATTCATGATTCCCCTTTAATTTAAATTCAACTTAGTTGAAAAATTTTTAGTTAACAGAGTTTTTCATTCCTATAAAATTCTCTAGTTTTTTTTTGTTTTTGTCTCTGACTTTTTAAACCTCAACTTTTTTTATCTTTGCATTTTCTAAATACTTAAGCTGTCGTTCCTTAGTTTAACTCGGTCTAACAAAGGGAAAAATGTATATGTTCAATTATTGGGATGCCTGTAAGAAAGATCACCAAGGATGAAACTTGATTATTCATGCTGTTGGTTTTCAGTGTAATGACAGGTATTGTATTTTAATCGGATTCTCAAGAAAAATTATCGGTAGTATAAGTTTATAATAC
Organism: Glycine soja; assembly: GCF_004193775.1. Classification (NCBI taxonomy): domain Eukaryota; kingdom Viridiplantae; phylum Streptophyta; class Magnoliopsida; order Fabales; family Fabaceae; genus Glycine; species Glycine soja. The sequence continues at coordinate 26,553,237 of NC_041011.1, forward strand.
TTGTAGTGGAATGGAATGGGGAACCAAGAACTCCTTGATTGTTTATGTGACTATGCTGCATTCAAGGCTCAACACTTGTATGGTCCACAAGGGCACCGAGGGATGAGTGCCTTAATTTTTGAGGAATCCACAGCAGGTTATCTAGAAGCCATACGGCTCCACAAGCATTTTAAAGAGCAATGAAGAGATAGGGAGGCTTGGGATTGCTATCGGAATCCATTTCTCCCAGGTGGGAAGCGCCAACTTTATGGTTACTTGGCTTCTAAAGAAGATTTGTATATTTTCAACAAGCACTCTAGAGGTAATTCTTTTTTCTTCTCTTAATCAGTTTTCCTATACAGTTTTTTCTTATTGAGATAATTGGTGATCAACTTGAATATGGCAGCTCTACTTTTCTTAGAGTTTGGTAGTCTAGTAATTCTTAGTTGGCAATTGTCTATTCTCTTTAGGAAAATAGAGGGAAACTAGTGTTATTTTTGCATTTCTTCTCTTGTTTGGCAATCATTTAATATTTTAAATGAAAGTTCTGATACATCTATATTCTCTAGGAAAGACAAAATTGAAGTTTGAAATGAGATCATATCAAGAGATGGTTGAGAGCAAGATAAAACATATTAATGATGATAGTCGGAAGCTTGACTGTTATAAGAGCATGGTAGCCAAAGAACAAATCAAATCACAAGTAGGTACAAACTCTTTATTGAGAATAAGTGAGAAGTTAAGCTTGACAACCGAAGAAAACCGTGTTGACCAACAACACAAGGAGGTAAGGTTATGTGGCTGGAATTCAATTAATATTATTGTTGTTGTGCTCATTGGGTTTTGCAAGAAGCTCTGATTGTTATCATATAATTGAAAACTTTTATGCATAAAATTGGTTACAATGCTTTATATTTTGAGGGTAATCATATATGCTGGTGAATGGTGGTTGTCTTTATGAAACAATATGATATCTATGAGAAACCAAACCGATAAGTTAAAGCTATTTTACTTATTCTTACAACTTAATTTATTTGTTCTGTATTTCTCACTTCCATTTTTTTGGTGTTTGCTCAAGCATATATTGACGTATAATTTTTTTAGTGTGATCTTTTCTGGGAAGGAATTTTTCAAATTTGCAAATTTGTGTTTCTTGATTCTGGTAGTAGCTTTCTGAATGATGTAAAAAGTCTTTCTACAACTGATCATTTTGATATACTGTTTTTGTTTTTTTCTAAATGGATGCATTAGAAAAAAATTCCAGAGCCAAATACTAGACATTCAACAAGCCATAGCTGCAAAGGAAGATAAGTTTTTGAAATTATAGCAGGCAATGCAAGAAAAAGTGAAAGAGTCCTGCAGAGAATCTTCTGAGAAAGAGGACAAGTACATCTAATATTCCCTAATTGTGCATTATTCCAATTTCCAAACATGTTTCATATTATCATTCTTTTACTACATATATCTTAACTTTCTTTTGCCATTTAGATAATACTCAACTAAGTGATTAGCAAGCAATATTCTAATCTATCTCCCTTCTAAAGCGAAATTCTCAGTGGCGTTTGGCATTTTCTAATCCATCCTCTATCAACAGGGTAGAAAATATCTCTTGTTTCCTGAAGCCCCAAGACAAGGAGATGAAGCAGTTTGAGGCAGAGAGAGAGAAAATCATAAAAATTCACAAAGAGAAAAGGTTGGCTCTGAAGAAGAAGCAGTGGCAAGAGCAGGTTGAACTTGAGAAGGAGTTAGAGAATGAACGGACGCAGCTCATGGACAAGTACACTTGCAACCAGACTCAAGAAGAAAATTGTTAGCAATGAATGACAGCTAGGAAACATCATTAAGGAAAACATACATAGAAATGGAAAAAGCCAAAAGCATCTGCAGGCATACTGATCATGCAGAGTACATGTTATGTGCTCTGCCACATTTTCCATAAATTTATACTTTTTTCTTTTGGTTTACTCTTGCATTTATTTTGAAAGTTGAAAAGTGAGAAATAACATCTAAAATACTCAGCAAAAACTAACACCTCCCCATCATCCTTTTGTATTGTATCACAGTTAAGGATGTTCCTTCTCATGTATCAACACATAAAATTGCCGCCGTGAAGGTTCGTAATCGGGTTACAGAAGACTACATAGCTCAACATGTTGAACCTATTTATAGATCAAAGGGGAGTGTCAGGCTTGCTACTTATTTCCCTTCAATAAACATGAGAAAAGTAGGGGAAAAAATGATGTTAATTCTGTTGCATGCTTAGCAATGTATGGAAGCTTAGAGTTGCAACAAGAAACGCATGACCTTGTTGATTCAATGGTTGAAAGACTTAGGACTTTAAGCCGAAAGTCTGATGGCCAATTTATAGTTGTGGATTTGAGGGTTGAGATGTTGGATAAGAAGGGTTGTCAAGGAAGGGATAGTGAAAAAGAGAAGAGTTGCTTCAATGCACAAGAGGTTGCAGTGTTTTTGAGGAAGATTGGTTTTGAAAAGGATACTACAATCTATGTGACACAATCAATGTGGGATGAAAGCCTTGACTCTCTTAAAGATTTGTTCCCTAAAACATATACAAAGGTGAAGCACTAAGAGAGGGTCCAAAGCTCGGCTTTGATATTCTATTCACCCTGAAACTAAAAAGATGAGGGAATGGATAAAGATACTCTTTGACATGAAGTTAGTAAGCACCAGATATACTGAGAATATTAGGGAGTGATAGCACACCTAAAATTATATGGTGAATACATATGATTAAGGATATATGGTGAATACACTCTATTTAGTTTCAATGTTTTATTCTAAATACAAATGTAGTATTGGATTGTGTAAATGAATCTAGCAAAATCAAATATATAAATAGAAAATTACATTAGACGATGTTAATTAATTCTCCTTCATCATGATCATTATGATTAGCATGAACGTCGTCAGCTTCTTCTCCGACAACGTTAGGAGTGATTTGTGCGGTCAAAGGACTAACATAGGTGTCCATGTAGGAATCATCATCTTCTACATTAACACCAATTGTTTTGCCTTGGAGAACCACGTACCACCTTTCATTGTGGTAACCAAGTTTCTTCAAGTCTACCAACGTAAATCCTATATCATCGGTGCGCACATCGGTGTTACTGTCAACCCATTTACATTTGAAAACACATACAGTAAGTTTCACATAGTTAAGCTCCAAAATTTCATCAATGAACCCAAAGTAAGGGATGGAAGCTACATAGGGATTGGCGTCATTCACACTTGTGAAGTGTTGAGATTCAGCCCTTAGGGTGACCCCGATGTTCTGCATTGTACTTTTGTCATCTTGTGCTTTTGTGTAAAATGAATACTTGTTTATGTCGTATCCTTGTCAAGTTATAACATTTCTTTTAGGCCCATATGCTAGATTTCTTAATGTTTCTGAAGCATTCTCATCTGCAAAGATTGTATCTTTAAACCAATCACATAAATCTTGTTATGCTTTTTCAACACCCAATTCTTTGACATTTTTGGATTATTCTGTTTGACTAAAGCTTCATGCTTAAGTATGTATGGCAAGACTTCATTATTGTTGTTCAAGACATACAAGTGAGCTTGTAACAAATCTTCTACACTTGGAGTCATCACATGCAGTCCTCTTGAACCCTTACCACCCACCCTGCCATCATGTCGAGACTCAGGAAGGCCAACAGGTTTAGCCTTCTCAATATAATCTGAACAAAATTCAATGGCTTCTTCTGCAATGTACCTTTCAACAATAGATGCTTCTAGACGATATAGATTCTTTGTATACCCTTTTAAGATCTTCATGTATCGCTCAATCAGGTACATCCACCGTAGATAAACAGGACCACAACATTTGATTTCTCTGACCAGATGCACAATCAAGTGAATCATGATGTCAAAGAAAGCAGGGGGAAAATATATCTCCAACTGGCACAGTATAATTGCAGCCTCATTTTCCAGCTCATCAAACTTCACAAGATCAATGACTTTGCTACATATAGCATGGAAGAAAAAGCACAGGCGAGTTATGTCTAACCTGACTTTGTTTGGCAAGATGTCTCGTATAGCCATGGCTAACAATTTTTGCATGAGCACATGACAATCGTGAGACGTTAACCCTACAAGCTTAAGCTCCTTCAACTGCACAAGGCTCTTAATATTTGAAGAGTATCCTTGTGGAACCTTCACCCAATGAAGACTCTGGCAAAAACTTATCTTCTCCTTTTTGGATAAAGTATGGCAAGCTGGGGGCAAGTAAATTTTCTTCTCATCATACCTTGGATGCAACTGTGATCATATCCCCATATCAGCTAGATCTTGACGGGTATTCAAGCCATCCTTCGTCTTGCCTTGAATGTTAAGGAGCATCCCAATCACACTATCACAAAAAATTTTCACCACATGCATAACATCAATACAATGTCTAACGTCTAGATCAGACCAGTACGGAAGATCAAAGAAAATGGACCTCTTCTTCGATATGCAACTCTTACTTTTATCCTTCTTTTGGGTCTTTCCAAATATAGTATTCAGGTGTTGAACCCGCTGATATACCTGCTCACCAGTCAATGGTATCGGCACAATATCGTGCTCTTGACTTCCATTAAAAGCTTTTTTTAGTCGTCTATAAGGATGATTGGGTGTTAGAAAATGGCGATGCCTACTGTAGACTATTTTTCTTCCATGTTTTAGTTGTATGTAGCTTGTGTTTTCTTCACAGATGGGGCATGCATGATGACCCTTAACACTGTAACTGCTGAGATTCCCATATGCTGGAAAGTCATTAATGGTACAAAAAAGTATTGCATGCGTTTCAAACGTCTCCTTGCGAAACGCATCAAAGACTACAACCCCCTCGTCCCATAACTTTCTCAGGTCTTCAACCAACGGACTTAGATAAACATCAATGTCATTTCCTGGCTGTCTTGGGCCTGATATCATCATAGACAACATCATGTATTTTCGCTTCATGCACAACCAAGGAGGCAAATTGTAAATTACTAGCAGAACTGGCCATGAACTGTGTTGAGTGCTTAAGGTGCCATATGGATTCATTCCATCACTGGCTAGTCCAAGTCTAATATTTTGTGGCTCTTTCCCAAAATTCGGATACAAACCATCAATCTTCTTCCACTGCGAGCAATCAGCTGAATGGCGGACCATTCCATCAGAAATCGTTCCATTTGCATGCCATGTAAGGTCTTTTGCATCCTCCTTGTTAGCAAAAAGACGCTTAAACCTTGGAATGATTGGAAGATACCACAAAACCTTCGTTGGAGGGACCTTTTTTGAGTTTTCATCAGAATTGTTTTCCCCTCCATCCTTCACTTTGTACCGTGAAGTCCCACAGATAGGGCATTTGGACATTTCTTGGAATTCATGCCTGTACAGTATGCAATCATTGGGGCAAGCATGAATCTTCTGATACTCCATACCCATCGGACACGATATATTTTTTGCATTATAGTAAGTTTTAGGCAATGTGTTGTCATATGGAAGCAGATTGTGCACTACCCCAAGCAGTGAGGTGAAACTTTTGTCACTCCACCTATACCTGGCCTTCACATTAACCAGACTTAACACCGCAGACAACATAGTTAATGAATTCTTGCACCCCGTATACAAAGGCTTCTTTGAATCACTTTGTAATCCTTCATACACAGGGGCATGTGCTTGCTGGAAAGACTCTTGCCCAAGGTCACGAATCATGTCCTCCAAGTAATCTCCCATTTCTACATCAAACGGTTCAGATTGGGACCCACTCTGTATGTCTGTCACTTCACCATGCCATATCCATGTCATGTAATTCTTCTTAATCCCATCACACAATAGATGGTCCCGTATGTTGTCCAGTACTTGTCGTCTTCCATTCAAACAATTGATGCAAAAACAATAATATTTTCCTTCTTCATTCGGTCGACCTCTTTCTAAAGCAAATTGCAAGAACTGCTCGACGCCATCCTCATATTCTGGGCTCATGCGACTTTCATTCATCCAACTTCGATCCATCTAAGCAATTCCATGCATGAAAATCTCACTTTTTTATTTATAGGTGTGGCCCTATCCCATTTAGGAAGACTGTCTTTTATGTTAGCTTTAAACATCAGGGTTAGCATTATTTTGAAAATTTTGACTAAATTTCGGCAGCATTTCGCATTGGTCTCCAAGTACACGACATGACATCGGTGAAATGAATTTCTCGATAATCAAGTATGCACTCAGAGAACAACTTGAAATGCATTGAACCAAAATTTCATCAAATTAATCAAAATAATAATAACCTTAACCAATGAATCTAACCTAAAAATACCAGTCTTCCCAAATTGTCCAAACGGACAATTCAAGACTAAATACAATGACTAATGCAAACTATCCGCAAGAATCATTGCATTCAGTCTCAAATGGGAATCTAAGGTTCACTCAGCATGAACAACAGTTGTTTATATAGCAATTTACATTGATTACATACAAAAACATACAAATATCGACATCAACAGTTGTGAGACTAGTCATAATAATACAAGCAAAAGCAAGATGCTAACCAACATGTAAATATCGTTATAATGTTATAATAATACAAGCAAAAGCAACATGCTAACCAAGATCCAATGTTAGGATCCAACAGGGTATGAGACTAGTCCCACATTAGAAGTATGGGATTCTAGTGTGGGTAGTAAAAGAGAAATCCCTCCCACTGGTAGTGAGAAGGTGGTCTCCAAAAACTCTGTTGCCAACTAATAGGTTCATTTGTCAGATCTGCAACAACGGATTTCAAAGAGACCACAATCTCCATGGAAGCTGAAGCAAAGATCAAGCAACAAGATTATAAATGGTTTTCGTAGCTCACACATTCTTAACAAAGTTATTTTTTTTAACTTTATCCGAAGCTCACGAAGAATTGTCTCATTCGAAGTTGACTAGTTATTTTTTTTAATATCTTTTTGCTAAATTTTTATTTTCCTCCATTTTAAACTCTAAAGGTTATCTTTGATGTCAAACATCAAAAACTATATTCTATTGCATTATATCTAATGCTAGTTTTTTTTATCAGTTTGAGGGGTGTGTGACAAAGAACATGTTGTGCCATCTATTGATTTAGTTTACATGTAAAAGAGGTTGTTCCGTCTATAGTAAACAAATTCCAACATCTAGTTTTGCTTTTATCTCAATTTTTTTAAGGTTCTGGCCTGTTCTGATATTGAAATTAATCAAGAAAATAAGAATTTTTACAGGGTGTTTCTAAATTGCTATGCCATTGGTTATTGGAACTCCATATATTTCCAATTGCCACACACACTGTAAAACTTCATTTCATTGAGATGGCTTCCTTCACTTTTGCCTGCTCTGTCTAAATTGTCGAGTTCGACATGCATAAAACATATTGTCCAAATCATCGAAGCATCTAAATAATTGACTATTCTACAATTAGTGCTCATCCTTCAAGTGATTTCAAGAGTCTTTATATGTAACCCAAAGCCTTTTTTTTTCTACATAATCTGACAATTTTTAGCTTTGCTCAAGACCAGAGTAAAAAAGATAATAATTGAAAATAACAGTGTTGCTTGTATGCTAGATGGGAATGCTAAACTTTGGGGATTTAATGTGAATATGTTCTTTGGCAAATCAACGTTTCCATTTTCTTTTAATCAATGTTTCTATTTTTCTCTTCATGTTGATTAATTTCTAAAGAGACCATTTGTATATGTATATGGACATTGGTTACTCTTACTTCAACTTAAAAATTTGCTCTCAGATTGGTTTTATATGGTAGTGTTGACTTTTGTTGCTCATGTGTTCATATAGTCTCCATATCATTAATTTTATTAGTCACGTATAAAACCACACTAGTTTTGAAGAATGGTTTATTGATTTTGGTTTGTTCATGTCTCACATTCTTCATAGATAATATCCATAGCATTTTCATTCCAATTTGTCTGAGAATAATTGTATATACCATTTTTACTTGAGGTTGATGTGTGATGCACGTGTACTTATTATAATTAAACAAATTTTTGTCCCAAAATGTATGATGGGATGACAAATTGATTTCTGAGAGATAAAAAATATAAATTTTATTTTTGAATGTGAAAAAAGTGCGACAAATTAGTGTTGTTATTAAATTTGTGAGACCATTTTATCATTAAGTTGTAATGTACAAGAATCAATTTGACAATAAATTATATTTTTCAAGACTAATTTATCATTAAATTGTCTACAAAACTAATTAGTTATCATGGAGCTCTACAAAAGAGACAAATTTTTCGAAGTCAAGAAAATGACCAATTCCTTCAAAGTAAAATTGGGTAAAGGTGGTTTTGGTGTTGTATACTAAGGAGAGCTACACAGCAGTTGCCCTGTGGCTGTAATGATAGAATGCATCCAAAGGAAATGGCAAACACTTTGTCAATGAGGTTGCTAGTATCAGTAGAACTTCTCATGTTAATGTTGTCATACTTCTTTGATTCTGTTTGGAAGGACGCAAGAAAGCTCTCATCTATGAATTCATGCATAATTGTTCCCTTGACAAGCTTATTTACAGTAAAGAGCTTTAGGCAACTTCATCGTTGAGTTGAGATAATTTGTGGCAAATTGCCTTAGGGATAGCCCGAGGACTAGAGTACTTGCATAAGGGATGCAACACTCGAATTTTACATTTTGACATAAAGCCACAACATTCTTTTGGATGAGAAGTTCTGCCCCAAGATATCTGATTTTGGGCTAGCAAAGCCTTGTCCTAGAAATGAAAGTATTATTTCCAGGTCTGATGCCAGAGGAACATTAGGGTATGTAGCTCCAGAAAATTTGGCAGAATTTCACACAAATTTGATGTAATCTTCCACTTTAAATTTAAACCACCTAAACCTTAATGGTAAAAATTCAATTTTCATTATGCATTAAGTGCATCTTATCTTTGACTTGAAACTCTACAATTTGAAGGGTCTGGGGGTGCAAGAATAGAATCAATGTTATGTTCTAAGAGAGGCTATGAAGGATGCTTTGCATGTTTCTTAGAAGAAAGCAGAAAACATAGCACCTCTTTATTCAACTATCTTTTGTATTGTATGTTTGGAAAATCATAATGGTACTTTCCTCTGTTTGGGGTGGAACTTAGGAATTTCCATTTCCCAAAAGGGTGACTCATCTGTCACTTCCATCTTATATGATTTTGGTATGTGGTTTCAGTTTTAGCTATGTTGTGCTTGTTGTGGCACGCCAATAATTTGACTTCGATGATAGATTTTGTTTCTTACTCAACATTAATTCATTGGAAATTACTGCCTTCCTTAACTCAGTTCTCTTTGCAAGAACTAGAGAATACTATACAACGTGTTTTCTACATGAATAGTATTCTGGTTTGGTGTAGGGAAGTTAGAAGAAGGCACAAGGTCATGGAGAAAGAGGAAAGAGAGGGTGGTAGTTTCGTAGGATGAGTTTTGCTTTTATTGATTCATATGGTGGTGAGAATCGCAACCATCATTTTCAAAGAACAGGCATTTATGTGTGGAAACAGCATGATTTATGTGTGAAGGGTGTTGCGCGCAAAAGTAACAATGGACTGCATGCAAAGAGCATATCCCCATGCTCCGTACATTGGTACTCACCGTCTCTTGGTTGACTAGTGTGTGTGTGTGTGTTTCTGTGTGTGTGTGTGTGTGTGTATGTCCATGTGTGTGTGTGTGTGTGTGTCTCTGTCTGTGTGTGTGTGCGTGTGTGTTGTGTGTGTGTGTATAATCGTGCATTGGATCAACCTTATATCTCCAAACACATTTTCAAGTAGTATAATCGTGCATTCCATGTTTTAAAGACTCGAGAGCTTCTTCTTATGTACTAAGGTTACTCACTAAAGGTCTTCTCAATTAATAATTGTTCAAAGCGAATTGTAAACCTTGCCAGATAAATCTCTACTTCATTTCTCAAGTGTTTAGTTTTGATAAAGTTCAATAGGTTGAAGCTCTATTAAAGTTTAAAATATTGTTGATTTCTTTTGTTGTATATCCAATCGGCCTGAAGTCATTAAAGCAAAGGCTTTGACTTGTATCATGTCATTGATAAATATTGAGGAGTGCATGAAGTATTTCGAGATGTTTGAACTATTAAGTATATCCAAAGCATTTTGAGATTTCTTTTTCACGTTTTTTACTTTTCTCCTTCTCCTCAGTCCTGATCATGAAGCACAAATATGTTCAATATTTATCTATATTTTGGTGCATGAGTGTATGATAATTTACTCAGTTTCTTTGGACCTTCACAGGAACAACTAAGATTAAGAACCTGAATCAAAACATGGAGGCCTTAACAGTGAAACTGTCGGAAAAGGACCCTAGAGAAATTTCTAAGGCGGTTCCCATTGGTGATGTAGCAGGTGGTAGATACTACAATAGATTGGATCACTTTTCATGGAAGTATGCTAACACACCTCCAAAAGATTCAAAAATCTCAACCTGATGCACTCAACCATCCCTTTGGTTAGAATCTACCAAGTCATAATGAATTGAGGGTAACAAGGCTGGCAAAGGCTTATTATCAGGATGCTATTTATATATCAATAATGTAGCTCTTCTTGATGTTCGACTTTCTAGATATTTGGTTGGTTGAAATTTTTAGTTTAGATTGCAATACTTTTTGTTATGCAGCAAAAAATTATGAGCAGTTTGGAAGGCATGACTTGAGTTTAGGATGGTTTTAACATGATTTTTGCTTTGACCAACATGTTTGGATCTGTGTTAGAAACATGACTTTAAATTATTGACTCAAGTCACATGGTTCCAACATTAGACTAAGGTCAGTCCCAAAGGGAACCAATAGCTGGGTTCAAATTATGTTAACATTCCAATCGTGATCATTCAATATCCCCAAGCAAGAGCATGTGGATTGTGGTTTTCATTGGAAAGTGAAGTGTAATGGCTTTTAGGTTTGTGAAGTGCTTTGACTATGGCCAATGTGTTTGTCTACTAGGAAGTAATTTAGGGGTGATTCATGATATGATTTAGTATGTCTTGTTGCGTTATGGAACTTTTTAATTAATAGCCATTAGCCAAGCCTTGCAAGAATTGGCCAAAAGAAGAGATGCAGTTAAAAGTACTTAATTACCTATTAATTTGAGTTAAGTCACATCCATAATGCGGCCCGCTCTTTAAATAAGTCCAGATGTAGATGTTAGTGGGCATCATGTGAAGCACTGAGAGAGGGTCCAAAGCTGGGCTTTGATATTCTATTTGCTCTGTGTCATCCAAATTTGGATGCCAAGTTAACTTCGTTTTATTATGCGATAAAAAAATGTTATACTTATAGTCTTATACTGTACGGTTTAGGAGCTCAGACAGGTTGACAATGTAAGGACCCACCACATCCTTAGGGGAGATCCTGAGTAACGGTTGAATGGAGTAGTTATCGAGTGGGTAACCTTCTTCGTCTATGCAAGGAAAGATGAGGAAGGTTATCAACTTGTGTGTGAGAGTTCTATTCTAACATAACATAATAAGGACCAACCTAACTTGAGTGTTGCATTGAAGTCTCGGTATAGGTATTATAAATATTCTTAGCACATGGAAAAGTCTTAATCATGTTGGGGTGAACATATGATATCTTAGGAGACTTGTATATCACATAGATATGTTAATTCCTCCATTAATGAAATGAAAAACAAAATAGTTTCTCAAAGTGTAGTCTGTCATTCAATTAAGTTAATATGTTCATTAAGTCTTCTACGATAACTTTGAAGAGTTTAAAGTCTGTATATGTATACAAAGATTATTTTGAAGAGTTTAAGGTTAAATATGAAAACTTGTAAGTCCTTTAATTACTAAACTTATTGTCATATTAACCTTTGAATTTGACATCTACTCTCATACGAAATTAAAAAAATATTCCTTGAAATTCACAACTAATATTCATTCTAATAACGCTGCTATAATTTGGTTCATACTAGTTTACATACACTGATGAATGAATTGCAGAAATTTGTTAAAACAACCAAACAAAGAATCCAGAGGTATTATAAAGTGCTAACCTATGTCACAAAGAGTCACCCTATTATTAAGGCCTAACTTCCCTATTATTCATACTAATCAATATCTTTTTAATTATCAGCTTGTGTTTCAACATAGCATGACATCACAATTGCAATTCTCACCAACAAAATCATCAGCACAGCAAAGCATACAAATATATCAACGAAATGTACCTTCATCAGCTCGTACCTCGATGAAATCGTACCTCAGTATCTGCAAGATTACGTCTACCAAGTCCAGCAAAGAGACTGATGACGTAGCAAACAAACCTCCTACCTCGATCAGCTGACCACTAAAACCCAATGAAATGTATCTTCTAGCTATAGAGTTCCTAGGAAACAAAACATGAAGCTTAATTGACTAACACTCATTGGGTTTAATAGCAGCAGTAATGAATTTCTCATTGGGTTTAACAGCAGCAGTAATTTTGGGCTTAATTGAGTGACACTCATTGGGTTTATTCAGGTTTACTAGTTCAATTTCAGCTATTACTTTTCATTTGTCCTACTGAAGAGGTGAAACATCCTTGGTTTCTTTTGTAGGCCTAAGTAAAGCCACAACATTCAGAGAAGAGCAACAACAAATCTCATATGAATTTATTTCCTACACTCAACCCAACAACAAGAACTGTAGATTGAGACTTCAAAGCTTCAAATATCTTACTTGATTCGGTAAGTAAATCTCATTTATCTAATATTTTACTAGTCATATTGGCTTTTCTCACATTCCTTTTTGTTGATGACAGAATTACAATGCAAAACTTTCTGCTTTTGGCTTGGCAAAGGATGGACCAGCTGGTGATAAGAGCCATGTCTCTACAAGGGTAATGGGCACATGCATATGGCTATGCTGCTCCTGAATATATGGCCACAGGTACCTAAGTTTGTGGAGTACTCAGCTTATGAACACTTTAGTTGGTCATACAAACTTCTATACATATCCTGCCTTCTAAATTATTGTGCACCAACCATATAATAGATTACCAAAAATAAGAAACCCTTATTAATTCTTTTTCAAGCCATGGTGGAGCTTTTTAGCTTCTTTTTTTTCCCTTCATTAACAAGCACTGCATCACATTTCATCTCACAAGCACATCTTACATTTTACTAGTTTAGAATTTGGGCCTAGAGGTTCTATGCTTCAAGGCTCTTTTTTGGTAACATCTGTCATTGGTTGACTCATTAAAAAAAGATATACCATCATCCAATCTAATTTAGTTTTTAGTGTAAATCAAGTCCTAAAAGCAACTAACTTGTTTTAAAGCTTAGTAGGGTGAAATTGACCTAGGGCATTTTGTTCTGCTAACAGAAATTCAGAGATCCCCCAAAGATACACTGACCATCCATTCGCTTTCATAAACACCACATGAATATGATACCGGCACGAACACAGATGCAACAATTTTTAAAAACATAGTACGCATCACAACAATGATAGAACGAATAAAACTAGTATTAATTGACATAAAACACAAGTACTAAATCAAAAGAGAGAATTGATGGTTGAAAGACGAGCATGAGTCATTATAAACGAAATAGAATGGTATAATTTATCTAAAGATAGTCTTATCTGTGTTACTATTGAAGTTTAAAACTTTAAAAGTAAAAAGAAAATTATAAAATGCAGTTAGAAGTATTCGAAGTGTCCATAAATTGAAATGAGTATGGCATGAAAACGATTATTATTTTGAAGTATTCAAAGTGTTTTCATTCTTTTGAAGTATTTTTGGAGTATGAGAATTGACTCGCAGGTCTTGTCATTTTGAAGTACTCAAAATGCAGTTAGAAGTATTCTAAGTGTACATAAAGTGTTTGACAAATATGTGTGTGGCAGGAGTATGCCACGAACACAATTATTATTTTGAAGTATTCAAAGTGTTTTGAACTATGAGAGTTGACTCCCAGTTCAGGTTATTTTGAAGTATTCAAAATGCAATTAGAAGTATTCTAAGTGTCCATAAAGTGTCTGACAATTAGAACACAATCCAACTTGGTTTCTTTTACCAAGTTGGATGCAGTTCCTGTAGTAAACCCTACAACTCCAGCCACAACAAATTTATTTCCTACACTCAACCCAACAACAATTTCTCAAGCACCTGGCTCAATAGGACAAACCACACCCACAACCCCATACATGAACCCCATAAACCCTTACACAAACCCCACAACACCAAAAACAAGCCCTACAAACCCATAGTTGTCTTCCTTTCATTTGCCTCTTTCAAAAAGGTCATATAGGCTTTTACCTTCTAGGTCTTTTAGAAGTGAAAAATGCAACAAAAACAAAGCACACTGACCAACAAATCAAGTGAGACAGTGACTCCTCAAAGCTCAAAACACACAACAATAAAAGGAAAAGTAGAACATTGTTACATTTGCCATGGTGCTATATGCATTACAACACACACCTACCTACCTACCTAGCCATTAAGCATTCAAAGGACACAAATCAATCTAAATTACCTCACTGAAAAGGACACCTTGCGAGCACGAGTGAGCACCCCAAACGGAATGCAAAGTCAGCACCCCAAACAGCCCACGACAATGATGACAAACCAACCCCTTCGAGCTACCATGACTTCCACAAACCAACTCCTTGCAACACACACAAAAAAACATCCTTGCAGTGAGCACAAGTTCCCCAAACAAACAAACAAAGAAGAAGAAGAAGAAGAAGAAGAAGAAGAAGAAGAAGAAGAAGAAAAAGACAATAGAGGCTAAGGTCACGAAGAAAAAAAGAAATTGTACCTAGGTAACGTGGCTAAGCCGTACAAACAAGCTCAAGAACCTGTACTCACAGTCGCAAAGAAGAAGCGAACAAGAAGCGAAGAAGAAGCAAGAGCGAAGAACAGAGAGCGCGAGGAAAGTGTAGGGCTCGGGTTCTGAAATTTTAAAATATATAAGTCCAACATCGGTTTTCAATAAAAAATTGATGTTAACGGTAACATCGGTTTTCAGAAAAACTGATGTTAATGAATATATATTATTTACATATATGCCACCGCGTTTAGATTAACATCGGTTTTGTCCGAAACCAATGTTAATCTGCCGATGTTAAAACTGCCTTTTGTAGTAGTGATGTAAGAGAGAGATATTGAATTTCAATTCAAGACATTCAAAAATTGGATTCAGGGCATTCCAAACTCGAAAACAATTATAATATGCACAGCGAAAAACAAAAATGGTTTGAATAATTTGTCAATTGGAATCCGATTCATATGATGTGTGGAATAAACATCATTCATGGAGAATCATAAATTCAATAACCTAATGCTCTGATACCACATGTTAGTTATAGATTCCATACATTTATATTCAATCAATCTATTACATATTGTAAGGATCTTAGAATCTATGATTCCCTCATTCAATTTGAAAGTAAATAGAACTTACCTTGATCTATGAAAGACATAAATTCTTCAATCTTCTTTGTCCTAATCTATCTCTTTCCTTCTTTTATTTTCCTCTCACGTTCTTGATGGGTAATTAGAGGGAAAAACTCTTATAGTAGAGATAGAACCCTTTGTCTTTTATTAACAAACTTCCATCAAGTTAGTTATCAGAAGTTTATTAACTTCCCATATTTTCCAATAGGTCCCTTTATTTTATTAAATCAAGTTTAGGCCCTTAATTCACATGAGTCACATTATCATGTTATTTAATATTTTTTTTCTAACAGTTAGTTCCTCTCGTCTCACTCTCGTAATCAAAACTTATCAATTCTCGTCTTAGATTTGAATCAATTTTCACTGAGCTATGAACATCAAGTTTATGCTTTTGGGGCTCATTTGAATCTAATTTTTTATTTGTGGTTTTTGGTTTTCCTTTTTTTATCTAGAAACTAGATAATTTCACTGGACAACGGTTTCGGTGGTGAATGTTGCTTCCCTTTCGATTCACGGTGAGGTTTTGCTTTGTTTGCATGGTTCTGTTATTTGGATTGGAAACTCGATACACTTTGAATTGGAACTTCGTTTGTGAAAGTAAAAAATGAAATTGCAACTTAAGAGCGTTGATTGATTGAGGTTTATGTCAGCTCCTTGAAGTTCTAGATTGAGGTTTATTTCAGCTCCTTGAAATTGCAACTTTTGTTAGGTTCTTCATTGTTACTAAGCTCTACAGTGCTTATCAGTAGCAATAAAGTATTACAGTATAGTGTAGCTTACGCCTTATCAGATAGGTCCTTAATTCCGATTGAGTTTGGAGTTATTATTTGCTGGTTGACTTCGATGATGCATGACAGAAATGTTAGCCTTTTAGTGTTTGTTGTGACATGATTCATGAGCTCATCACACAGTACCCTTAAAGCTAACCTTTTAGTGCAAATTAATTATACATTCATGATAGAGAAGTTTTTAATAATATCAATTATTTTTTTAGTTTAAAAACTTTTGAGTCGCTTCATTCATATTGGTTCATTCTCACACACAAACACTTTTTTTATTCCATAGAGCATGCTACTCTATTTTCTTTTTTTTTTTTCTCTTCAATTCAAGAGGACTCCACTTGTTATAGTCTTGTTTAGACACAATACTGGACACATTTTTTTTCTATTTTTTCCTTGTTTTCAAAATTTGTGATAAGTCATCATAAAGCAAAATGAAAGGAAACCTCAAATGAGCAAACATCAGGATATTTTTCTTTATACATTTCAGGTATGTTCATTGTACTGACACATTATAATTGAATCTATTCCTCGCGTGGTGTCCATAAAAATAGGTATATTTAATATCTTTCAATTAATTATACATAAGTTTTATTGGAATATAAATGAATTTACAATATAGTGTTTGTTGTGACATGATTCATGACCTCATCGCACAGTACCCTTCAAAGCTAACCTTTTAGTTCAAATTAATTATACAATTTCCCTTGTGTGAATGTCTAGTATTAAATCCCACAACATGGGAATCTCTGGCCTTTAAGTCTCAGTCAACATAATGGGTACACAAAACAAATATCTGTGTTCATTGATGTAAGTTACTCTGATGTTGTATATCTAACTCATACTCATAAATCTTTGTACTTTGTACTCTATGTAAGTATTGATGCAATCCTCCCTAAGAAGGGACCAATCATTAGAGCCATGAGCAAGAGGCTCCAAGAGGATTGGGCTAGAGCTGCTGAAGAAGGCCCTAGGGTTCTCATGAACCTCAGGGTAGATTTTTGAGCCCATGGGCCAAGGTTGGGTCCAATTATATTTGAACATATTAGACTAGGATGTCATTATATTTGGTCCTTGTATTTAGGGCTCCATAATGTAGGTAGGGTACCCTAGAAATATAGGATTTTTTAGCCCTTGTATTTTAGGGCACCTAGACTAGTTTTTGTATTAGGGGTAGTTTTGTAATTTCACATGCACTGAGTGAATATTTGATGTGCGTGTTGGGAAATAAATTTAATTGAATTGGTAGAAGCCCAATCCAATTAGATTTTAGAGGGGGAGCTGAGCATTTGCTTACTACACCCCATTGTCACATCATATAGTCACACTTTGTGCATGTCCTTCATGCTTTACGTGCCTTATGACACCTAGGCACACTTAGTGGAGAATCTTGGAATTGATCTTGGATTAGTGAGCTGAACCATAACTAAAATTCACTAATCATAATTAGTGAAATTTTGGCTCCAAAGTTTTCCTCCACAAATTCAAGTGAAATTTGAATTAAAATTCAAATTTCCCTCCAATTTTATGTGACACTTAGGCTATAAATAGAGGTCATGTGTGTGCATTTTTTTTTTAACTTTGATCATTTGAAAATGAAACTTCAGATTTCAAAGCTCTTTTAGAGCACAAAATTTCGTGCTCTTCTCTTCCTCTCCCTTCATTCATCTCCTTCTTCCTCCAAGCCCTTATCCATGGCCTCCTATGGTGGCGAGCTTCTTCTAGACTCATCTTCTCTTTGAAGTGGCGTCTCCTCTCTTTCTTCCTTCTCCATTCCGCTGCCAAAACTAGAGGTTTCTTGAGTCTTTTTTTTTAGTTTTTCTACTCTACTCTAGAGCCATTCTAGGTTTCTCTTCGAGTCCTAGCTTGGTTTTGTGTGCTTTTCATTGCTTTAATTGTTGAATAATCCTTGAAAATTTGTCTTGTTGAAACTCTTTTGGTCTTTGGTTATTTCTTGTCTCTTTGTTTCCTTGCTTGTGAGTTGCCATATAGGAAATTGGAAAAGAGGATTGGTGCCATACCTTGAAGAATTTGAGTCAAGATGCAAGGGGCCAACCACCTTAAGAGCTATTGGACTAAGAAGTACTCCAAATTGACTGAAACACCAAAGAGAGAATAGCCACCACAATTGAGGACTTTTTTTTGTAATTTTGTAATTGGAAATTTGCTTTGCTTTCAAATTTTATAACAAAAAGGCCTTTCATTGGAAGTAAGTTGGGAGCCTCCAATAGGTCACCCTACTTCCATTTGTGTGTAATAATTTTAGGCAATTTTCCCTTAGGATAGTGAGTGTTTTGTTGGGAACCTTAAATGAGGTCATCCAAACACTCGTAGGAACCGCCTAGTTTGCATTTCTTGCACTTTAATTTCTTGCTTACTTTTATAGCTTATTTTCTTTGTCAAACTGCCTAGATAGCTTGCCTTTTACCAATTAGTTTTTACCTTATCTTCCACACCTCTTTTAGTGTTTATTTTGGCTAGTTTCAACCATAGTTTCTTTTACCTTTTGTTTTCAAACCCCCAACAAGAAAGAACC
This sequence comes from Glycine soja, assembly GCF_004193775.1. Taxonomy (NCBI): domain Eukaryota; kingdom Viridiplantae; phylum Streptophyta; class Magnoliopsida; order Fabales; family Fabaceae; genus Glycine; species Glycine soja. The sequence goes on from NC_041011.1 coordinate 26,571,921, forward strand.
ATAACTTAGGAACCAACATGAGTCTTCATTCTTCATCTAGTGTTAATGGTGAGGGTTCTACTCCTAAGGACCCCTTGTATAAGATATAATATGAGTTGAGATCCTTAAGTTGTGGAAAGAAAAACAAGAGAGAAAAGAAAAAGGTAAAAAAAGAGTGGAAGAAATAAGTCAAGATGAAAGAGAGAAAATAAGAGAGGAAGAAAGAAGAAAAATAATGAAATAAATGAAAAGAGAAAACATGCCTCCTATAGTAGTCATGACTCTTGCAAGAGTTTAAGTGAAGAACTTAGCGACTATTATAGAGGGCGCCATAGTTCACATACTAAACATCACTCCCAAAGAAGAGAAAAGGAAAGAAGGCCTCAAGAGGTTAACATTAGCCTCCCATATTTCCATGGAAAAGATAATGTTGAGGCCTACTTAGATTGGGAAATAAAGGTTGAACAACTCTTTGCTTGTCATCATATTAGCGAAGAGAGAAAAGTTCCATTGGCTACCCTTAACTTTCAAGGGTATGCCCTCTATTGGTGGACTTCCCTTGTTAGGGAACGAAAGATTCATGGGGATCCTCCAGTAGAGTATTGTAATGATTTTAAGAGTGCCCTTAGGAAGAGGCACATTCCTTCCTACTATGAAAGAGAGCTTATGGACTAGCTCCAAAGGCTTAGACAAGGGAGTATGAATGTTGAAGAATATAGAAAACAATTGGAACTACTCTTTTTAACAGCTAGACTTAGGGAGGAGGAAAGAACAAGCATAGCTAGGTTCCTTAGTGGGCTTAATATGGAAGTGAGGGACAAGGTTGAACTCCTTCCATATAGGGACCTAGATGAGCTAGTCCAACTTTGTATAAGAGTGGAGCAACAACTTAAAAGAAAGCCTTCTTCAAAATCTTATGGCTCTCACTCTTATCCAAGGAAGGACCAAGCCCATGGAATTTTAGGGGCTGCACCTTCAAAACCCAAGGAAGATAAGGGTAAGACCATAGAGAAATACACCCCTAAGACTAGTTCCCAAGAAAGGAATAGCAACATTAAACGCTTCAAATGTCTTGGGAGAGGTCACATTGCCTCTCAATGCCCCACAAAGAAAACCATGATCATGAGGGGTCAAGACATTTATAGTAGTCAAGAGGAGACTACTTCTTGCCCTTCCTCTAGTGGAAGTGAAGATGAAGTAAGGGGTGAAGAGTCTAGTGAGGAAGTCTACCCCCATGAAGAAGGTGACCTCTTAATGGTTAGAAGGCTCCATGGAGGTCAATCTTGTGATATATCTCAATCCCATAGAGAGAACATCTTTCATACAAGATGCAAAATTTTAGATAAAACTTGTTCTCTCATTATGAATAGTGGATCTTGTTGCAATTGTTGTAGTACAAGATTAGTTTCCAAGTTGAACCTCTATCATTCCCCACCCAAAACCTTATAAACTTCAATGGCTCAATGAGCAAGGGGAAATGATAGTTAACCAACAAGTGAAGGTACCTTTCTCCATTGGGACATATAAGGATGAAGTTAATTGTGACATAGTTCCCATGGAGGCAAGACATATTCTTTTAGGAAGGCCATGGCAATTTGATAGGAAGATCATTTACAATGGCCTAACTAATGAGATTACCCTCACCCATCTTGGCACTAAATTTGTGTTGCAACCTCAAACACCTTCACAGGTGGCCAAAGATCAACTAACTATGAAAGATAAGAGGGATGAGGAAGAAAAACTAGAAAAACAAAAGAAGATTGTTAAGAAGGAAAATCATTTTGCTAAGAAGGAAAGATAAGGCCTTGTCTTCAAAGGCCAAGGGGAAGGAAAAAGAGGAAAAGGATTCCTCCAAGAAGATTGTTAAGAAGGAAAATCATTTTGCAACAAAAGATGATATTAAAATAAGACTCCTTCTTAAACAATTTTTTGACCTTCTCCTATCAAGAGAAACATCCCTTAGCACTGCCACAATTCCTACATTTCAGACCTTACCCCCAAAGGTCCAAGAACTCTTACATGAATTAGGCGATATATTTCCCAAAGAGATACCATACCCCCTGGGCTACCTCCTTTAAGGGGAATAGAACACCAAATAGATTTAGTCCCAGGAGCAAGCCTTCCTAATAGGCCAGCCTATAGGACTAACCCTTAGGAGACTAAGGAGATAGAGTCTCAAGTTAAAGAATTTTTGGAGAAGGGCTGGGTCCAAGAGAGCCTAAGCCCATGTGTTGTGCCAGTGTTGTTGGTGCCCAAAAAGGATGGTACGTGGAGAATGTTTATAGATTGCAGGGCCATCAACAACATCACTGTAAAGTATAGGCACCCCATTCCTAGACTTGATGATTTGCTTGATGAGGTTCATGATGCCAATATCTTTTCAAAAATTGATCTTAAAAGTGGTTATCACCAAATCAGGATGAAAAAGGGTGATGAGTGGAAAATCGCTTTCAAGACCATGTTTGGTTTGTATGAATGGCTAGTGATGCCTTTTGGGCTCACTAATGCACCAAGCACCTTTATGAGGCTTATGCATCATGTCTTAAGGGATTTCATAGGTATATTTGTAGTTGTTTATGTTGATGATATTTTAGTGTACAATAGGAGCCTAGATGATCACTTAGGACATCTCAAGCAAGTTCTTTTAGTCCTTAGTAAAAGCACCCTCTATGCAAATATAGAGAAGTGTACTTTTTGTGTAGATAATATAGTTTTCTTAGGGTTTGTAGTTAGTAGAAATGGGGTCCAAGTGGACCCTGAGAAAATCAAGGCCATCCAAGAATGGCCCACCCCAAAAAGTGTGGGAGATATTAGGAGCTTCCATATGTTAGCAAGCTTCTATAGAAGGTTCGTTCCTAATTTCTCTACAATTGCATCACCTCTCAATGAGCTGGTGAAGAAGAATGTGGCTTTTACCTGGGGTGAAAAACAAGAGCAAGCCTTTGCTTTGCTCAAAGAAAAGCTTACTAAGGCACCTGTTCTAGCTCTTCTTGACTTTTTTTAAAACTTTTGAGCTAGAATGTGATGCCTCTGGAGTGGGAGTTGGAGCTATATTGTTAAAAGGTGGGCACTCTATTGCTTATTTTAGTGAAAAACTTCATAGTGCCACCCTCAACTACCTCACCTATGATAAAGAGCTTTATGCCTTAATATGAGCCCTCCAAACTTGGGAACATTACCTTGTTTCCAAGGAATTTGTCATTCGTAGTGATCATCAATCACTTAAGTACATTAGAGGGCAAAGCAAGTTAAACAAAAGGCATGCAAAATGGGTAGAGTACCTATAGCAATTTCCATATGTTATCAAATACAAAAAGGGAAAAACAAATATGGTAGTTGATGCCCTCTCTAGGAGACACACATTGTTTTGCTCCCTAGGAGCTTGAATTTTAGGATTTGATAATATTAGGGACTTGTATGCTTTAGATGAACATTTCTCTCCCATTTACGAGAGTTGTGGGAAAAAGGCCCAAGATGGATTCTATTTGGCCGATGGGTATTTGTTCAAAGAGGGAAAGCTTTGCATACCCCAAGGATCCATTAGGAAATTACTTGTGAAAGAGATCCATGAGGGTGGGCTCATGGGTCACTTTGGGACAGACAAGACCCTTGTCTTACTCAAAGAAAAGTTTTATTGTCCCCATATGAAGAAAGATGTCCATAAGCATTACACTAGGTGTGTGGCTTGTTTACAAACCAAGTCTAGGGTGATGCCTCATGGGCTATACACACCCTTACCCATCCCCTCTGCACCTTGGGTAGACATTAGTATGGACTTTGTCCTTGGGCTTCCTAGAACCCAAAGAGGTGTAGACTCTATCTTTGTGGTGGTGGATAGGTTTAGCAAGATGGCACACTTTATACCATGCCACAAGGTGGATGATGCTTCCCACATCTCAAAACTCTTTTTTAAGGAAGTTGTGAGACTCCATGGTTTTCCTAGGACCATTGTGTCAGATGGAGATGCTAAGTTCCTTAGCCACTTCTGGAAAACCTTATGGGCTAAGCTAGGAACTAAACTTCTTTTCTCTACCACTTGTCATCCAAAAACTGATGGGCAAACAAAGGTAGTGAATAGGTCTTTATCGACCCTTTTAAGGACTCTTCTGAAAGGCAACCATAAGTCTTGGGATGAGTATCTTCCTCATGTAGAATTTGCCTACAACAGGGGGGTTCATAGAACCACCAAGCAGTCCCCTTTTGAGGTTGTCTATGGATTTAATCCCCTAACACCATTAGACCTCATTCCCCTCCCACTGGACACTTCTTTTATACATAAAGAAGGGGAATCTAGGTTAGAGTTTGTAAAGAAGTTGCATGAGAGGGTTAAGAACCAAATAGAGAACCAAACAAAGGTGTATTCAACTAAAGGAAATAGAGGAAGAAAAGAGCTAGTTCTTAATGAGGGTGACTGGGTTTGGCTCCATCTTAGGAAGGATAGATTCCCTACTAAAAGGAAATCCAAGCGTAGCCCTAGAGGGGATGGACATTTTCAGGTTTTGGAGAGGATCAATAACAATGCCTATAGGTTGGACCTCCCAGAAGAGTATAGAGTCAGCACCACTTTTAACATTTCTGATTTAATTCCTTTTGCAGGTGGAGCTGATATTGAGGAGGAGGAACTAACAAATTTGAGGTCAAATCCTCTTCAAGGGGAAGGGGATGATGCGATCCTCCCTAGGAAGGGACCAGTCACTAGAGCCATGAACAAGAGGCTCCAAGAGGATTGGGCTAGAGCTGCTGAAGAAGGCCCTAAGGTTCTCATGAACCTCAGGATAGATTTTTGAGCCCATGGGCCAAGGTTGGTCCAATTATCTTTGTACATATTAGACTAGGATGTCATTATATTTGGTCCTTGTATTTAGGGCTCCATAATGTAGGTAGGGTACCTAGGAATATAGGATTTTTTAGCCCTTGTATTTTAGGGCACCAAGACTAGTTTTTGTATTAGGGGTAGTTTTGTAATTTCACATGCACTAAATGAATATTTGATGTGTGTTGGGAAATAAATTTAATTGAATTGGTAGAAGCCCAATCCAATTAAATTTTAGAGGGGGAGGTGAGCATTTGCTTACTACACCCCATTGCCACACATTATATAGTCACACTTTGTGCATGTCCTTCATGCTTTACATGTCTGATGACACCTAAGCACACTTAGTGGAGAATCTTGGAATTGATCTTGGATTAGTGGGTTGAACCATAACTAAAATTCACTAATCATAATTAGTGGAATTTTGGCTCCAAAGTTTGCCTCCACAAATTCAATTTCAAATTCAAGTGAAATTTGAATTGAAATTCAAATTTCCCTCCAATTTTGTGTGACACTTAGGCTATAAATAGAGGTCATGTGTGTGCATTTTTTTTTAACTTTGATCATTTGAAAATGAAACTTCAGATTTCAAAGCTCTTTTAGAGCACAAAATTTCGTGCTCTTCTTTTCCTCTCCCTTCATTCATCTCCTTCTTCCTCCAAGCTCTTATCCATGGCCTCCTATGGTGGTGAGCTTCTTCTAGACTCATTTTCTCCTTGAAGTGGCATCTCCTCTCTCTCTTCCTTCTCCATTCCGCTGCCATTCATCTTCCAAGAAGCAAAGGAATCCATTGATGAAGAAGATATTTGGCCTACAAGCTCGAATGGAGCTTACATCAAGTATGTAATGTAATAGAGTTTGGACTTGCAGGATTTGGCCTTCAAATTGTTGAAGCATGGGTCTCTAGGAAATAGGAGTCCGAGTTTTATGTCTTTAGGAATTAGCATTTTGATTGTTTCACCACTAACATATGATCCTCTGGGAATAGATTTAGCAATTCTAATTGATTTCAACTAATAGTAAGGAGTGTATTTAAAGGAGTGTGTAATGTGTTTACTAATGAATTTCACTTATGACTATGTTATTTTGTGCTGTAAAAACTTATCCTGCTACATTTATGGGTTGAGAATGTGTTAGCTTCTAGGTAACATACATGTACCATGGAAGAAGAGTGAACAACTTTTAGATTTAAAACCTTCATGCTTTAGTATGGTTTAAGTCTTGAAGATTCATTTTGTCATACGTAATCGGTTATGTTGTCAACTTGTCATATTTAATACATACGTTGATTTATTAATGCTAGAGAATCCACTAGTACTATGCTGAAAATCATTAGATTTTCCCCTTGATTTGGTATATCTGCTGCCATATTCTCAACTATAATGCTGCCTTTATAGAAAGCTCAAGATTATTATTATATTATTAAATAGTTTCCCTGTTTCGCTTTTAACTAAAATACTTTGGAATTTTATGTTTCAGGTAGAGATTTAGAAAGGCCTGTAAAAGAGATTGAAGCTAATATTTGTAGCTATTTAAAATACATATTTTGTACCAACTATGTTGGAGAGTACGCAGATAGCTAGAAAAGGACAGAAAAAATGTTATATCTTGGAACATAATGGCTACTTCACCTATGTGGTTTGGTTCTGGGCAAACACTGCTTTTGTTGATGATGTTATCTTGACAAACACAAATTCAGTAGATTTTGGGGACACCAAATGCATGGTAATCCACAAAGAGCCAAAAGTTGTCATCGGAGGGAAGAAGGCAACTTAGCTTCTCATACTCTAACTAATCAATCTTACACTAAAGTTAATATTAATATTAAATTTGTTTGTATAAACTCTTAAGAATATGGACGCTAGAAATGGAAACACAAAGATAATTATTGCTTCTGCTGATTTAGGAAATGCATGTTTTTGTACATTCTAGAAAGACAGATCCACAACAAAAGGTACTAAACAAAAAGACAATGTTATAAGGAAATGCATGTTTTTGTACTAAAGAAATTATTAAATGATAGATGTACATAATTGTTACATTAAACATTGAGTTGTGGCTTTCTTAATATGTTGAGGAAAATCAAAATAGTATGGATAAAGTTGGTTACATCACTTCCTTGCTAAACCTTGTGAGAAAAGATAATGATTAAGCTGTTCGGAATGCAGAAGCAAAGGCACCTGCAAATCTTGCCACGAATGGTAATTATTAATTTAACTTTACTACTATCAGTAATATTATACATATATTTAGTTTTTGCTAGAGTGCAGAGATTTGCTAGAGACGTGTTAAAAAAGACCCTGGATATATAATTAGTTTTGATATTCTGGTGGCCAGGTTCATTGTATTTATGTTAGTTTATATCTTGTAATTAGGGAAATTAAGACTTGTGTATTCATGTATTATTGGTTTAATATCTACTCAATTGTCCATAGTGTAAATATATTGTTGGTATTCATTATATGTTTTGCTTTTTACCCTTTGACTCCATCATATATACATATTTCCAACTGACTTTGGCAAAACTAAAAATGAATTAAATGACCTGTTCTTGTCCATATTTTGTTGGTTAATTTTGAAAATCGAGATAATCCTAGATAAATCTGAAGTCGTGTATAAACACTTTCAGATTGAATCAAATTTCGGGGTTCAACCAAAATTGTTCAATCGGATAAAATCAGAAGATTATAATTCAAGAGTTTTGTTTTGGTCTTGTATGTTTTTCACATGTTATGCTTTCTGAACCAGGATGATTATTTATAATCAAAGAACAGGTGGTTTTTGGCGGTTGATGGAAGTTATTTATTTTTAAAAATTGTCGTTGATGGAAGTTTTAGTAACTTCCATGTAACTTCCAACCGTTGATGGAAGTTTTAGTAACTTCCATGTAACTTCCAACCTTTGCCTAAACCGAACATCTCGTTATTACATTAAAACAAGCGTGCACTCTTATTTTAACATAATAAAGAGATCAATTACACTAAAATGTCCAACAAACCTCCCCCATTTTAGTGTAATTACCGATCAAATCACCAAAGTCATAACATACCACAAACTACTGCATAGATGAAATATCGTGACGATTGAATTTCATCTTAGCAAATTACACGTTTCAAATATTCGAATATCAGGGTGTCACTAAGGATTGAACCCTTTCTATTCATAATGAATACATGAAGATAATCTGCACAATAGTTTATAACATTACTCTTGCTCGACACTAGTTTTACTAGCCTGTGTCCCTATCCTTCATAAGCATATCAAAGCCAAGTCCCAGCTTCTTGAAGCGGCTAAACTTCATGCTTATATAGGTAGTCCTTTTCTTTCTTGCACCTGCAAATGCAATTTTTCAAAAGAACCATTGAGAAGTTATACTTCAACCTCCTTAACTTACAGAACCGAACACATTCCTTTTGGGATACTTTGGATGATGTGTTCCAATCTCTATATGTTAAGCTTTCCACATTGAATTCAGCACCTAATGTCATATTAGATGGGAATTGGGTATCTTAACATAAGAGATTTCAGATGGACTTTAATCCTAATCCCACAGCCGACCTTTTCACGAGATCTCTACTTAACCCTTTGGTTAAATGATCGGTCAAATTATGCCGAGTTCTCACAAACTCCACTGATATCACACCATGCATGATTAACTCCCGAACCATGTTGTGTCTAACACCCAAGTGTCTAGACTTCCCATTATACACTTGACTATATGCCTTAGCCAAAGTTCATATGGGGTAACCTTATTCCTTTTGTTAGGAATTCGGTTCAACAAGTAACAGGCTGTCAACATAGCCTCACCCCAAAATCCTTCACTTAAATCCGAATAGGATAACATGGAATTCACCATTTCTTTCAAGGTTCTATTCTTCCTTTCGGTTACACCATTCTGTTGTGGTGTATAGGGAGCCGTAGTTTGATGTATTATTCCAGTAGATTGAAAATAAATCAGATCATAATACTCACCTCCCCAATCCGTACGAAGAGTTTTGATTAGCCCATTTTGATGAAGTTCTACCTCTTTCTTATAAATTTTAAATTTATCAAGAGCTTCATCTTTTGTATTTAATAAATATACATAACAATACCTTGATGCATCATCAATAAAAGTAACAAGATATTTTTTTTATGACCTAATGATGGAGTAGCATGCAAATCACACAAATCACTATGAATAAGATCTAAGACTTTAGTCTCACTTTTAACATCCTTAAAAGGTTTCCTAGTGATCTTGGTCAACATGCAAGTTTTGCATTTTTCAATGTTCATATCAAAAGGAGGAATCATACTTGCTTTTGACATATCTTTTAATCTTTTGTAATGAACATGTCCTAATCTAGCATGCCAAATTTCTGATTTTGTCATATTAGTTATAGAACTACACGAGGCCATACAAACAGATTCATGAACAAAAGGAACATTAATGTTTAATTTAAACATTCCATTACAACGATAACCAAATCCAACAAACGAACCATGTCTTGACAAGATGTACTTGTCACTTTCAAGTACTTGCTTGAAACAACAATTATTTAAAACCATACCAGACAATAAGTTCTTACGAATACCAGGTACAAATAAGACATTATCCAAATACAAACTTTTTCCGAAAGTAAAAACTAAATTCACACAACCTAATCCTAGGATTGGTTCAGTTGCAACATTGCCCATCTTCACAATAGAGCCATCATCGATTGGTCTAAATTCCTTGAACCAACGACAATCTTTGCACACATGGCTTGTTGCTCCCGAATCAAACCACCAAGCAATGTCATCATCCTTGTTGCTTTTCAGGATCATTAGACCCACTTGGACCAGCCTTGTTCTTTCCTTTGAACACCCGGCAATCCCTCTTTAAATGACCAGGTTTCCCACACTTCCAACATGACAATTTTGTCTGTTTGTTTGGACCTTTGTTCTTATTTCCTTGAAATTTTCGTTTGTTACCTTTAGCATTGTAATTTTGCTTAACTGTTCCACTTTCCTCTACCATATTAACAGAAGAGGAACCTGCTACATTTTTATCATTGACTTTGTCAATTTCCTGAGCCTTCAGCGACTCCTCAATCATGAAATGACTACCAAGTTGAACCAGAGTCAACTCTTCCTTCTTATGTTTCAAGGTATGCTTGAAGTCTTTTCAAGAAGAAGGCAGTTTATCAATTATAGATGAAACTGCAATGGATTCATCCATTTTTAAATCATGTTGAGTAAACTGACCCAAAATCCGCAGCAGTTCATTATATTGTTCCATAACAGGCCTCGAATTAATCATTTTGTAATTAAAGAAATTACTAACTAAGAATTTGTTACCTGAGGCATCTTCTGCCATATACTTGGATTCAAGAGAGTCCCATAATTCCTTAGCAGACTCAACATTTTGATAAATATCAAAGAGAGAGTCAGACATACCGTTCAGAATGTGTCCACGACAAATGTAATCGTCGTTCTCCCATTTCAAACACTTCCTTGTTTGATCCAGAGTTTCGTCTTCCATAAACACCGGCATTGGTGTACTCAGCACATACACCACCTTCAATGTTGTCAAGAGAAAGTGCATCTTCTTCTGCCATCTTCTGAAATCCTGCCCTTCAAACTTGTCCAACTTCGCAAACTTGCTTGTCATCTTCGAACTATCGTTCGTCATCTCAAAAAATTTGATTAAATCTTTTGTTGGTTAATTTGAAAATTGAGATAATCCTGGATAAATCTGAAGTCGTGTATAAACACTTTCAGATTGAATCAAATTTCGGGGTTCAACCAAAATTGTTCAATCGGATAAAATCAGAAGATTATAATTCAAGAGTTTTGATTTGGTCTTGTATGTTTTTCACATGTTATGCTTTCTGAACCAGGATGATTATTTATAATCAAAGAACAGGTGGTTTTTGGCGGTTGATGGAAGTTATTTATTTTTAAAAATTGCCGTTGATGGAAGTTTTAGTAACTTCCATGTAACTTCCAACCGTTGATGAAAATTTTAGTAACTTCCATGTAACTTCCAACCTTTGCCTAAACCGAACATCTCGTTATTACATTAAAACAAGCGTACACTCTTATTTTAACATAATAAAGAGATCAATTACACTAAAATGTCCAACATATTCTTTTCACTTTTCTCTAATATACTGATAGCAACACAACAGCAGAACAACACACAGCCCACATCACAGAGAACACTAACAGGCCTAGGAGAGTGAGTAAGAAGCCCACTTACCTGCAGGACTTCGTGTAATCGCCAAAGCTCTAGTTCTTTAGTTCCTAGTGCTTGTAGAATTCTCCAGAATCTGTTATGGCATTCCGTTAGTTGGTTGAAGAGGAAATTATGTTTCTGCACTTTAGAATTCTGTTAGCCTTAGTAGTATAAATGTAAGAAGAAGTGAAATGAATAAAGAATCAGAAAGCTTATCTCTATTTCGTTTCCCTGTTATCTTTTCCTTTAGCTTAGAATCGTATCATATACTCTTGGTTTTTGTATGCATAATGTTTCCATTGGACCAAGAGGTGTTGCACCTTTGATTGCACTTGCATGGCAGAGGTATCTTGTTCCCTTGATGTTTATGGATAGATATGTTTATTTTGGTGGATTAATTAGTTCATTGTTTGTCTTATTATTTTTTAAGTGGTTTTAGAGTAGTTGTTTGCACTTATATTGGTGTGTTTCACAAACTTATATTTGCTGCTAGTTGTCGTTAGCATCTTCCTTTGGTTTTTAATAGTGTTTTTTGCTGCTAACAGAAAATGGGTGGCAAGAAGAAAGCTCAGATGTTTGTGAAACTAGTGTTTGTTGTTGGCACTGGATTCTATAACCATTAGGCTTAGCACAACTATTATATCATAAGACTTGAAAGCAAATTACAATGTTTTTTTTATTATAAATCTGTGACCTACAACTAAGAACAATTAGTGTGTCATTCAATGACATTCCATTCCAAGTTGTGAATTGTTTTGAAGACTTTGCCTAAACAAATAATTGATGGTAGTTAGTCTCTTTTGTTCTAGTGAGGTATTCGAAGGTTTTCCTTTGGGATAATTCATCTATTCAATCATTGGTGTAACCCAAAAGGATGTATGATTTGGATTCTTAACTAATGACATTGATCAGACCTCGATATAAAAAAGAAAGATATGAATTTGACTACATGGACGAATCTAAGCACTGTAAGTGAAAGAACCTAATTTTGTGACTTTGTACTAAATAAATTTGTATTATTTTTTTTCAAGCAGTACACGCCGATACATTATTTTTTTCTAACCTGTTTTACATTATTTTTTCAGTAGTTTTTTTATTTACCTGCAATTATTAACACGTTATTTTCTATGTTTAATAAAAAAATGTTAGACTCTTACTATATTTTATTTATTTTAAATTTCATTTTTATAGCAAAAATTAAAAAAATGCAACTCACCCACACAATTTACCCGTGCATTTTGCAGGATTCATCAAGTTTAGCCAACTAACTGTTCCACACAGCGGGAGCAATTTTGTGACACATTTAAAAAATAAGAATGACTTTTATTTCACATCTCTTGGAATTCTAAAAATATTTAGTCAGATTTTACTGACTAAAGTATTAGTATTTTTAAACACAACTACTTCCTTTCCTATCGTACTTGCCTTTTTGATATATAATATTTAAGACATCCAATAAAAATGATAATAAATAAATAAATCATCCGTGCATCACATGGGTCTAGGCCTAGTAACATAGTAAAACGAGCATAGTAGTGAATTTCACCACCACTCAGAATGACATTTATATAGTTCTAGTCTAGCTTTAACGTATAACCACTACACCAAAACTAGTTCTTAGTGGCAATTATTGAGTTTTTAGTGACAATATTAGCAGCAATTATTGTTTGGCCGCTGCATCCGGGGTCGCTAAAAGCTTTAGCAGCAATTATTACGAGTGCTGGTAAAGGCTACTGTTATTGTCGGGGAAAAACATGGACAATTAACAGCAATACTAGCGGCAATTAACTGCAATACTGCTGGTAAAGATGAATTGTAATAGAAGGATAAAGGGGAAAACTATATAGACCCATTTTTCTTTTGGCCTATTCAATTGCTCAAACAAAAAAGGAATCTCAGAAAGTTACAATCTCCTTTTTATGGTTAGCAAAGAAGTAGTTACATTTTTCGGATACTCTTTTCCAAGGATTAACTAGCATCTATAACCTTTGCACTCTGCCTAAGGTCCCCTAAAATGGGTTCCCAAATGCTCTTTGGTCATATTCACACTAAGCTTGAACTTGTTCTTGCTTAAGTGAAACTAACAATATTGCTCTTTCAAGATACTCTTGCCTAATCGATGTCCTCTCCTCGCTTAAGCGCAGGTTTGCATTGAAAAAGGGCTGGAGGAATTCCAAAAGAATCATATGTCTCTTCAACATCCCAAATACAATGATATCTGACAACAGAAAGAAGTTCGTTGAAAAACGGCTAGAGGAATTCCTTAAGAATGTCTGAATCAAGCACCGCATGACTTTGGTTGAACACCCACAAAGCAACGAGCATATTAAATATAAAAAATGTAGTATGTGAGTATAAAGTGTTTAATTGAATTTGACAATATTTAATATTAAATAATTAAATTCATATTTACTAAATTTGATTGCCTGAAAATTATTAAAAGTACTTTTGCTGAAAAAATCAGATAATAAACATGATATCTAATAAAATTTAACAAAAATTAACGTGAATATAATATTATTCTAACTTTTAATCTTTTAAGTATGTGTCATTAATTTTCTTTCATTCATTCACTTAGGTTTGTTTTCAATATTTTTTTAACGATATGTTAAATTATTGATGTCCAAAAAGTGATTATAATAGAATAATGTATGAGTTCCATTATGGCAATTAAAAAAAACATTTTTTCCACCTGCATGTGACTAGTTTTTTTGCAAAAGGTTTACCAAATTCAATGGTTATGTCCTTTACCTTCTCAAAAACCTCATCACCAATCAACCATTGTGGAGCTATGCCTTCTTCTGATCTCCAATTAACACGTTTCTCCACCCCCGATAATGATGTTTTAATGGTAAATTTTTACGATTTTTGAGAAAGACATTTTTATGACACTTATCCAACCATATCCAATCTGTATTATCCTCACATATAGGGCATGCACAATGTCCTTTGATACTGTAGCGTAACAGATAACCATACACCAAAAAATCATTAATTGTGCCAAACAACATGGCTCTTAGAAAAAATAAATTCTTTGGAATACCCATCGTAAACCTCTACACCTTGGTCTCACATATGCTTCAAGTCTTCAATCAAAGGAGCCAAGTATATGTCTATTTCATTCCCTGGTTGTTTACGACCTGAAATCAACATAGACAACATCATGAATTTCCTTTTCATGCATAACCACTGTTGGTTCTACTTCTTTGTTCAGCTACCAAAAGAACCTACAAGATCAAAAGAAAAATAGAAAACACAGCAAAGCAAACAAACAAGAATCTACACCATAAGTTTATGTGGTTCGGCAATGTGCCTACATCCACGGGAAATGTAGCTCTTCATCATCACATTGATCATGAACAATTTCAAGTTAAATACAAGCAGCAGCTAGCTTTGATATCTCTTGGTTTCTTTCTAACAAAACCTCTCTCAATCACCTAGCTCTCTTTCTCTCTTGAACTCTCTCTGTTTTTCTGCAACTACTCTGGTTTCATCCTCTCTTAAATGAATAACATGATCAAACATATATACACTCTAAATGCTAGTCCAAGGAACAAAGGCTATACTTTGGTGCCAAAACCAATTTAGTTATAATAACTGAAAACAGTTATGACAACACCACTTAACACCTTCCCACTTGTGCCTTTTGTGATTTTGAGTCACACACCACAAATCTCCACCTTGACTCCAAATTAGCAAGTGTCTACCTAGTGATTCAGGGCTGCACTTCTAAAAAAAAATCTGCTTTAGGCATCTTCAAAATTGATCAAGTCTAGGCAGTGCTTGAACTTGACACTAGATAGGGACTTTGTGAACATGTCAATGGGATTTTCTTCTGTTGAAACCTTCTCCACCTTCACCTTCTTAGATTCAATCACATCTCTGATGAAGTGTAGTTTCACATCTATGTCCTTTGTCCTCTCATGGTACATTTGGTGATTTGCTAAGTGAATGGCACTTTGACTGTCATAGTGGATTGTGACACAAGCTTGTGCTATTCCAAGTTCATTTACCATACCTTTATGCCAGATTTCTTCCTTCACTCCTTTAGCTAGGGTCATGTATTCTGCTTTAGTTGTTGAAAGAGCAACAACTGATTGTTGATTTACTTTCCAACTGATTGTTGTACCAAACAAAGTAAACACATATCCAGTTAAGGACTTTCTTGTATCTACATTTCCTGCAAAATCTGCATCTACATAGCCTGTGATTGCTGCCTCATGTGCTGTATTCTTGTACCTTAATCCAGCTTTCAAAGATCCATTTAGATACCTTAGTGTCCACTTCACAGCTTCCCAGTGAGCATTGCCAAGATCTCCCATGAATATGCTTATAATACTTACAGCATGAGCCAAGTCAGGTCTGCTGCAAACCATTCCATACATTATGCTTCCAACACCACTAGCATAGGGTGTTTGATTCATTTTAGACCTTTCTTCAGCTGTTTCTGGTGCTTGAATAACAGATAGCTTTGTATGATGGCCAAGTGGTGTGCTAATAGGTTTGCTCTGATGCATCCTAAACCTTTCCACCACTTTCTTGAGGTAATTGCTTTGGGATAAGAATAGTTCACCCTTTGCTCTATCCCTATGAATATCAATCCCGAGTATCCTTCTAGCTGACCCTAGATCTTTCATCTCAAATTATGTGTTGAAGCTTTCTTTGAGTTTCATAATCTCTTCCTTATTAGCACTTGCTATGAGAATGTCATCCACATACAAGAGACGGTAAAGAACACACACTTTCCCCTTTTTCAAGATATATACACAGCTGTCATATCTGTTTCTAATGAAGCCATATCTGATCAAGAACTCATCAAATTTTAGATACCACATTCGAGGGCTTTGCTTCAGTCCATACAAAGATTTTTTCAGCAAGCACACCTTGTTCTCCCTTTCTTCAAAACCTTCAGGCTGGTTCATGTAAATGGTTTCCTTCATATTTCCATGGAGAAAAGTTGTTTTAACATCTAGCTGTTCAAGTTCCAAATCATATTGATTTACCAGACCAAGTATGATTCTTATTGAACAATGCTTCACAACTGGTGAAAAAATCTCATTGTAATCAATTCCTTCAACCTGTGTAAAGCCTTTTGCTACCAATCTTGCCTTGAATCTAGGCCTTTCTACTCCTGGAATGCCTTTTTTCTTCTTGAAAATCCACTTACATCCCACAGCCTTCTGCTTCTTGGGTTGATCCACAAGTATCCAGGTCTTGTTCTTTCTCAAAAATTCCATTTCTTCACTCTTTGCCTGAAGCCACAACTGGCTGTCTTCACTTTCAATTGCTTCCTTTCAGGTCTTTGGTTCTGAATTTTGAATCTCCTCAGCAACATTCAGGGCATAGCAGATAATGTCAGCATGACCATACCTCTTTGGAGTCTTTATCACCCTTTTTGCTCTATCTCTAGCCAATTGATAATTGGGCAGGTCATTCTGAGTATCCAACTCTTCATTATCTCCAGCTTCTCTTTAATTAGTGTGATCAATAGTATCTCCACTGCCATGATCTGAAATCTCAGAATGCTCCACCTCAAATTTAGTACTCTCATTACTTGAGTTGTTATCCTTCTGCTCCTTACTTAGCATTGCCATTCTGCTCTCATCAAAGGTTACATCCCTGCTGATGATGCATCTTATCTCACCAGGTTCCAATTTCCATAGCTTGTACCCTTTAACTCCTTCAGGATAGCCAATGAACACACACTTTACAGCCCTTGCATTCAGCTTTCCTTGTTTAACATGGGCAAAGACCAATGATCCAAACACCTTTAATTCTGAGTAATCTGGTGGTTCACCACTCCAAGCTTCCATTGGTGTCTTGAAACCTAAGGCTGATGAAGGGCATCTGTTGATCAAATATGTTGTTGTGTTTGCAGCTTCTCCCCAAAAGGTCTTTGGCAGTCCTGCACTTAGCAGCATGCACCTCACTCTTTCCAAAATGGTCCTATTCATTCTTTCTGCTAAACCATTCTGTTGTGGTGTGTAAGGGACTATTTTGTGCCTTTTGATGCCTATTTTCTTGCAAAACTCATTGAACTATTCTAAAACAAACTCCAGGCCATTGTCTGTCCTTAAAACTTTTAATTTTGTACCAAGTTGATTTCCAATAAGAGTATGCCATTCTCTGAATTTTTTAAAAGATTCTAATTTGTTTTTCAAAACATACAGCCATACTCTTCTTGAGAAATCATCTATGATGGTGAGAAAGTACGAGCTTCCACCATGAGTTTTCACTCTAGATGATCCCCATAAATCAGAATGCACATACTCAAAAGGCCTAGATAAACATGAATACCAGTGCCAAAGGTTATTCTATGTGATTTACCAAGCACACAATGATCACAAAATTCAAGTTTATCTAGTTTATCACCACCTAACAGATTTTGTTTCTCAAGTTCATGTAATCCTCTTTCACTAACATGACCTAATCTCAAATGCCAAAGTTTTGTTTTATTAATCAATTTATTACTAATTACCGATGCATGTCCAATAATCATGGAACCTTCAAGAATAAACAAACCATTACTTTTATTCTTGTTACCCTTAGCTATGATTAAAGATCCATTTGAAATCTTAAGAACACCATTTAAAATTCTAGTTGAATATCCTAGATCATCAAACATGTTTATGGAAATAAGATTTCTTTTGAGTTTTGGAATGTACCTTACATTTTTCAGTAGATACTCTCTGTTATCAAACATCTTCAGTCTCACCGTTCCAATGCCTTGTACCTTGCAAGGGTAGTTGTCTCCTAGTAGTATAGCTCCTGCTGGTTTCAGTTCTAGGGTTTCAAAATAGTCCTTTCTCGAGCTGCTGTGATATGAGCATCCAGAATTCATAATCCATTCTATTTGTATTTTTGTGTTAGAAGCTACTAAAACACCTACACTTTCATAACCTTCAGAGGCTTCTACTATGTCAGCAGAGTCCAAAGATCCTTTCTTGATCTTGTCTGGGCAGTCTTTCTTGAAATGACCAGTTTTGTGATAATTAAAGCATTTGAACTTTGTTTTCTGGCCATTCTTTGAATCCCTTGACCTTTCTGGACTTCTTTCCTCTTGTTCCCTTCTTTTCACTCCTTCCCCTTGAAATATTCAGGCTTTCACCATTATCCTCAGATTTATAGTCTTGCTGTTTTTGGATCTCCTTAGTCCTTATTGAGGTCTGGACTTCTTCTAGGGTAATGTCTTGATCTTTGCCATAAAGAATTGCATCCTTGAAATGTTCAAAGGACTTTGGTAAGGAATTCAGAAGCAAAAGAGCTTTATCTTCCTCTTCAAGCTTTACTTCAATATTTTCCAAATCATCAAGGATCTTGTTGAAATCAGCCAATTGTTCAGTGGTTGTTTTTTACTCTGTCATCTTGAAGGTGTACAGTTTTTGCTTCAAGCATAGCCAATTTGCAAGGGACTTTGTCATATACAATGACTCCAGTTTCAACCACATTGAGGTTGTTGTCTTTTCTCTTGCAACTTCTCTTAAAGCTTTATCTCCAAAGCATAGAATGATTGCACTGCTGGCTCTATCAATCATCTCTGATTTCTCCTTTGAGCTTAGAGATTCAGACATCCTTTCTTCTCCTTTAAGAGCTTCTGCACAGCCATGTTGAATCAAGATTGCTTCCATCTTGACTCTCCATAACCCGAAGTCATTTTCCCCTGAAAACTTCTCAATATCGTATTTTGTTGTTCCCATCTTTCTTGGTCTTGATCTTGTCCCCATAGACGGCGCCACTTGTTGATTCTACTCCTTTGTTCAGCTACCAAAAGAACCTACAAGATCAAAAGAAAAACAGAAAATACAGCAAAGCAAAAAAACAAGAATCTACACCATAAGTTTACGTGGTTCGGCAATGTGCCTACATCCATGGGAAATGCAGCTCTTCATCATCACATTGATCATGAACAATTTCAAGTTCAATACAAGCAGCAACTAGCTTTGATCTCTCTTGGTTTCTTTCTAACAAAACCTCTCTCAATCACCTAGCTCTCTTTCTCTGTTGAACTCTCTCTGTTTTTCTGCAACTACTCTGGTTTCAGCCTCTCTTAAATGAATAACATGATAAAACATATATACATTCTAAATTCTAGTCCTAGGAAGAAAGGCTATACTTTGGTGCCAAAACCAATTCAGTTATAATAACTGAAAATAGTTATGACAACACCACTTAACACCTTCCCACTTGTGCCTTTTGTGATTTTGAGTCACACACCACAACCACGGAGGTAGGCTACATATAATCATAACCACCGACCATGTGCTATGATGGGTTCTGTATACCATGCAAATTCATTCTGTTGGTAGACAATGCAAGACATAAGTTTCTTGGTTCTTCCCCAAAAATAGGGTAATCTTGATCAATTTTCACCCATTGAGTTGAATCTACGGGTGTCAAACCTTCCCATCCTTGATCCTTTCATGTGCATGCCATCTTAAGTTCTTTGAAACTTCTGCACAACGATACATGCGCCTAAATCTTCGTATTATGGGAAAGTACCATACCACTTTGAATGGAGCTGAATTTTTCTTCTTAAATCACAAGGCTTTGAATTTAGGACATTTATCCAATGATGAGTATTCATTTAAAAAAAGAATGCAATCATTAGGACAAGTGTGCATCTTCTTGTAGTTCATTCCAATAAAGCTTAACATTTTCTTAGCCTCATACATTCGATCGAGAAGCACATTATCCTTTGGCAACATAGCTTTTAAAAGAGTTGGTAACTCTATGAAGCTTTTATTAGACCATCCATTTCTCGCTTTCAAATTACAGCGTCAACACTGCCAACAATATTGTGAATTTAGTACAACTGTCATACAGTGGTATGCTTGCATCACTTGTTAGTCTATCCAACATCTCAAGACAATCTCAAAGATCCTCTTGGATCATGTTTGCCATGTTTTCAGATTTGTCCCACTCATTTGTCATGTTTTTAGTTAGTGCACAATTCACACTACCCTACAAATCATGTTCAACCTCATTGTTTATCTTTTTGCCAGGTCTTGTCTAGAATGTATAGCTTTTATCAATTCCATTATAGACTAAATGCTCTTCCAACTCAGCCACATTAACTACCTGTACATAACAACACTTCAAGCAAGGGCAAATTGTTCTACTAGGATTTTTTGCAAGCTCAACTACAAATCTACAAAACTCTTTCACTCTGTCCACATACTCTTTTGCATTGAACTTCAAGATTGCCTTTTCAGCCTATGCACAAAGAGAATCACATTATTATTATACGCCTTTAACTGAGGATTGGGAGAAAGCCAACAATGTTTGTAATCTTTTATCTATGTTTAATCTAGCCACTCATGTCATCTTTGGAAGTGAGTATTCTACATCCAATATATATCTTGCTGAAATTTGGAAGGTCAAACTAGTGCTTGATAACGTAACTGAGGAAAATGATCTTTTTATGAGAGAAATGGTAGCTCCAATGAAAGTTAAGTTTGACAAATATTAGGCACAATGCAATCTATTGATGGTCATAGCTAGTGTTTTAGATCCTAGGTGTAAATTGCACATTCTTCCAATTTATTTTCCTCAAATATTCAAGTGTGAATAACTTGTTGAAAAGAACATCAACAAAGTATAGTCTTCTTTGGAATTATTGTACAACTAATTTGTTGCTTTGAGTGTTTTAGAATCATCTTCTAATGAAGAGCCTTCTACTAACTCTTTGAACAAGTGTTCAATCATCACTAGATTTGGTGAAATACTAAATATTGTGTGTGCAAAAGAAGCTATCTCCCCAATGAAATCAAAATTAGGTGTTTAACTTGAAAAGGGTATTTATATTCCGAACAACAATAACTCTTCTTTTTGTGCTTTGGAGTGGTGGAAGAACAATAGTTAAAAATATAAAGTTTTATCAAAGATGACGAGTGATATATTAGTGTTAGGGTTTTATTTCATTTTTTATTCAACTTATAGGCCAAGTGTAATCCAATCATGTAGTAATTGAACTATCATCCATGTCGTCTCCCAAAGGAATAAAGAAGAAATTTCATGTAATTATTTAACTAAGAACTAGGTTTTTATATTTTTGTTTTGTGATTGTCACGATATAAATAACATAAAACAAATTGCAATAAAAATTAAATGACAATAAATATTTAAGTAAAGATATAAATACTAGACTTGGATGATGACGCTGATCTTGATGAATGAATATCTAGGTTTGGACTTGAAATACGCTTGATCCACTGTAACTTCACAATTCTCTACTCATCTCTCTTGCTCATCCTTAATTCACTAATGTATTCTATCCAAGCTCCCGCCTAGTCACAAATTCTAAACTACTTGCCCGATACCCAATTCCTTAGACATACCGACACAAGCAATCAACATTAATGATCAAGTATTAGCGAGGCTTAACCAAGATTATTCTATCCCTAGAGATAATCTCAATCAAGTACTTGATTCATGTTCGGGTTTCAACAAGGCTAGCCAAAGAGCAAGTTAATTCCTAAATTCATCTATAAGATGACCAATCAAATAAAAGCATTAAGTATGAAAACAAATAAAGAACTCAAGATGAAGTATTGATTTGATAGAATTAAAGCAATACAAGTTCAACCTTTCCTCTCCTAGGTGGAAGGAATAACATTCATAAAATTAATACAATGAAACCTAAAGTGCCTAATGGAATAATGGAGACGTCTAGTAGGTGGAAGTCTAAAATATAATTTTAAGAACTGCTCGAGACTTCTACACCGTTACAATGAATGTCTAGTCTCTTATTTATAGAATTATAGCTAGGTTTAATTAAGGAGATAATCACAAAAAATTATAAACAAATAATATCTCTAATTAATTCAAGTAATTACCTTCTTCTTCAGTTGATTTATTCTTGAAAAATATCTTGCTCTTGATTTTCCTAACTTTTATCTTTAATTTTTACAATTTCTCATTCCAAAATGTTTTGTTAATTTTGGGCCTTTCGAGCTCTTGCCAGAATGACCTATTATTGTTGAAAAACTATAAAAATTTATTAAAAATAACTAAAACATAAAATTCTGCTTAAGACAAAGTAAAAACTAAATTTAAAGCTAATTTAGTAAATTTGACGTTTATCAATTAGTTGTCCTAGTCTCAATTGTTGCATTTGAGGTTAATTACTTTTAGTTTTGGAAGTAGAGTTATAGATGAATATCAATCTAAATTCAATGAGGAATCCATTGAAGCACTCATTTGTGGAGGAGATTGGCTTCACCATAAATATAATGTGAAGAGGAAGAAAGAGGTTTTATATTTTTTTTATCTTTGAATGGTTCATTTTTTATAGCTATTGAAATTATTAGATGCTTTTGTCTAATAACAAAGTTTTTCTTTGTTTTGAAGGTGAATGAACAACTTCAAGAAATCAATTTGAAGATTTGATACTTGTTTGGTTGCTTTGCATTTAGGAGATCTTGTTCTAAATTTCTCTTTTGGCTTAAGAGTCTTTTTTTTATAAAATTTTTGGCTTGTTAGTTAAGACATTATATACTTTGTGAAGTTTTGTTGTGGACTTGTAGTCCCTGTGGATGTTTTTTGAGTAATTTTGCGAGTTGTTTGAACCTACTAAATTTATTTTGGATATATTTTTGGGTGCCTTAAGAGATAAAAACATTATGTTTTTACTCACTATCATGTGTAGGATAAGTATTTGCTCCTAGTTCTAATGTTTTTCACTAATATTTTATTTTATATTGTGTGATAAGTGTTGGTAGGGTGCTAGTTGTAATTAAGTTTTATACAACAATCTTTTGCACATTTTGAGCTTGGATTTGACTGTTAATAATTATAAATTTATAGGAAAAAAAGTAAATTTGAATTATTTAATTTTTGAAAAGGACCACAAGTTCATTTTTAATATAATGATTTATTGCTTGCTGAATTTTTTTTTTCTTTAATATTATTAGTCTTTAGAAAGCATTGAATAATTTAAGCGATAAACAAGATCTGTTGACCTATTTAGACACATTAGTCTATTTAGGCTTGTTGGCCTAGCTAGTTAGAACTCAAGTTTAGTAATTGTAATGTAAGTCATACTCAAGTCCACCAAAATCTAGTCTATATGGTGTTTTCACCCCTAAGCACAAGAAGTGCCCACCCAATTAACACCACATCCAAAAAGCCCAGTCCTGCACCTAATTCTAAATTCTAAAGACCGACCAAATCCACACAAATACATTATACATTATTATAATGACCATATACATTGCATTACAAAAACAGTAAGAGAATGAATTATATGTCACGTAAGCAGCAGCAAAATGACCAAATATACGAATTGAATCCAATAAGACCATATTCCCAAATTTGGACTCGTGACAATGCTCACGCAATAGTTGCCAAATGCGATGCATCCAATATATGTACAAGGACCACCCAATGTGTTAGGCAACAAATTTTATTCTAACTAGCAAAAAAGACCGTGCTCTAAACGCTTAAGAAAAATCAATCAGAAAAAGAGAATGAGAAAAGTGAGTGAGCCCACAGTCCACCAACAATTGACACGTCAGTGATAAAAATTGTAATATCCCATTTTTTTTAAACTAATTTAAAAATAATTATTATTTGTAAATAAATAGAGTTTTAGAAAAATGATAAGTTTTTTTATAATCAAATAAATAAGAAAAAATAACTTTATTAATTAAAATAATGGTTTGAGAGAAAATAAAAAAAATATTTTATTTATTCATTTGATAGGGAATAAAATATAATTTATTTTTATAAAATGATAAAAATAAATAAATAGAGTAAATGATAAGTTATAAGTACCTTGATTATAAATAGAGACGTGTTAGGTCACACTCGGGATGCTTTCTCTTTCTCTCAATTTCATTTCCCCTCTCCTCCTCCCAAAACTCTCTCTTTTTCCCGCATAACACCAAACCTATCTCAGAAAAATGATGATCTTGGACTCATTCACCGTTGGATCGTCGCAAAATTTGAGCACCATGGTTGGAACTTATTTTTGAACATTCTCACCGTTGGGAATTATGAAAAACTGTCGGAGCTCATAGAAAAGTCTTTTTATTGCAACTTTTTCTTTTCTCGCAGAAATCCAAAACCGTCTCAGTAAAACTACGATCTCAAATTCGTTAACTATTAGATTGTTGTGAAATTTTGAAATGTGGTTCGAGATTCAATTCTGCACACCTTCACCATCAGGATTTGCGAAATAATATTCCTAAAAAGAGAAAACTAAATCGCACGAAGACAGTACAAAATGGAGACTTCAATTCCTTTTCCTTCTCTCTGACGTTTGGGAATCTTATTAGAACAGTCGGAGGAAAAACTGGAGGAATCTCACGAAAACGCTAGAGATACCACTATTGCTATCACAATGCACACGTGAGCTCGCTTAGAGGTAAGGGATAAGTTTATCGCAATTAGGGTTAGAATGAACATGTGTAGGGACCCTTAGAGGATTCACTACTAAAAAGCGTGCATTCTACGACGTCAAAACGAAGTCGGTTTCTAATAAACCGTTTTAAAATATATGGCTATGATAATTTTATAAATAAAAGGATTCACTCCTCTCTCACCCTTTCACCTCCCCTCTTCTCGTCCCCGCATGAGCCTCGTCGTGGAGACCATCCCCGTCTCGCTCATGCGCCTCCACCTCTACGATAGGTGGTTGGCGTCGCTATGCTTTAGCGCTGGTGCAGGGTTTGAGGTCCAACACAATTGTTGCTCGCGGTGCTATTTAGGGTTCATGAAGGACCCTTTTCTACAAGTGCGAGCCTTGGCACTGGAAGGGCTCCTCGGTTTCTATGAATGCGACAGAGAGTCGAGTGACGTTGTGTTCTTGTTGGCAAAACCCTCGTCTCTCGCTCGTACCTAGGGAACCAAGGTTTTTAATTTTTCTTCCCTTATTTCAAAACCCTTTCTATATAGCTCGATAATTTCATTTTTATATATGGAGTGGTGGCTGTCGAAGGTAAGTTTTTATCTTCTTTGAATTGCATCGTTTTTATTGCCTTCTAAATTTTCGTATTGTTATTTTAATTTGTGCAAAAGAAAATGTTCACACCCTTGTTTTTATTTTCTCTGTATTGCTTCACAAAAGAGATGGTGTACATAAAGGCAACCGATGAGAAGAGTGCGGAGATGGTGACCGACGAAGGTATAGGATATGATGTGTTCGAGTTTGTGAGCCTCAATTTTGCTGTTGTTTTAGAGAGTCTCTCTACTTTCGGTTTTTCTCTTGTCTTATTGGATGTGCTTTTATTGCATGGCGTTGAATTTTGTTTTCATTTGTTGGTTCATTATTAATTTTCTTGTCACTGGGTCCTCCATTATTGTATGGTGATGTACGATTGATTTTCTCATACTCATGGCCCTCCCCTTAACCCCTTCTTCGCAGTTCTCTTTCAATATTGGCATCCTCTCTGTCTTTGGTTATTTGGAAGACAATTATAGAGATCAGCTTAAGGAAAACTACTGCATAGTGGAGAAAGGGTACAATTCTTTCCCTAACAGGATACCCGGAACTACATACTCCAAAGCACTCTTGGTAAGTTGCATATCTCAAAATAGCCTCTCATACATTCTTTTGAACACACTTCTTGTTAATCCTGAAATATATTAAAAATCACAAAAAATTTTAAGTCTAACTCATTGCTTAACCAGTCTCACTCATCATTTTGTAATTCTTAATGAATTTTAGTCAATAATAGAAAATGTGTGTTAAATAGTGTAATGGTTACCACGGATCTAGTTTAGTATATATTTTTTTATTATAGATAAAAACAAAATAGTGTGATGTTTATTTTACTTTATTTTATATTTTATATTATATGGTTTCTTAGTGCTGGTCTAAGAAAATCATTTGATACATGGGATCAGATTTTGTGTCATGTCTTTGTCTGATGAATGTTTTGTGAATTGATTTGAAGGCAAGGAGGAGAATAAGACAGATTATAAGTGAGACCATTTGTAAGAGAAAGGAGTAGAGATTGATGGAGAGGGATCTATTAGGCCACTTTCTGAACTACAAGGATGAAAAAGGACAAATGCTAAGCGGTGACCAAATTGCTAATAATGTAATTGGGGTACTATTTGCAGCTCAGGATACTACAGCAAGTGTTCTAACCTAGATTCTCAAGTATCTTCATGATGACCGGAAACTTCTTGAAGCAATAAAAGTAAGACTTGTTTTTTGTCTCCCAAAAAGATTTTGTAAATCCATGTAGGCCACAAGTGTTGAAAAGTTTATGCTAATTAATGAGTCAACAAAACTATGTTGCAGGCAGAGCAAATGGCAGTATATGAAGCTAATGAAGGAGGGAAGATGCCATTGACATGGGGTCAGACCAGAAATATGCCAATTACTCATAGGGTATGGTATATACTATATACTGCTGTAAAGTGTTGGATATCGTTCAACGGTAAAGTGTTCCTCCATTCAAAGAGTTTGTAGCTCATAGTATTTTTACAGGTTATGTGTCTTAACATCGATTATATACTATTATGTCTTCTTTTTTTGCAGGAAAAGAAACGAAATATGTTAGGTAAACTTCTATGCTATTTGCTAATTTCTACTGCTACTGCTATAAGAATATACTGATAAACCTTTTCCTTGCTTTATTTCATTCATTCATGGTATTTATAAGGGTTGATACACTTTATAAAGGGGAAAATAAGAATATAACAGAATGGAAATATCACTAACAGAATTTGTGAAATTATCCTATTAGTTATAACAAACTCCCGACAAGATAATAGCAAGGCAAAGCTGGTCTGATTGTGGGTCTATGGCTGCTATCTGCACCCCTTTCTCTATGTGGTATTGCTATCATTACCCACAGCTCCAAAAACAACCTTGTCCTCAAGGTTAGGCAATAAAACAAGCAAATACAGGGGGTGGGTGTAGAAAAAAAAAGAGGTACGTGAGTGAAATTGCTGAGTTGGGCTCTGCCAAATGATAACCCTCGAGGGTTATCAACAACATGAAAGGTGAAAGGATTGGATCTGTGATCTACGCCGCATAGCAGCCAAGGAGAACGATGAACATCGAAGTGAATGACCAGGAGCTAGACGGTCATAACACCATTGTCCTCGAAGCGCCAACCCATGCTGGTCGTGGTGGTGGTGGAGAGGATGGTGGAGGTGGTGGCTTCAGAGGTGGTGATGGATGTGGCGGTGGGCGTTGACACCGATGATGGACAGAGCAAGAGGTTGAAGGGCGATGATGCGAACCACGGCAGGTGCAAGAAGGAGTCTGATATAGACAAAGATTGCGAACGTTCCGCTGGCCGTCACAAGAGTGAGAGGGAGAGAAACAGAGAAAGGAGGAATGAGATTGTCGACAACAAAAATAGGTGGAGGCGGCAAGCGCGAGCATGCGTGACTTCCGTACGGAGCATCCAAGTGAAGCTTCCAAGGGGAGTGATGCTTACTTGGGTGCGAGACTAGGTGGCTTGGATGGGGAACATGGAATCGGAGGCGACAGAGGAAGGGGAGGAGGCACGTAAGAGTGTGAAATCATGGGCGACCTTGGGCAGTTTGGGTTGCCCCATTCCTGAGGAAAAAGCTGAGGAGGATCGTGGGAGTGTGGTGTGAACTGAGGCCGAGACGGAGGAGCTGGCGATGGAGGCAGCGGTGGTGGCTGCGCCGAAGAAGGAAACGGTGGTGGCAGCGGCTGCGGCGGCGGTGGTGGCTGCACCGAAGAAGGAAACGGGGGGCGGATCCGAGTATCGCACAAGGCTAGCAAGCGGATCCAAGTACTCTCAAAATCAATCCCAAGGGATTGAACTGGATGTACATAAAGAGAAGGTTGGTGCTGAGACGGAAGGAATGGATCCTGCAGGGGTGGTTGCTCAACCATGGCCGGAGTAGGAGTAGAGGCAGCCATGGGAGACAGCCATGGGCGGTAGGTGACTGTAGTGAGTGGGTATGGTGGAAGGTAGTGGTTCCGGCAGGTAGAGGCAGCCTTGGAAGGCAGCCATGGATGGCAGGTCGAACCAATTGTTAGGTAAACTTCTATGTTATTTGCTAATTTCTACTGCTACTGCTATAAGAATATACTGATAAACCTTTTCCTTGCTTTATTTCATTCATTCATGGTATTTATAAGGGCTGATACACTTGATAAAGGGGAAAACAAGAATATAACAGAATGGAAATATCACTAACAGAATTTGTGAAATTATCCTATTAGTTATAACAAACTCCCGACAAGATAATAGCAAGGCAAAGCTGGTCTGATTGTGGGTCTATGGCTGCTATCTACACCCCTTTCTCTATGTGGGATTGCTATCAGAATAATCTAAGAGACTTTTTGAATGTTGCTGGACCTATGGGTGTCACACATTTCTTCATATTGTCAAAAACCACTACTCACATGATGCAACTGAAGCATTGCAGCATCTTAAACCTTAGACAAATTAAATGGAATTGCACAACTGATAACTTTTCATGATATTATTTGCTCTTCGAATGCCATTCACCCTGTTATTATCACTAGATTAGAGTATGCAAACGGAATGTGAGAAAGGGATTGTTTATTTTGTTTTTACCTTTAATCCTTATCAAGTGAAGGACTGATGAGATGGTCCAGACCTTTGTTTGCTGCTAATGGATATTGCACGGAACATGAATTTGTTTTATGACTTTGTGATGTCTGTTCTCATGTTATTATCAATTTCTTGTATGGCTTAACTGCTAATGGTAGACTGGTAGTATTTAAATAGGGGAATATACAACTTCTGCAACCAGTTGGAGGTTTGGTACTAAAATATGTAATTGCTTACTTAGTAAATGTTAGTAGTTAAGTTGTATACTTGTTAGTTATCCAACATTTATGTCTCCATGTTTTCTTGCCTGATTGTGCTTTCTGGATTTGTGAGTGGAGATCCACCGCTGCAGCTTACAACTAACATGTTTCAGAATATTTTTCCAACAATTGATGTCAAAACTGAGTTTATAGGCACACATACACATCAATGACTTACTTGACATCCAAGTCCTTCATCTCCTAATGTCACAACTTGTTATTACAGGTTAAGCTCTCCACATGCTTGTGTTGCTTAATTACAACAAAGACACTAAGCTCATTGATTTTCGCCATTATTCCATAAGATTACAACCTGTAGGTGTTTCACGCAGAATAAGAAAACTTGTGCAGAGCCATCAGGTTCCTGATCTAAGGAATCTTCTAGACGTTTGTGATTTTGTCACAAAGTAAGATATTTGCTTATTCATTCAAGTTTTCATTTTTTTTTTCCTTTTTGAATGACGAACTGAGAGAGCTGGTATGATCCATTTGACCTTTGCATGGCACCCATATTATCCTTATTTAAATAGGCAGATATGATATTTTAGAGTATTTAGATATATAACAAACAAAAACCTATTCAACTTGCTCTTAGTTCTTCGTTTTGTTTTTCGATGTAACTCTTTGTTCCCGTGAGTGTACAGATATTATATTTTAATTGGAAGGTTCAAATATTAGGTTCCCCTGGAAAGCAAGGTACATTTGCTTATGAGTTTAGGATCTGAATAACTTTCTCTTTGCCAGTTGCTAAAATATTTATGTTGAGGCATATAAATAAAAAGCAACGACAATAATTTTTTTAAGTATTCTTTTCCTTTCTTTTCTCAACCACTCGGTATAGAACCCAAGATTAACCTTTGAAACTGTTGTCTATATAAATTTGCCAAAATGGTTTTCGAAGTTTTTTTCCGATAGTGACATATTTCCTGAACACATGTATTTTACTCATACTTGAGAAGCAGCTATCATATAAAGAACAAAGTAGTTCAAAAATGAACTAAAATTGTGTTATCTATACAAAATAATTGATCACACTGTTTATGCAATTATGCTTTTTGATATAGTCATATTCCCTTGTGCTGATAGAATTGTTGTTAGTCCTGTTTTTATGCTCTCTATATGCAGGTAGCTGCTTAAGTGGACTATTCTTGTTGGTCCTCCTAAACATTCCACATGCTAGACAGATACAGGCACAAATTCAAACCTCTGGCAATGGCAAGCAAGCTCTTCAGGTTAGCAGCTTATTTTGAACTAATAACCATGTATGTGAGCCTGTGAGTTAGAACTACTTCAGTATTGGTCTATCGATTTTGCCTTTTTTATTATATTTTTTTTTATCTTAGATGAACCAAATAATAGCGAAGAGACTAAATAAATATTTGGTGATTTATAATTTTGGGAATCATTTTGTTATTTTTTTTAATTCTAGGGAACAATTTCACCAAGAATTATAATTTCAGAAACTAAAGTAGATTTTGTACAAGAAATGTGAAATAAATGAGAGTAAAGTAATTTATGTATTTATTTATGCAACAGGTAATTTTAAACATAGAAGGTATATTTTAATTTATAATTGTAACTATATAATTACTAGGGTTATATATATATATATATATATATATATATATATATATATATATATATATATATTGAAAATATCATATATATTTCACTTCTTTAAAATAATGAGAGTATATTTAATTTATTTTAAATTATAAAATATATTAATATTTATTGATTAAAAATAAATACTAATATATATCAATAAAGTGTATTCCTCTCAAAATCTGAAAGAAAGCATTTTCATAGAGAATTAATTAGTCTTCAAACTGTGCATTAGCTTTTACAGTGGGAAATTAAATTCCAAAACGGTGCTATGGTAACCATGGAAGCTTTAATTCTATAAATTAATACTCTTTCCGTTCTAAATTATATGACGTTTTAAAAAATATATATTTCAAAATATATATCATCTTACAAAACCAATATTACATTAAATATATTTTTTCAAGACTATCCTTAATTAATAATTAATGAGAATACTACATATAAATAATAAATGACTCATTAATTAGAGAGATAAAAAATATATTATGAAATTAGTTAATATTTTTTTAAAATTCAACAAATTAGTTATATTTTTTAATATTTATACAAAATATTAAATCTCATATAATCAAAATCGAAAGAGTATTCAAAATTTAACAAATTCACTCATTAATGGCACATAGTGCTAGAGATAAAAATGCTACACCACAGCAAAGGGGAAAATCCTCTCTAATTTAGATTAAAGAACCACTGATAGCCAATAAATTTATATGGGAAACTTTTATCCTCTTACTGGAAAGGGTAATGATAACTGAAAATGGACGAGAAAAGAGACAGACTAGAGAGAGCCACTCTCCAGTGAACAGAAAAAGCAAATCAAATGCACAGCCTGATTCCTAAATCTTCTAGTTTGCTTTAGTATTTCTTCACGTACTGGTCCAAGTGCTTGGCCAGTTGGCCTTGCCTTAGCGCCTAGTTCACAGCCTAGGAAAGCCCCACTACCTTGCTTAGTTCTTGCTGGTATTCCATTTTCACCCTCCAAGTTCTCATAATTTCCAATGGCAGAATCCAAAGCTCTGTCATAACAGAAAGGTTAGTTAATACCCCATGGCAGAATCCAATGGTATTCCATTTTCACCCTCCAAGTTCTTGCTAGTTGTTCTGAACGTATGTTGGAAAATGTGTAAATACCCCCATTTTCTTTGGTTAGTTAATTTTTCCAAGGTTCTGTTTCAAAATTTTGTGCACTCTTAATTGTGCCCTTATATTTGGGATGAACTCTTCATGTTTTGTATGTATAATTCCAAAGTAGTGATAGTATCTTTTTGTTTCCTCCTTTTTTAAGAGGGCTGTGTCCATTGATGTGCCAGGTATTCAACAAAATAAACATTGCAATGTATGTAATTATGTATTAATGGAAAAAATTTAAACCAAACAGCACATTGTATCCATTCAGTCATTTAGTTCATCTTCTTGTCCACTCTCTAGTGCTCTTCATTTGACGCTTCTAATATGATTGATGTCTATCAGGCTGTTGCTGATATAATTCGTACAACCTTGGGACCCAGGTCCAAGTTAAAAATGCTACTTGATGCTTCAGGAGGTTAATGTATTTATCTTTTAAATTATTTTGAAACTTAGTTATTGATGATTCTTGTGAATCATACCCTTTAATATTTACTTGTGAAAAAAAAATATTTCCCGAGTTATGACTACAATGGCTGGGAAAGTTTTTTTTATGACTACAATTGCAACTAGAAAAACGTTATTTCTTTAGTATACATTGTTTCTAGACTGTGCAGGAGCATTAATAAGTATAGGTTCTGACTTAATTCTATGTATTTGTCTGACACCCAATTTCCTTGTAATTAATAGGCATTGTGGTGACAAATGATGGAAATGCTATCTTGCGTGAAATAGATCTTGCTCATCCTGATGCAAAGGCAGGGCTTATCGCTCTTGCTCCACTTCTTTGATATTTTCTTGCCATGCATAAATATTGATATATAATACTGTCTTGATCATTTCTTTTGTGAAACCATGGCTTTCTTTCTATGCATTGACTTTTCAAGGTTTAGTTGTTGTTTGGTGTGCAATTTTCTAATGTTGCTATATTATTTGGATGGATGCAGTCTATGGTTGAATTGAGTCGCACCCAAGATGAAGAAGTTGGAGATGGAACAACGTCTATCATCATTCTTAGTATGTTTTGAGCATATGTAGACATAAAGGATCATGTGTTGAGATATAGCGGTGTGTTGTTGAAAAATAAAATATCCTAATTATTATTGTTAGAAAAAAGATAGTATAATTGTTGCGGGTTTACATTAATATTGTGATATATTATAGTAATATTAATTGACCATTTTGAT
Source organism: Glycine soja (assembly GCF_004193775.1). Taxonomy (NCBI): domain Eukaryota; kingdom Viridiplantae; phylum Streptophyta; class Magnoliopsida; order Fabales; family Fabaceae; genus Glycine; species Glycine soja. The sequence continues at coordinate 26,604,608 of NC_041011.1, forward strand.
GTATCAATTTTTAGTATGTACCATTAGAATTGTTAGTCAGCATATGATGCATCACATTGTTACTTGGAATTTCTATAAGATCTAACAATAGTTTAATTTCAGTTACATAACTAACAAAGGCTAGTTTAATGCCAAATTATCAATATATTTGAATTTGATGTGGCCTGCAGGGAGTTGCTGGGCATTTTCAACTGTGGCAGTTGTTGAGGGGATTAACTAAATAAAAAATGGCAATTTGATTCAAAATATTTTTTATTTTTTAAAAAAAAAATCACATTTTAAGAAGGTTCTTCAAAAGACCGTCTTAGAATGTCTATATTCTAAGATAGTTTTTGAAAATCGTCTTAGAATCCTCTATATATTTTTAATTTTTTTTTAAAAAAAATAAATTCTAAGACGGTTCTCTAAAGAATCGTATTAGAAAGTGTATCATTTTAAGATGGTTTTTAGCTAAAAAAACTGTCTTAGAAAGATACCCTTTTGCTAAGACTGTTGTTTTTGAACCGTCGTAGAAAGTGAACACTTTCTACGACATCTCCTACAACGACGGTTAATAACCGACGTAGAAAGCCTATTTTAACCGACATAGAAAATCTCTTTTATAGTAGTGATTAAATTGAGATTTATTTTGGGATGTTTATTGAATTATTAAATTTTTCCTTTATGATTATAAATACAATATTAATGTCCTGATGCGAATTGGTTGATAAAATTGAGTGTCATTGGTGTTTTCATTTTTTTATACCTTTATGATTTGGATTAATTGATTTTGACATAATTATGTGAAATTATTTGAGGGGTTATACTCCTCATGTTAGGATAAACCTTTTGTATAAATTGTTATATTGAGATTATGAAATGGTGATTCAAATTGGGACTATGTGATAAATTGAACATGTGATGATTGATGAAATATATGTGTATTGAGTTGTGAGCTATGAACTGTGTAATCACACAATTTTAAGACCCTTTAAGGGCGACGGATATTTTGATGAAATCCATTGTGGGAACCTGACAAGTTAAAACAATTTTAAAAACAGTTGAATAGTTGTGTGTACTGCATAGTTCATAAGTAAAATGTATATGATTCATGAGGTGTGATAACGTGTTAAATTGAGATCGTACCATTGTGATTGAGATCGAGTGTATGTGATAAATTGAATGTGTATGTGATTGAGATGTTCTGTGCATTGAGTTATGAACTATAAATTGTACAATCGCACGACTATAAGATCCTTTAGGGGCGACGAGTTAATGCTAAGACCATTTAAAGGCGATGAGTTAATGCTAAGACCTTTTAAGGGCGACGAGTTAATGCTAAGACCCTTTAAGGGCAATGAGTTAATTCGCGATGAGTATTGTGATGGGAACCACTGTGGGGACTCGATGAGTTTAATCACAAGCACGACGAGATAAAACTATTTTGAGAATAATTGAGGAGTCGTGTGTTTTGTACAGTTCATAGATAGAGTCTGTGTGCTAAAATGTTTTCTGGGTTGGACCTGAATCTGGAGGGAGAGGCCCTGACGGACTCTTCGGAGTGTAGGCCTTGGGGGCAAATACACCCGGTTTGAGTGCTCCTTTAAGCTTATGTTGATCCCATATGGTTAGAGCATTCTCTCAAAACAGTGTGACCCTGACTAGTCTCCTTATGTTTTTACCTAGTGAGAGTTACCTGACTTACTAGTGTGTAGTTTGTCATGTCATGTACTCCTAGGCGTTCGACGAGGTTTTTCACTGACATGGTACCACATTGCATATAGTATTGAGTCTTAGTGTATATGTTGCATAACGCTTGTGTATTGATCAATATTGATTGACTTGGTGATATTGTGTTTTGATCCTTGAATACGTGAATGTTGTGAAAATGAATGAGATGTGTTGTGTTGTGATGTGATGTTTGGCAACAAAATAGTGAAATGATGTGAACTATGTTTAATTAAGTTTTATTTTGTTTATATGATATGTATACCTACATGTTATCTTATTTCTCTCCATTAGTTAGGAATGTGATAACTCACTCCCTATGTGTTATTTGTGTTTGGATCCTATGATGATCTTGAACTTTGTGTTCGGGGGAGCAAATGACTTGGTAAATTGCTTTAATGAACCTTGTGCTGAAGGACGTCGTGACACCATGCTCTGATAGGATGTGACATTGGGGTATAAGTTTCTATATTAATTGTATAAAGTCTTAGACGACCTTGTTTGAGCCGAGATGACTTTATTATTTATTTAAACAAATTTGAATATGATGTAAAAGAAAGTGAATACGAGTCTTTTACCCTGTTCAAAGGATTTTTTTTAAATGTGTTTTAAAAACTTTTAATTAATTATGATTTTTTTCCTTTTATTAGTACATATATGTATGGGATAGAGAAAAATGAAGGCCAGAAAGATTTTATATATATAGAGATGACCTACCACTGTTCAAGGACTACTAATGCCTAATCACATCTCAAATTAAATTTTGTTTTCTTTTTTCTTTTTTTCAACTTTATCCCTGATATGTCAAGTTAGTTTGTCAATTCTAGCTGACCCAAAAAATAGTTTGTCAATTCTCCTTGGACGATAGTGCTTATAACATGGACGAATGTATTCAGAGTACCTCATTGGTTCCTCGAACTTTTTCGAATATGACAATGAAACTAACACATGCAACTCGATCTTTACTAAGTTTTGTCTGTAATAATAAGTAGCAAAGAGTATCAATCCAGAGATTGCGTCAACTACCAACTTACAAATTTTATCAGTATTTGAATTCATTGTTGATACAAAGACATAACCCACTAGCTAGGTTTGGATAATTTGTACAAAGTTTTAGATTTAAACCTTGCTGTTGTCAATGTACACTATAATGATTTGTCGATAAAAAGACATGCTTCGTTGAAATAAATCCAATATGAAACAAGTACAGAAAATGATCAATTAAAAGGTTAATTATTGTATCGGTGTATATAGTTAGGTAGAGTTAGAATCCTCTCAACCATGTTTCCAAACATTCTAATTTAACCTGAATTATTGATTTTCAATTAAAAATCAAATTCAACATATATTATTGGTTAATTTCAATTCCTTAACTAGTAGTTCCGTCCTTTTTTTTTTTTGTAAACTAAGAACCTTAATTCTTATAAATGGTCTTCGCAATAAGAAAAAAACATTATTAGCATTGATAAATAAGTCGCTTGACCTTATTAGGTTGGTGCACTTAATAAAATTTGAATCCTGCAGGTCTTGGTTTTCTATTCATGCACATTGCCGCCTGGCCATTATTTCCTTCCCTAATTTGTGTACCATAAAAAGCACCATTTTTATACGTAACATTTTATGTTTTGAGGTTATATATATATATATATATATATATATATATATATATATATATATATATATATATATATATATATATATGCAAATTGCCCTAATGGGTTTTTTTTTAAAAAATTATTTCCCATAATGGGTCTGTTTCTAAACAATTTACATGATGGGTCTGTTATTTTACGTAAAAGACATGTAAATTGCCAATAATACTAGCGAAAAGCTCCTGCGTACAACACGTGGCAAAAATGCCACTGCAACTGGCGATTTGGTCAACAATGGATATAGCCAGTCTCACTGGCAATTTGCACAGCAGACTAGACTCACTTTTTATGAAAATTGTTTACAAGGGAATGCAGAGCAAGGGCCTCTGTTCTGTGGCATGTTCTTCATTATGTGGCTCTTTTCTATTGGCCGCTGCTTTTATACTCTTGTCACTCATGAGTGTATCTTACGCAATACAATACATATTTATTTATAATAATAAGAGTAAGGATAATAGCATCAAAATAAGTTATGCAGATTTTTCCTAAAAAACAATTGGAGGTTGACTTTATTCAACATGAGTTTAATTATTATTAAAAATTCTTGATTTAATTATAGTATCAGAAAACTTAAATTTTTACACACCTATTTTATAACTAAATTTTAAGTGTAGTTTCCTTAAGTAATTTTAACGTTCTTTTTAATTAAAATCAAAATTTATTGTAATAACTAATATAATTTTTATTACCTGAATTATTAATATGAATTACAACTTTAATCATGCACGTAATTTTTATCTTTTTTTAATTAGGAGATAAAAAATTAGGTATGATAATAGAAATTAATTTGGTGTTAATTTTTAATTAAAATTTCACTTTAATAACAAAATTACTGATAAATAATATAATTTTGATTAGATAAAAAGATAAAAACACAAAAAATTTCGATTAATCAAGAACGTAAATCTTGATTCTCTAATCAAAATTATTTGTGTTTTTTATCTTTTTATCTAATCAAAATTACATTATTTATTAGTAATTTTGTTATTAAAATGAAATTTTAATTAAAAATTAACACCAAATTTATTTCTATTATCGTGCCTAATTTTTTATCTCCTAATTAAAAAAAATAAAAATTACGTGCATGATTAAAGTTGTAATTCATATTAATAATTCACGTAATAAAAATTATATTAGTTATTACAATAAATTTTAATTTTAATTAAAAAGAACGTTGAAATTACTTAAGGAAATTACACTTAAAGTTTCGTTATAAAATAGGTGTGTAACAATTTAAGTTTTCTGATACTATAATTAAATCAAGAATTTTTAATAATAATTAAACTCACGTTGAATAAAGTCAACCTCCAAATGTTTTTTAGGAAAAATCTGGATAACTTATTTTGATGCTATTATCCTTACTCTTATTATTATAAATAAATACATATTGCGTAAGATACACTCACGAGTGACAAGAGTATAAAAGCTGCCAATAGAAAAGAGTCACATAATGAAGAACATGCCACGGAACAGAGGCCCTTGCTTTGCATTCCCTTATAAACAATTTTCATAAAAAGTGAACCTAGCCTGCTGTGCAAATTGTCTTTGCCACGTGTTGTACGTAGGAACTTTTTGCCAGTATCATTGACGATTTACATGTCTTTTACGTAAAATAACAGACCTATTGTGTAAATAGTTTAAAAACAGACTTATTGTGGGAAATAGTTTTTAAAAAGAACCCTATTAGAGACTGGCTATATATATATATACTCTTGTACTCTACCTTATAAAAAAAACCATCGAAGACATAAATTCACTCAAAAAGAAATTCATCCAATATTATAATCATAAAATAACTTTAATAAAGATACATTGAACAATTGAGGCAAGAGAACAAATTAAGCATGCAAAAGCCTTATTGTAAACACTGAATCTACTCATTTATTTTCCCCTAGGTTTCACCTATTGTACCATCCATGTCTCTTTCCCGGATCACTTTTCACTCTTCATCCAAAAAGTGCATGTACAACTTCAACCTCCCATCCTCCCTTAAAGCATGAAAAAGACTTCCATTGGGAATTTTGATTTCCTCATCATAAATATAGCTCTCGCTCTCCTTATCATAAGTAAGATACTTAAATGGTTTCCCAGCCTTAACTTTTCTCAAGCATGGAATTGGTGGAGGAAAACACTCCTACCACTCAATAGCTTTTTCTCAAGATTTCTCTTTAGGTAGAACTCATTTCCATCTGGGTTCACATACTCTACCTTCCTCTTACAAAGGTTTTCTTCAGTGGTTTCAGCAATTTCCATCGTCGGAAACACATAATCTGAGAGTGATGGTCATGAAGGTGGAGATGAGGAAGAGCCTTGAGGTGACAACTTGACATTGCTTTCAACTGAAAGCTTCTCAAACTCTCGAGCAAGATCAGAATGAGATGGTGATGATGTTGATGAGGAAACCAATCCTTTTAGTGTTTTTGTGATAGGAAAATTTTCTGAAGCTGGTGTAGGGCTAAGGAGATCCTTAAGGCCAGGGGAGCTGCTTGAAGCCATAATATTGAAGGAGTTTGGAGGAGAAATTTTCAATTGGCCGGGAGTGTGAGACCTTAAGGAAAGTGAAGCTTGCACTCTGTATATATAAGGACAATGTGCATGCACACAAATAACGCATGAATTTGGAATGTAGAAAGGATAGGCCAATAGGAACATCTAATGTATAATCTTTACCAAATAAGACTTTTTTTTTAACATGATGTTGATACGAAATTGTCACTGTTGAAAACAGTATGACAAATCTTCATCAGAATTCACACAAAGTAAATATTTTTCTCTTAACACGATTTATTACATAATTAAAGATCAATCAGAATTAAAATTCTGAATTACTTGATTAAGAGACACAAATTACTATCATTTATATAAATCATTAGTGGTTAACAAATAGGAGTCTAACATCGGGTAAATGTAAAGAACCGTTGAATGATCAATTAAGATGCCGATTGAGTTGTTCAAGTAATATAATATAGTGAATATTTAATGTTTTCTTGTATTTTTTTCTGGTTAACCTTTAATGTTAATTCCAAACAACTTTGTAAACAAATTTTGCAGTTACTTAATGATGATCTACGAACCGCATGCAAAAATTAATGAATGACACTTTTTTAATATTTTAGTTTTTTAAAATATTAGTAAATGATTTTACAGATTTAATAAAAGCAAAATAAAAAACAGTTAGTAAATTAATTGAGATTAGATAAAGTAGTTGATTCATCAAATTAGTATAATTCAAGAATTAAATTAAAAAATTAATATTGTGTGGAAAGAGTTTGCAAGTTGAATGTTTTTTTAACAGAGACTGAAATCATTTTTTAACCCTTCCGTTTGGATAACATATAAGGTTTAGTCACTTGTGTCATAAATTATCTCATTTTTGTTTTTTCATACAGGAAGGGCCCAAAGGGCCATAAAGAATCACATATACTACGGGTAAAGCAATATTAGTCTATTAGAAGACCAGACACATATATGATGATTTAAGTATACTTTAAAAAGCCATCTGTTGTCCATAAACTATAGGAATCGTGAGCAACGAATAGTGCTATTTTAATTTGGATTCTAATGTGTATATGATTTTTTTTTGTACACGAGTTAAATGAGAAGGCATGATCGAAAGATTAAACATTAGCACATCTCTGATTACCGAAGATTTTAACTTTGGATCACAAGTTGTAGAGAATTTATATAGGATTGATAAATAAAATAGAAAGAAAATAAAAAACAGGATGGTAATAATGAGCGAGTCTACTTAAATATTGACTAGACCTCTAAATCAAGCAGCTGAAAGATGGACCAAACAACATACTAAAAAATGTTTATATAGTAAATTTTCCTTTTTATATATAAAAGTTATATAGTAAATTTTGTTAGTTTTTACATGCCTGTGGTTGTATATTTGTGATAATTATTATTTCTATTAAGACCATAACTAGTCTTTACATGAGATTTGGTTGAATTGATTTTTATAACATGATATGATAAAATCTTTTAACTGGTAGTTTTTTGAATTTGCCAATTATTTTTGTTAGATTTTAGTTTTGATATACTGTTATTGAAGTATTATATTTTTTGTTTGTTTGTTCGTAAGAGTCAAATACAGACTGAAGAGGTTTATAATAACTGACACACATTATTCGATTAGTTAAGCTAAATTTTCTTATATTTCAATTTATGATTAGATGACAATAATGTCAAAAACCTTACTCGCGGTATAATTCAACAAAATTCATTTTTCATCACTGTCTCTCAATTATAAGTAAAAGTCTGAACAAATTTCCCCTCTTCTAAAACACAATATAATACTATTTCCAAATTCGCAGTTCATAGTGGAGGAGAGAATGCAATAAAATCTATACTTTTCCTTTTTTTTTTTAAGTAATCCCTCCCAAATATTTAAAAATATGGTACAATGATTTAAAGCAAAGGTTAAAAAAAAAATTGACGATTACAAAGATGAAGCCATTAATAACTTCTTTCAATATCGCCACCCAATTTGTTTTTTTTTTTACAGAACACCCAATTTGTTTAGAATTTATAATAACATACACTTGAATGTTTTTGTACCCCAGTCATCTTAGAGTCGACCTTAATCATCATTGGTCCATCCACTTGGTATCCAGCCAAGAAATATTTAAATCCAATGAAATCTTAACACAAAATTTGAAAGGATTAGACATTGAGCCTGTTTGGATACAAGGTTAGAAGCTCTTTTAAGAGCTTCTCTACTGAAAAAAACTCTATATTTCCAGTAGAAAAGATCTCAAAAGCACTTGTGACTTGAATCCAAACAGGCCTTTCATGTTATATCTTATTAGACTTTATCATATCTCAAACATATATAACATATATATCTTAAATTATTAGTTGTATCTTATCATATCTTATTTTTGGGTTCAAGAAGTAAGATATGATAAGATCATAACCCGAGATGTTCTATATAAGGAAGGCTAGACCTTGAGGTCAAGGCAGATTACATATTCATGCCCTGGGTTTAAAAAATTTATATATATATATATATATATATATATTGAAAATTTTGAATATTTTTCTTATTTATCACATCTTTTCCGGATTTAAAGTTATCGTGTTTTTTTTAATGATAATAATATAATATCTTACAAATGTTCAAATATTTTAGTTATAATTATGTGAAACATTTCCATTACTTGAGTTTAAAACAAACAAACCATGCCTAAAAATCATTATTCCTTAATTATTACAAGTTTTTCTCTTTAAGATTTGTATTGTTGACTAAACTAATGCAGCCACGATTCATTACATGAGCTAAGAGCCTTGAATATCCTTTATGGGTTATCATGATATTAGATCAGAGTATCTATCAATCATAATTAATTTCTACCAAGAGAACCTGATTGTGCACCTTTAAGAGGATCTTTCCAACTAACTACATGTCTTTCATTATTATGTTACAAAAATATTGCATCTTGGATTATTACGTCTTGGAATTATAATGTCTAAGATTATTACGTCTTGAAATTATTACATCTCAGAATTATTACGTCTTGGATTTATGTCTTAGAATTGTTATGTCCCGAATATGACAATGAATCTGTGACATAAACCGAAATGTAATAATTAATTATTACATCACAAATTTATTACTTCTTAAAATTATTACCTCTTACATTATTACGTCTCATAATTATTACATAAAATTATTATGATTCACCTCTCACATCATTCCATCCTGAAAACAATCACACCTCATATATGTACTTAAATGTGGTAAAAACTTACAAACCATGATCTTCCACGTCGCATCTTCATGCTTGCCCAATGTGATAAACCAACGGTACAAATCCTTAGTCATATTTTGATGGTTTATTTTTTCCACATGAATCTTGAACATACATGTCTATCCCCAACAATATCAAACTTATAAAAGAAGATTGTTTCTAGATATTAATCAATCTTGATGAAAGAACAAAAGAAGTTTGATGGCTCATCTACTTATTTGAGTAACCATCATTTTACTAGAGACATCAAGAAAATACCCTTTGCCAAGCCTTTCCTTTAATGGTTGAGGGAAACATTCCCTTATCTGATTCAATAGGTGCGTTTACAGAAAGTTGACCAAGAGCCTAATCCGATGCATGAAGGCCCTCCAACTCAAGGACAAAATCAATGTTGTGTCAGCAATCATCGAGAGGGGCATCACCCTTCCATAGAAGAACCCGTGTGGTAGGGTTGACCCAACGACAAATGAGGCCTAAAGCAAATTTGAAGAGAAATATTTTACTTTAAATGAAAAAATTATATATTGAGTTTTTTTCTCAACATATACTACCTTTTTTCTATTAAATGTGGTCTTTTCTATGTTATAAAAACTAAAAGATTTGTTTTATTGGTGAGCCTAAAGCTTGATTTTTAGTTGTTTTATTCTTGGATCAATCTTGCCTGTGGGCGAGAGAGGATTGGATAATTCTTCAAATATGTCTTCCTCCGTGATCCTTCTGTTTTCTTTCTTGGTTTTTTGGGGTTTCGGGCTCCTCTCGATCTTATCCATAGATTGGCTTAGGATTTTCTGTAAAAGTCCACTCTGGCTGTATTAAGGGTTACAAAAATGATGAAAGATCCCACAAAATTTCTCACATCTGTATGTATCAAACCAACAACCATGAACTATTGGCTCGTTGGTAAGGTGAAATTCAAGTCCAGTTTCAGGTTCAGGTGGCATGGAAAAGTGAAGGTTGTGAAAGAGCTAGAACTATTTAGTAGTGAACCAGCAAAGTGCAGTTTCTGCTAGTTATGTAAAATTTCTTTTATTTGCTGTACTAGGAGACAATATACAAGACTTCTTTTCTTTCTTGGTACTTTTAGAAGCTTCTATAACCAAAGGTGCTCACACAGGTTTCTCGAAAGAAATTAGTCATCATAAATTTTACCGATGGATAATCCACACCAATAACACGGTGAACCAAAAAAAAAAAAAAGTTTAGCTACTACAACATTCCACCAGTTTTTCAGCAACTATCTCCAACTATACTATCATCCCTTTTGCAAACACTTTTTATTTTAAATGTTTTTCAACTTCTTCCATTTCAATAATAAACAAGTTGTTCTTTTCTTTTTTACCTACAATAGTTTTAAGGCTAAAATAAGTTTTTTATCCTCATAAATATGAAAATGTTTAGAATTCATCATTAAACAAATTTCATTACGTTTTTTGTCCTTGCAATATGAAAATGTCATTTTTAGGCCCGAAGCAAAGTTCCAATATCCAAACCTACGTGTATTAGTCAATTAAAAAATATCATATTTACATTAGTACGCTATATAACCAATGAAAAAAAATATCATCATAGGTTTGGATTTGCCAAAACCTACATTCGGTCGAAAGGTGACAACACATTTCAATATTTTGAGGATGAAAAAAATATTAAAAATTTTACAACGATGAATTTCAAACATTTCATATTTATAAGGACAAAAAACATTTTCCAAAATGTACGCCTGAACTACACAAAACTTGTTTCAATCCCTTTTTCTTTCTTCTTGTGATTCTATTTCTTTTACTCCTACTTGAATGTTTGTTCCACCCTCTCACCATTTTCGATCACTTATCTTTTATGCTGTCTTATTTTAATTTCTGTACCACACTCTCCTTTCATTCCTTTCTGTCTTCTATTTCCTTTCATTCCCCCTTTACTTTCTCCATTTGTCATTGGGACCATATATATAGTCCAAGACTAAGTGGTGGAAGAATCTAAGGAAGAAGAAGTAGCTAGAATAGCCTGCTACTAACCAAGGTCACAATGGTGTTTAGAGGCCTTTTAAGATTGCTAAGACAATTAGTCTTAGCTTATATACATTAAGATTGATCTATCACTACTAGAAAATAGAGTTTTATCATCGCTAGATTAACATCATTTTGGATAAAATTGATGTTAACAAAAACATGATGACATTCTTGTAAATAAAATGAGTTTATTAACATTGATTTTGTCAAAATTGATGTTTTGTTTTTACTTAAATTAAAAATCCAAAACCCTTTTCTGCCCACGCTCAATCTCACAAACCCACTCTGCCGTCACTGCTCTTCTGTGACCCTATGCCCGCCATCACGCTCACCGGAAGTCGCGCTCACCGTCGTGTCCTGGGTACTGCTGTCACTGCTCTTCTCGCAAACCTACTCTGCTGTCACGCTTCGCCATGTCTTGGGTACTGTCGTTTTTTGAGCTTATCAAGGGCTTATCGGAACAATATCTTCTAGGCACTGTTTGCTCTTCTTTGAACTCATTTAGTGCAGAACGTCCACAGGTAGGTCCTTGTGATGATCGTGTTCTCTTGGCTTCTCGTTTCCTTCAGCTGTTGAAATCATATTTAAAATACTTCTAGGCTTAAAGTGGAGCAGACCATAGCTCAACTAGGTCTCTCTCATCTTTAATAGAAAGTTGTGATTTTATCTGAGATTGTGAGCCTTTATTTTAGAAGATTGGAAATGAAGCAATGATATAGCCAAGTAGAGGGCTTGCATTGAATGAGTTGGTGACAAATAAAGTAGTAGAATAATCAAATTGAATAATTTACGAATTGCTCCTTAAATTTGTTTTCAATTAACAATTTTAGCTTATATGACTTTTCAATTTTTTTTCATGAAAATCGTTGAAAGAAAAGTTAAAAAAAGAAAAAAAAATTAATGATTTGTTGAATCATGTAATTGTATCCATGATACAAAATTGCACAGATTTATTCATGTATTATAAGATGCAAATTCATTTGAGATTCATCTTATGATCCATATCAATACTACAAGAAAAATGACTTTTACCTACAGTCAAAATCTATCACTAGAAGTCCAAAATCCGTAGGTAGATGTATAAAGGACTTTGTCCTATAGACGTTTTTTGTGTCAACTTTGAGGGGTATACAGTGACAACTAATAGTCTGTCACTATAGGCTTTACCTATGGATATATTTTTACCTACAGTCAAATTTAACTATCACTATAGGTAACACCTACTATTTCAAATGTGTAGGTAAAAGATATTAATTTATACCTACAATCTCTAACTATAGGTAAAAGTCAATTTACTTGTACCTACGATCTTCTGTAGGTAAATGTCATATAATAATAATAATAAAACTAGTTCCTGATTACACTCTTTGTTGATTATAATTTTTAATTAAATATACATGAGCTTATTATTATGCTGCACAAAGTTAGATATTTGCTGCAACATGGCCTTTGAAAAGTTACAACAACCTGCTACATACCATTAAATTTTTGTTAGCCTAATTTGTGATTATTGTAACTAGATTGTGTGCTTTTTAACATATTGCAGCCCTTGATCCATTGTCATTGGTGCTATAGAAAATTTTCCAATTCACTTTGCCTTGTTTTTTAGTACCATGTGCATAGTCCTTCCTAAGTGTATATTTTTGGTGCACCATGACCCTCTTTACATGGAGGGAATCATCACTAAAATGTAACAAGTTTCTAAATTTCTAAATGTATAAAAGAGTTAATTCGAGTTGCTGGACAATTAGACAAAGTAAAAACCAAACACTTGAACATTTTGTCGCGGGCTCACATCTTCATTACCATCTAAATCATGTTCCTGAAATAACATTTTCTCGCCGGCTCGCATCTTCATTACCATCTAAATTTCAACTCACCTCTAGTTAAGATTGTTTGTAGTTTGATGATCTTTACTGGTAGAACCATTTGTAGGTACCTAAATTAAAAGAATGTTATTTCTTTGTAAAGTATCATATCATAGTTAAATCGTTGAATAAGTAGAATTATAAATTCATACCTCTTGATCTATAGCTTCTAAGACTTAATTAATTTGTGGATCTTCTGCAAATCGTACTTTAAGCACAGCTACAAGGTTTCCAAGCAAATTCTCCAACTTTTGAATTCTATTGTTTGCATAAGAGCTTTGAGATGAACTTGCTTGATGTGGAAGCTTGCCAAGACAATGCACACGTCCTCTTTTTTCAGGTCCTTTGACTTTTAAATATATATCATTTGTCCAATTAGTAGAATCTTGGGTGCTTTGAAAATTTTGCGAACTCTCTGCTTCAACCATTTTCTTTTTTAGTTCATCCTACATAAATACACCTTATAAATTATTATCATACATCAATATCCTGAATACTTCAATATCACTAAATAAAACTCATCTCCACATTAGTTACTCCCCCTCACCCCATAACCTTCAATATTTTCTTTGTTTGTTCAGTTAATTCAGGAACAAATCGAAACTTACTCTATTACGAATATCATTAACAAACAAAAAAGATCATTTTGTTAGACATTAGAAGACATAAAATTTTACAAGAAGCAAGATGAAACAACACTTATAAAGTTTTATACCAGACTTGAATTAATTCAACCATGTAAGTAATATAGTCCTTAGGCATGTCTTTTCAGCTAAGAAAATTGATAGGAGCACATTGGTGTCTCCTTACCAAGCTCCCAATTGCATTCAGTAGAGTTTTCCCTTCCCAACCCATAGGATTGCCCCAATGATCTATTTCAATAAGTATGAATTCTCCATCTGGAAAGTCCCACACATCTAGCATATGTGTATAACCTCTGGTTTTCTTTTTATCTAAATCATTCATGGATATGACATTTATCTTGTATATATAATTCTAACCCAAAAAAAGATATTCTAAAAGATATTCAACTCAAACAGAATTGTACATATAATTCTAACCCAAAAAAGCATATGTGTATCAATACCTTTAGTTGAACTTTCACTTGCACTTTCAAGAGAAGTATGAGACTGAACATGACTATCTTCATGTATGTGTTGTTTTGTTTGTGATTGTTGATTAGTTAATAAACAATTGTGTTATAAATAATTTAATATAAAATAAAGAAATTAAGTTAATAAAATCTTTATACCTCCTTCAAATTGTGCATTTTCTTCAAGTATAGAGTTGTTATTTTGGTTCACTTTAGTAGAACTTTCAATTGATTGCTCTTTTGCTTGTGATTGACCATCATTCTGAATTATATTCAACTTTCTGCGCTTTCCCATAGCATGCTGAATAAACCAATCAAAAAAATAAAATAAAATAAAAATTAGATATAACTACATTATTGACTATGATTTTTTTAAACACCATGCCAAAAAATAAAAGAAGAATAAAGTAATTACCTAAAATGCGAATTTAGATTGCTTGTAAGCTTTTTTTTCACCAATCTCCAATCACCAAGAATCAACCTATTGAGGAAACAACGAAACAAATTTTGATAAAAAAACAGATAACATCATTATATTGTGAGTGATTTTTATACATAACAAAAAATAAACACAAGAGTAATGAATAATAAGAACAAAAAACTAAAGAGAGGAATAAGAGTATATAAATGTGACAAAATGTTCAATACATGTATACTCAAAATATAACCAAATGTTCAAATAGAACAAATAAAAACAAATCAAAAGAAGTATGCATCGCTCTCATCATCATCTATATAATTATCATCCTTGTCATGTGGTAAAATGTTCTCCATAGGTGTTGTAACTTCAATGATATCATCACTATCATCGGCTTCTGCTCTGATCAAATCATCATGATTTATCTCTTTTAAGACTTGTTTATTCCCTTGATCCGTGTCATTGGATTGCTCATCACCCATATCATATACGTCTCTGATTTTAGCATGCACAACAACAAGCCAACCATTTTGTGTTTTATTCTCCACATAGAATACTTTCTTAGCTTGAGATGCAAAAACAAATGGATCATCACATATATCATTCGCTGTATGTTGCAAATAATTGAAATTCACTAATGTCATACCGAAGTTATCAATTTTGCAACCCCTGTTTATATCAACCCAATCACACTTGAAAAGTATAGCCTTATATTTTCCTGAATAATTCAATTGAATTATATCTGTTAGTGCACCATAGTAGTGGATTTCTCCCTCCTTTGGGTTTTTATCTCTTGAACTGACATAACTTAATGTCTTAGCAGTTACAACAATGCCACTGTTTTGAGTCTTCAAGCACCTTTCACATGTCTTTGTATGAAATCTAACTCCATTAACAATGTACCCGCTATATCTTCTCACAATTTCTAGTGGACCACGAGCTAACCACTTGATATCATTGGTCACTAGAGTGCTGTCTTGCTCTTCTAATCGAGCAACCTACCACAATTTTATTTCAAATGGTTAAAATTTTAAATGAATGCAAAATTTAATATTATTGATGCTTCCTAAACTTACTCTTTCACGGAACCAATATGGAAATTCTTTACTATGAATTTTGTCAACTTCATATGGAGATAATCCACGATTTTTTCTCTTGATAAGATCAGTATAGGCTCTATGTAAAAGAGGTTAGAAAAAGTAAGCATTGTCATTGATAGAAAGATATTATACAAATATTCAATAACTAAATGAACATGAAAAAAATTGTATTACTTTTGAAAGTGGTCAACATTGTTGCTATTGAAAAGCACATATCTATGTGCTTGAACCAATGCTTTCTTATCAAGAGAAATTCAAGAAGCTCTTTTTCTCTTCTTCACATTGAATCCAACTTGCTTCTTTCTCCCCAATGGTCTACCTCTAGGATTTAAAACACTTACATTTTCTAGAACACATGAGTCATCATTTCGAGCAGATTGATTAAAACGAGTCTCCACCCTAGATAGATATCTTGAACAAAATATCAAGCATTCATGAGCTAAATATTCTTCTACAATAGATCCTTCTGGATGTGCTCGATTATTTCACTTTTCATTAAATCAAGAAAAGGAACAAGTAAGATACCCTTAATACATGGAAAGTACTTGCTTTGGTGTTGTAAGTGGGGCCAAACACATGGAATGGCATGGGCCAGTAAGATACCCTTAATACAGACACCTGGCTTATAGATAATTAGATAATTTTGGTCTCACAAAGATGTAGCACTATTATTTTTGGGTAAGAGTTTTTGATTTGATTTGTTCTCTCCCAAATTGACATTTGAAATTCAATCCAGACCCGGGATTGGTTTTGTCCCTGTCTAATTCCTAACCTTATATAACATTTGGATTTTAGAATATGTACTACAACAAGTTTGTATAACAGAGAAAGAACTAATTTATAAAAGGATATGTTTTTGTTCTCTTCAAAATCCATTCAATTCTTATCTCCTTGCTCTACCAACTTGGCAATTTTATGTTTTTCTTTATCGACCACTATACTAAAAAAAATCATTTCTGATTAGTTTTCAAAACCATATATATCCTCCTTCCTATTAATTTGCAACCGTACGCATGTGCACATGGCAAGATATATATGAATGCAAGTTTGGCCACTTAATGAAATTTGGAGCAGCTTCTTGGAAAAACATTCGGGCCTAAAAGAAGAATTTTAGGTCACCCTATGTTGTGAAAGGGACTTGGGGATGTATATAGTTAACGATGAGGTCTAGCTATAGCTGGGGAATATTAATTTGCAAAATACTAATAATAGTAAGGGGAACTTCATTGATAATTTGTTTGAAGATGTGGATTGGATTGATTATATTTTAGTAGTGTAGAATATAAATAACAGAACTTATGCAAACTAATCCCAACAAGTAATAAGAACATATGCGCATTATTAATATTTGCACTTTTGACAATCTTGATGTAGCTACTAGCTAAGTTTACCATGATATATCATTAGCTTGAAAATCAGACATGGGGACTAGTGATAGAACATATGCGCATTATTAATATTTGCACTTTTTCCGTCCCGCTCCCACAAAAAGGCAGGATGAGTGTGATATTAGTAGAAATGAGACTGAATTTTAATACTTATTCCCCTAATCGGATTTGGATATATTTGTGGGTTATTTATTACACTTTTTATATTTTAATTTACTTATATATTTTTAAATAAATTATATATAAGTTTCTGATTATATTTTAATTGAAACAATATATAAATATAACTAATAAAAAATAAAAAATTAAGAGTTCATTGTATATTTAGTTAAGTGTATATTTTTAAGTTTTCTATTTAGTTATTTAACAATTAAGTTAATTGATTTATATTTTAAAAAATTATAACAAAAAATATTATATATATACACGTTTTGTGAAAAAAATTATAAAAAAATGTAATATGACAGATATAAATATGGGTATAAGTATAATTTGATACTCATCTCATTCTCATTCTCGCTTGAATAGTTTGGGTAATATCAATACTTGTTTCTATTTTCGGTTAAAGTGAGTATTCTCCATCAAACTGATTATAGGTTTTCAGTAATACATGCTAATATAGATTTATTTGTCATATTTAATCATTATTAAAAAAATCTAATAGTAAAAAATTATTACGTCTTTTAATCTCTTTAATTCCACATCAGTTAAACGAAGGGAAACAATGTTTCACATGTCTTTCCTTTTACATGTTTCCACTTACCGTAAAATTATACTACTATTCATATAAAAAAAATTACAATAATTTTACAACATTACCTATTTTTACCACATTAATTATTTCTTTTATCTTTTTTTTTATTATATAAGTTTTTGTGCAGTAAAATTATACAAAGCAAGTAAGATACTTCATCAAACGCAGGAAAGTTTCCTAGTCCAATATGGCAAAGAAAAAGAACTTTAATAGTCACAAATACAGCACACAGAACTATAGGATAAACAGAAGAGCACATTTATGAAAGGATTTCATATCTACAAAACCTTATAATATGGAAAACTAACAAAAGCTTATCTTAATTGAAGTGAGAGTGTGAAATGGATTGTAGAGGCTAATGTACTTAACTGCCCCCACTTTCATTTCTACCAATGATAGTCTAACATATTGACCTAACCAGTACTTGAGTAAGGCAAATCACATCAACATAACTTCATATAGAAATAAACTAGTCACATAAGGAGCAAAAGAGATATTACCTCCAACATCACATTCTTGAATGACACAACTTCCTTTGCCTCTTCTACGGAGAGCTACACATATTATTTAATATTAGCACATAATATATATTTTGAATATAACTGAAATTCACAACGATGAAAGGTTACCTTATCCCAATATGCCCCTAAAAGATCCCTATTTTTATCAGAATCCTACAATGTGTAAGAAGCATAAGGCAAAAAATGAGGAACATTTGGAAAAGAGAAAACCAAAAAATACTCTTGAGGGGAAAAAGCATGAACCAAGAGCATCAATGTGGTAAATAATCACTTCTACTTAAAAGATATAAAGATAACCTTATCAAGCTTTTTCAATTGATGCTGTATGCGTATATGTCTTCTATAGTTAATTGGAGAGCAAAATTCTCGAGAACACTTGTTGCACTTCTGTAACTAAACCTTCACATGAGAGAGTAAAGGCAACCCTGGAAGTTCTGCCAAACAAATGCAAGTTTTTATCAGAATGTTGGATTTAGAATCAGTAGCACCAGAAACAAACTCAAAAGCTACTTATGGTACATTTTATTTTCTGAAATATTAAACTTGTTTTGTTGCACTTGCTGGTTTTTTATTTTCTGAAATACTAAACTTTGTTCCTTACAATTTGAGTGGAATAATGACTTATTGAATTGATGATTATATATAACTCTAGAGGGTTATCCTCTCTGATATGGAATGAGTACTTTCGATCATAGTTATAAAAAATCTTTCATTTTTTCAGAGTATTACACGTGCAAAAGGGCCAAGGCAAGGATTATTAAACAAATAGCAGCATTATCAGAAAAGCACAAACTTTAGGCACTATTAGCACCATCAACCATTGGATTGTGTCCCTGTTCATCCTCTTAATATATAAATTTCTCGTTATTGGATTATGTCCCTATTCATCCTCTTAATATATAAATTGATGTGTTCTTAATCAATGACATAATATGATTCTTTGGCAGCATATTACCTTAGTGGTCATCTTGAGTATAAGAAAATAGAGAAGTGAGAGTACAATTATGTTTGGAATAGATACAGCAATAGGCTGTAAACAATTCTTAACAGCACAAATAGTAAATAGTCAAGTTGATGTCTCCAAGGAACAAGAATAATGAAATGGATGCTGGAGACTTTGGAAGTAGAAAAGGAAAATCTGACATCAATGTAGAATTGTAGATATAGATTGATTTGAAAGTGATCTCATTTGGCAGCAAATGCTGTTACTATAGCAACTTCTCATGGAAACTAAATAGATTTTGGCTTAATTGAGAAAATGCTTGTTACACTCTGCATTTACATGAGCTCTTTGTTAAAAGTAATGAGGGCTGCAGAATAAACAATGCATGTTAATATCCCTCCGAATATTTGTTCCTTCAGATTTTTTATGAAATATATTCTTGTATGGTTTTGTTTTCCTAGGCTGGCCAACACTTCTAAGTTCATGTTAATATCCCTCTGAATATTTGTTCCTTCTGAATTTTATAATGAAATATCATCGCTGATAAGAACAAAGAAGAAAACACTATCTTTTCTTTTGCTGAAAATACATCAACAATACATGTACACGATAAGTCCACGACCACAATCCAAACTCTGATTTATTTATTTAA
This sequence comes from Glycine soja, assembly GCF_004193775.1. Taxonomy (NCBI): domain Eukaryota; kingdom Viridiplantae; phylum Streptophyta; class Magnoliopsida; order Fabales; family Fabaceae; genus Glycine; species Glycine soja. Next base: position 26,624,463 of record NC_041011.1, read on the forward strand.
TTTAATTAAAAAAAATAAAACAAAACAAAACATTTGTGGAAATATAAGATTGGCTTGGGAAGAGAGGTTTGAGCGTGAAAGTAGAAAAAGGGAGGAGGAAATGAGTTCAAATTCCTGCCACTGAAATTTCTACAAAAGTTTTTGTTGGCAATTTTTTGAATAAATAATTTTATTAACTGTAATATTGTAATTGAGGGGCTAAAATCCAAAGAAGACGAACTAATAACTAAAGCAACCCCATCTAAATGAACCTCCAGAGAGAGGTAAGCCGCTAAAGAAACAGAAGCAAAACCTGAAACAGAGCCAACAATCCACTGCTACAACTAGACTAGCACATTCCCTTCACTCAATCCTAGTAGAAAAAAAGACTTCCATAAAAGAAAAGGACATAACTAAATATAAATTAATAGGCATATGGTTCACCCTTATTTCTACGCTCGTGTGAACATTGCAGGCTAGGAAAATTCCAATCCAAGCGAATAAATGATCTATTGCGTATTCAAGTAAAATATTAAGCAAAAACCGAAACCTAAACACACAAGATGCAGCTACGAAGTAGATCCACATCAGCAAGAGCAAATGAAGTCAAAAGAATTTTGATCCAGAAAACACAACAGAAGCTTACGGATCCAGTAACCAAAAATAGCATGTAAGCACAAAAATTCATCCAAAATATCAGGTGAAACACACAAATCGCAGAATCAGTTATCAAAACGCACCTTGCGCAAACGAAATGCTATTTGAAGGGAAAGTGGTTCGGTGCTGGAGCAAAGGTAGAAGCAGGAAGTGAATCGCGAAAGAGCTTGAGTGAAGAATGAAGCTTTTTATATTCAGTGAAGAGAGCTAAATGAGAGTGAAATGAAACTCAAATGCAAATGAACTTTCGACTTGGACAACGCCGCATATGGAATACCGTGGGACTGCCAGAATTTATGGGCCCTTTTCCTTTGTGTTGGAGCCAAACTTTTGTGAAATGAAAACGGAGTTGTAGCTGGTCACATTTTATGGGCTTTCAAAAAGCAAATATATTTGCAACTAATAATGAAAAATTTAAGCTGATTAAATCATGCAAGCACTACTTTAGCAGTAAATTAGGTGAAAGAAAGCAACCAAAAACTAGCTAGCTCTCGTTAAATCACGTTCCAGGTTTCTTGTTTTTTTCTTTCGAACATCAAAAGTTCATCAAATTGATAATTTCAAAAATTAAAAATCACATCAAAACTTTTTTTTTTGTAATGAATGTTTTAAAAATATTACTTGAAATAGTATTTTTTAAAATGTTAACTTATAACTTTTTATGTTTTTTAACTCTTAATAATTTATTAGTTATTCTTATTTAATAAATTATGATTTTATAATTTAATAAATTAATTTTTTAGTTTTTAATTAACTTTTAAGTTAATTTTATCCCAGGTAACTTATGTTTAAAGTTCCAAATGTATAAATTTTATATTATTATAATTTTTAAACTATCATTTGAGGTTATACCTACACCAACCAATGGTAGGTATAAGACTTGTTGAGGTTATACCTACACCAATCAATTATAGGCATAAGTTTTATGAAGTTTTATCTACACTGTTCTTTTGTAGGTAGTAATCCTTGAGTTTAATTACCTACACTAATCAATAATAGGCACAAGTTTTTTTGGAGTTTTACCTACACAATGTAGTTGTAGGTAGAAGTCTTTTTTTAGTTTTAATGAATTTGTCTACACCAAATAATGGTTGGTACAAACTATTGAGTTTTACCTACATTAGTCAAGTGTAGGTAGAAATATTTTTGAGATTTACCTACACTAATTCATGTTTGTGGGAAAAGGCGTTTGTAGGCATAGGTCATTTTTCTTGTAGTGATAGGTAGCTGAATTGTATCAAATTCTGTGATTGTTAGATTCAAATTGTATTGAATCATAGGATTCAAATCATGAGTCACTAGATTCTAATAACTAAGGAAAAAACATTTGTAAGATTGAAGTTAGAGTGAGATGAATTCCTTGGTGTACTGGCTTACCAAAATTGCATTGATATCTCTGGCATTGATAAAGAAATCAAAATTACACACTGCTATGATTTTTCCATTCTGCTTTGATCCTGATCAAAGTCAAGCTTGTTTTTGTGAGATTGCACAGGGTTGATGTGCTGGATTGTGAAATCAATAGGATCTGACGATGTCACCATGCTGGCTGAGTGGCCTATTTCTGAAACTTAAAACCCACAAGCCAGTTCAAAATGTAAAGAACCAAATCCTAGGATGTCTTCTCCCATTCATTTGACCTTTTGCCTAAAACTCAGCTTCGATTGTGGACTGTAGGGGCTTGATTTTGAGATTTGATATGATCCATGAGTGCTTCTGATTGAGTCTTGCCGTTCAATTTGTGGATGCTTCTATCTGCTATTTGTAGTTTACTAAGACAGTATTTAGTTTCTCAACTGAAAATGCAATCAGCTTGGAAGCAGTGCATGGTGTTGTTTCCTTATGCCTCTTGGCTGGTCAGCACATGGGTGTGTGTGGTTATGTCTCTTGTTGGATTGCTGTTGGCATTTTGGGTGGTCTATGATGGCTTTTCTAATGTGGGAAGAGGTTGTGTTTGTGTAGTATAGCAGTGATTCAGCAGATGTGCTGTGTTATGTTATGTTATCAAAAAATCTTTTTTGTAATATTATGAGGTGCCACCTTACTTGAGTTATGACTTGTAACTTGTGCATTTCTATTGAAATTTAATCAATAGTGATGTGATTTTTTACCTGGTCATGTGAGTTTAAACAACTTTGGTATTGTTTGAATAATGTATTATATCCCATAGGAAATATAGGTTGATCTTTTAGGTAAGTCTGTCTTTCAGTTATAAATAAAGGGATTGATTCAAATCCCTAAGAAGTAAAAAAACTCTGTCCATAATATAAAACATACCAAGGTTGAATTTCTGGCTTTACTCCTTGGCTAACCTTACATAAGTATGCCTAATAATCGCAAGTCCAAAAAAATTGACCATCTTCTGTGAAATCTGTATTATCTTTTGCAAAATGTTATGCAAGAGTCTAGGTCACACAAATAGAAAAATATAGCAATCATTTGCCATGAAAAATACATCCAAGTATGCTGGTGAATCAGTATATTAGTTCAATTGCATAAAATTTTATGTAACATTTTAAACCTAGCCATATTACAAACATGGCAAGGCAGCTGCATTACCTTTTGACAATGAGCATCAGCTTCTTCAAAGGAAGTTCCATAAAATGAGCTCTTTAGACTTCCACTGTGCCTCATTGCCAGTGATGTATGTAGATTTTTTGTACTTTGTTAGGATAACATATTTCAATCAATCCTCATACAATATTTGGTAGCTTGTGATTTGTTGTGCTTAAGAAACATAGATGAATCTGTCTGATGTAATAACTACTGGCTTTCTTTTTGGTTTCCTACATTTGTTTTAATTCACTATAGTTAGTTTTTCTGGGTTCAAAGGCAGTGTTTCCATTAAAACAGAAACACATCAAACAGTTGGTGCATCTTTTATAAGTTGGAGTTTGTGTGCAAGAATCATTGTTAATCATACTAATAGCCTTTATTATTATTATTATTATTATTATTTCTGGGTAAACCCTTTTTCTTACCAAAAGTTCTCTTAGACCAAGTATAAGCTGTTTTGAATTAAAAAAATAAGCTTTCCATTACACACGTATATTTGGCTAAATATTGTTAATCTAGTTGTATATTCTGCACAACATGATCGGTCTATTGCTCGTTTATCATTTCAGGACAACCATAACGACACCTTCTTACAACCTATTTCTAATAGAACAGCCCATTTTTTTTTAAATATTTGGAAATATGGACGAAGATTTGAACACTTTCTCATTTGTGTTTGTTTTGCAGCAAATTTTTTATAGCATAATTAACAGAGACATACAATGGCCCAAGATTCCCAAGGAGATCAGCTTTGAAGCATATGATTTGATAAATAAGTAAGCATTATCTAAGTAGATGTGCATAATAAGACTATACAATGAAACTACAAAAGTAATATGAACATTCTATTTGTATTTACCTGATCAAATCCCAACCCTAGGCATCAAGATCCAAGTGAAAAATGATTTGTAGTGAATTTATTGGCAATAAGAAAAGGCTGGTGCTGCTGGTGTACACTCTGAAAAATTATGAACATAGTAAACATTGTGTACATTTATTGTTTGTCAGTGTTTAGCATGTTCATTGAGAAGAGGAGAGATCCCCCCCTTCTTGTGTAAGGAACAATTATTCTCTACTCTTAATCTCAATTGTGTTAGGGTTTTTCTGTATGGCTGGCTAAACACTCTTGTTGGGAATTTCTAAGGAACAACTGATGTAATTACTTTAATATCTAATTGATTGTATTTTCTGTGTTCAATGCTTCTTTCAATGCTTAATTTCTGCATGTTCTTGGTCTGATCACCCATTTGTATGTTTAGTTAGGTGACTTTAACATTGGGAAATATATTGTTGCCTTAGAACTTGATAGAAGCAGGATTGAAACTTAGTCTTAAATGAGGGATCTGCGGATTAAGTTTTAGTTTTCTTAATATGTTGTGATGATAATGTTGTTTAATCTAAGCCTAGACTTAAATGAGGGATCTGTGAACGAAGCTTAGGTTAAATTAGTCTAAACTTACGTAAGCTATTTAAGATGAGCCTAGTCTAAAATGAGGGATTTGCGGACGAAGCTAAGTTTAAATTAGTCTAAACCTACAAGGACTACTTAAGTTAAGCCTAGTCCAACAAGAGGGATCTAAGGATGAAGCTTGAGTTAAGCTAGCCTAATGAGGGATCGAGGATTAGTACTTTAGGCTACAACATAGAACACAAAAGCATGATTAATTAGAGAAATATCCCTATATGCATCAGCTTGTTTGTTAGAAAGACCCAACACTTTTACCTACTACTATCAATCTTGCATTTTTACTGTTTTTAGCCTAGACTTAGTTTAATTCTATTCTAAACCATCAATTATCAATGTTTCTTTCAATAATTCCTTATTTTTGAATTTAACCCTGTCTAATACTAGTTCCCTGAGTTCGATACTCAAATTCATCCATTTTAATTTTAAATACTTGACGATCCGGTGCTTTTTCCGGTGTTTCATTTTCCTTGAATATAATTGTTGAGAATTGGAGAAAAAGGAACCATATGGGAAAATTAACAACAATCATGATGCAATCCTACCCCACATGGGCATTAGACAGAAGACTCCAAGAAGATTGAGTCAGAGATGCAAGAGAAGGCCCTAGGGTTCTCATGAGTCTTAGGGTAGATTTCGGGCCCATGTGCTAAGTATGAGCCCGCATATCTTTGTACGTATTAGATTAAGGTTTCATTATTTTTGGGCCTTGTATATAGGGCTCCATAATATAGGTAAGGTACCCTAGAAATGTAGGATTTTTCAGCCCTTGTATTTTAGGACACCTAGACTGGTTTTTGAATTAGGGGTAGTTTTGTATCAGATGCATTAAGTGAATATTTGATGTGTGTGGTTGGAAATAAATTTAATTGAATTGGGAGAAGCCCAATCCAATTAAATTTTAGAGGGGGAGGTGAGCATTTGATTCTTACACCCCATTGCCATATCATACAGTTACACTTTGTGCATGTCCTTCATGCTTTACATGCCTCATGACACCTAAGCACACATAGTGAAAAATCTTGGACTTGATCTTGGATTAGTGGGCTGAATCATAGCTAAAATTCACTAATCATAATTAGTGAAATTTTGGCTCCAAAATTTGGCTCCACAAATTCATTTTCAAATTCAAGTGAAATTTGAATAGAAATTCAAATTTCCCTCCAATTTTGTGTGACACTTAGGCTATAAATAGAGGCCATGTGTGTGCATCTTTTCAACTTTGATCATTTGAGAATTACACTTCAAAGTTCAGACCTCATTTGAGACACAAAATTTCATGCCCCTTCTCTCCCTCTCCCTCTACTTATCTTCTCCTACCTTCAAGCTCTTATCCATGGCTTCCTATGGTGGTGAGCTTCTTCTTGACTCATCTTCTCCTTGAAGTGGCATCTCCAATCATCTTACTTCCTTCACCATTCCACTGCCATTGAACTTCAAGAAGCAAAGGGCTCTATTGATGCAGAAGATCCAAGGCTTACAAGCTTCACATGGAATTACGTCATGTGGTATCAAGAGCATCTTTATCTAGGTGATGTTCTTTTGCTTCCTCCATCATTTTTTTTATCAATTCACTTTAAATCCTTGTTATTCATCTTATTCTCCATATATATCCTCCATTGTCTTGTGGTTTGGTGTTGTTTAGATTAGATTCAAAAAAATAAACCGATTAAATCTTAGATCTACACTTGTTCTTGCATTTCTATGGTTCAAATTGTATAGATCTACTCTTGAATCATGTTTTTGTGTTGATTTTAGGTTCTATCATTTTTCAGTCATAATATTCTTGTGCTGAACCTTTAGATCTAAATTTTCTTCCAAAATATTGATTAGAAAAAAAAACACAAAAATCTAAGTGTAAATCACTTAATCCATGTTCTCTTAGAGTCATGTTTAGTCATAATAATAATTGTCACATTATGTTCTATGTTTGTGTTGAACTTTTATTTTGTTGATTGAATTCTAGATACATTTTTTCATGTATTCTTGTCAATCTTAGCCTATCTTTTGAATCTTGTTGTTGAACTTTTTTTTTGTTTTCTAAGTTTCGTACATGATGCCTATGATGAAGTTGAGTTGTGGTGCTGAGTTGTGGCTAGATTTGTGAATCAAAATAAATCTTAAGCTCTCTTGAATTGTGTTATTCAAGATAATTGAGCATAAGCAAACACAAATTGTAACTATCCAAGCCTTAAGCAACATAAACACTACTCTTGATTTCTAGGTTGAAATCGCTGGTGCTGGCAGCTTGAACATACGAACTTGTATAAATTACTAGAAATTGGTCACTACAAAGTTTGAGATGCATTTTTTTACTGAATTTTTGGGACATCTATACCAAAATTATAAAAAATAATAACCAAGTGATTTGGATAAAAGTAAAAAATAATAAAAATCACACAAGTTGGCAGAAAAATCAATGTCCAGGAAAAAAAAATGAAAGGGAAGTGTGCTTGTTGTTTTAGCTCAAAATTTGTTCTATAATTGGTGTCTATTTTATACCAATCTTAGTTCTGAAATTTCAATTGAAAATTATTGTGGAAACAAGTGCGAAAACTAGAGGTTTCTTGAGTCTTTTTTTTTTTAGTTTTTCTACTCTACTCTAGAGCCATTCTAGGTTTCTCTTTGAGTCCTAGCTTGCTTTTGTGTGCTTTTCCTTGCTTTAATTGCTGAATAATCCTTGAAAATTTGTCTTGTTAAAACTCTATTGGTTTAGCTTTCATTTCATTTTTTTGGTCTTTGGTTATTGTTTGTCTCTTTGTTTCCTTGTTTGTGAGTTGCCATATAGGGAATTGGAAAGGAGGATTGATGTCATCCCTTGAAGAATTTGAGTCAAGAAACAAGGGGTCAAGCACCATAAGAGGTATTGGACTAAGAAGCACTCCAAATTGAGTGAATCACCAAAGAGAGAACAACCACCAAAATTGAGGACCTTTTTGTAATTTTTTTAATTGAGAATTTACTTACCTTCAGTGCTTTTAAATTTTGTAACAAAAAGGCCTTTCATTGGAAGTAAGTTAGGAGCCTCCAATAGGTCACCCTACTTCCATTAGTGTGTAATAATTTTAGGCAATTTTTCCTTAGGATAGTGAGTGTTTTGTTGGGAACCTTAAATGAGGTCATCCAAACACTCTTAGGACTGCCTAGTTTACATTTCTTTCACTTTAATTTCTTGCTTACTTTTATAGTTTATTTTCTTTACTAGTCACACCTAGTTTATCTTGTTATTGTATAGTACTTTCTTCTTTCTTATCACGCTTATCTTGAGTTCTTTTGGAACCTTAGCTTTTAACTTTTTTATAAACCCCCAACAAGAAAGAACCACAACTTAGGAACCAACATAAGTCATCATTCATTTAGTGTTAATGGCGAGGGTACTAGTCATAAGGACCCTCTATCTAGAATCTTAGATGAGTTGAGTTCCCTCAAGTTATGGAAAGAAAAACTAGAAAGAAAAGAGAGGGTAAAAATAAATCAGGATGAAAGGGAACAAATAAGGGAAGAAGAAAGAAGGAAAATACTAAAAGAGTTAAGAAAAGAAAAACATGTCTCCTATAGTAGTCATAACTCTTGCAAAAGCCTAAGTGAAGAACTTCATGACTATTATGAAGGAAGGCATAGGTCACATCTTAGACCTCACTCCCATAGGAGAGAAAAGGAAAGAAAGACTCAAGAGACTAACATTAACCTCCCATAGTTCCATGGGAAGGACAATGTAGAGGCTAACTTAGATTGGGAAATAAGGGTAGAACAACAACTTAAAAGGAAGTTTACTTCAAAATCTTATGGCTCTCACTCTTATCCAAAGAAAGACCAAGGTCAAGGCATCTTAGGGGTGACACCTTCTAAGCCCAAAGATGATAAGGGGAAGACAATAGAAAAGCAACCCCTTAAGGCTAGTATGCAAGAGAAGACTAGCTCCATGAAGTGCTTTGAATGTCTTGGAAGAGGACACATTACTTCTTAATGTTCCACCAAGAAAACCATGATTATGAGGGACCAAGACATTTATAGTAGCCAAGATGAGGCTACTATTTCACCTTCCTCTAGTGAAAGTGAATAAGCAAAAGGGGAAGAATCTAGGGAAGAGATCTACCCCCAAGAAGAAGGACAACCTTTAATAGTTAAGGAGGAGTGTAAGGAGGTAAGTGTCTCCTCCAAGAGGTTAGCTAAGAAGGAAAGACATTTTGAAATAAAGATAAATATTAAAGAAATTTCCCCTCTTAGACAACCTCCACATTTTCTCCTTTGTAAAAAGACACTTGTTAGCATTGCCACACCTCTTAGGCTTGAGTTTATTCCTCAAGTAAAGGAGTTGTTGGATGAGGGTTTGGTTCGCAAGAGCTTAAATTCTTGTGCTTTGTTGGTGCCCAAAATAGGTATTATTAGGTACCAAATCCCTAAAATAGATGGTATGCTGAATGTTTTGAGTGGTGCAACCCCCTTTTGTAAAATCACTCTTGCACCCAACATCTTCATGATTTGTGTACATAGGAACTAATTAGGTAGGTTTGTTCTTATTTTTAGTTTCAATACAAACTGAGGTACTCATATGGGACACCTTAGGTTTGTCATACTTTTTGGTAGGAATAATCAACACAAAAATACAGAAAAAGGTATATTTTATTGCATTACTTTTCTTAATTTTTTAAATAATGATCAAGGAGTTCCCATGAACCCTAAGAGAATAAAGGTCATTCTTGAGTGGCCCACTCCACCAAGTATAATAAAAATTTGGGACTTCCATGACTTAACAAAATTTTACAAAAAGTTTGTCCCATATTTTTCTATACTTGTAGCACCACTCATTGAGTTGGTGAGGAACCATGTTCCTTCATAGGAAGATGCCCAAGAAATGGGTTTTCACACCTTACCTTACTTCAACATACAAAATGCCACTAATACATATGTTTTTGTTCTTTTTATAGGTGTTAAGGAAAAAAGCCCAGAGTTTCAAGAACCTCAGGATTTGCGGTCAAATCTTTTTCAAGGGGGAGGGAATGATGCAATCCTACCATTAATGGTCGGTTAAATGGTGAGATCGCTCGAACAAAATTGGTGTCTTTATCTTTACTTCTCTTTTATTTCCAATAAAAGATAAGTAAAGAGGGGCAACTGTCATACCCTAATTTCGTCCGAGGACCTTCATTTGCTAATGTTTTGATTCTTGCCAGGCGAATTGAGCTGCTTAACACCAATTGCTGCACAATTTGTAGGGTTTTGTGACGTTTCGGAAGGAAATGTGCAAAATACTTAAAAGGAGGGCAAAAGGGTCACTTTTGGGGCATTTTTTAACCCCTGAGCCACCTAGATAACTTCATAACAAAGTAACCAGCTCGCTTGGGTGAGCAGGGTTGCTTGTGAATAAAGATATCAGCTCGCCTGGGCGAGCTACCTTCAGCCCAAATGCCTTGTTTTGCTATAAATAGGCGTGGGAAGGCTGAAGCAAAGGGTTATGAGGTTCCCTAAGGTTCAGAGGTCTAGAAAGAAGAAGAAAGAAGAGAAAAGAAAAATAAATTAGAGAAAACAAGGTTGAAATGTTTAAAAATCGCATATGTGATCGATTCCTACAACATTCGTCATTCGCTCTTCGATCGTTCTTCATTCTTTCATCGTTCATTCTTCATTTTTCATCCAATTAGTGTTTGCTCTAAGGATTTGAATTTTATTTATGGCCCCTTAGGGGTCCCCTTTATTGTTTGTGTATCTTCATCTCCTTCTTCGATCATCGGTGATCTTTTTCCTTGTTTAAAGCGAGTTTCGACCGATCATTCATACCGTAATCTCGTTTAATCACCGTTAAAATAAAATCCAGTTGATCATTTGTGTTGTAATCTCACTAAATCACTATTTAAATGAATTTCAATCGATCGTTTGTGTTGTAATCTCACTTAATCACTGGTTTAATAAATTTCGATTGATTGTTTGTGTCGTAAACCCTTTTCATCAATGTAAAATAAGTGTTAAACGGTCATTAACGCCGCAAGTTATCTTAAAAAAGGGATTGAAGATTAGTGAGCCAAAACCAAATAAAACTAACTCATAAACCTCTTCATTTCATAAAAAAAGAATAATCAAGAGATCGTTCAAAGGTCCAACACCTTAATGATTCTATCCTTTCAAAAATAAAGAGGTCATTTCAAGGTCCAATGCCTTAACGATTCTCTCCTTTCAAAAATCAAGAGTTCATTTCAAGGTCCAACGCCTTAACGATTCTCTCCTTTCAAAAATCAAGAGGTTGTTTCAAAAAAGATAAAATCAATGTAACAAACAAACCTTCAGTTCTTAAAGAACTACGTAGGTCTGAGTTTCTCATCGCAATTGAGGATACGTAGGAGCAAGAGCCCCTCTCTTATCGACCCCAAAAAGATAAAAACATAAAAAGGGAAAAATAAAATAAATTTGAAGTCATGATCATGCACATTTGATTAAAGGCCGCCGTCCCTTGTGACGGACGCGTGGGGTGCTAATACCTTCCCCGTGCGTAAACAACTCCCAAACCTTTATTTCTTAAAATTCATTGACCCGTTTTTGGTTTTTCTAACGCTTTCCTCAAATAAATGTTGGTGGTGACTCCGCGCGTTTTTTCCTTCCTTGGAAGACGCACCTGTGAGCCTCACGTTGCCCTCCCGCCGAAGGGTAGGTTGCAACACTAGCATTTTAAGATGAAGGTTGCATTCATCTGCATCCCAAAAATGATGTTCACGTAAGGCTATAAGTGCATGGATTTCTCTTTATATACCAATTTCCCAAATCTAATGTCCTATATTTTGAGTTTAGGATGAGAGGCCCTCTCAAAGAGTTAACCTCTTGCTTTCTCATAAGGTTGAGTCATTTGGTACTAGTACCTATTGGCTTGTTTCATGGGACTCAAAGTCCTCGCTTTTATTTTCACATGACTCAAAGTCCTCACCTTTGCCTTTCACAGGACTCAAAGTCCTCGCTTTTATCTTTCATAAGACTCAAAAGTCCTTGCTTTTATCTTTCACAAGACTCAAAGTCATCGCTTTTATCTTTCACAGGACTTAAAGTCCTTGTCTTTATTTTTCACAGGACTCAAAGTCCTCGCCTTTATCTTTCATAGGACTCAAAGTCCTCGCCTTTGTCTTTCACAGGACTCAAAGTCTTCACTTTTATCTTTTACAAGACTCAAATTCCTCGCTTTTATCTTTCACAGGACTTAAAGTCCTCTCTTTTATCTTTCACAGAACTCAAAGTCCTTGCTTTTATCTTTCACAGGACTCAAATTCCTTGCCTTTATCTTTCACAAGACTCAAAGTCCTCACCTTTATCTTTCACAGGACTCAAAGTCCTCACCTTTATCTTTCATAGGACTCGAAGTCCTCTGTCTTTATCTTTCATAGGACTCAAAGTCCTCTGTCTTAATGCTTCCATAGGACTCAAAGTCCTCTGTCATTTACATTTCAAAGACTTCGATATCTTCATTCATTTACGCTTTCAAAGACTACAATGTCTTCATTTACATTTCAAAGACTTTCATGTCTTCAGTCATTTACGCTTTCAAAGAGTACAATGTCTTCATTTACATTTACAAGACTTCAATATCTTCTATCTTTTATATTTTACAAGATTTCAATGTCCACCATTTTACGTTTTATAAAACTTCAATGTCCTCTTGTTTTTTAGTTCCACTTGGTTTTCGCCAGTTGCCCAGTCGACTAACAAGGTCATTCAAATGAAATTTGTGTCCTTATCTTTACTTCCCTTTCATTTCCAATAAAAGACAAGTAAATAGGGGCAACTTTCATACCCTAATTTCGTCTGGGACTATCATTCACTGATGTTTTGATTCTTGCTAGCCGAACTGTGTTGTTTGACACCAGTTACCGCACAAGACAAAAGATCATTCAATGTTTTGATCAAGAATGCAAAAGATACCAAAAATGAGGTGCAAAAGGGTCTTTTATTGAGTTTCTTGAACCCTAGCTCACCCAGACTAGCCTCTAGCTCACATGGGCGAGCCAGTTACTTCAGGAGTAAGTCTTAGCTCGCTTGGGTGAGCTACCATGGTCCCAAGTGCCTCTTTTCCTATAAATAGGCGTGCTAGGGAGGCTGAAGGGGGGTTCCAACATTAAGGAGTGAAGGAAATTGAGAGAAATAAGTGAGAAGAAGAAGAAAGAAGAGGAAACGAAGCCAAGGCATTGCCAAATTATGACTGTGATCAATCTCTACATCGTTGTTTGTTCGGTGTTCTTCGTGCGACCATCGGTTAGTTTTGTTTTTAAGATTTGAATGTGATCTATGCACCCTTAGGATCCCCTTTGTTGTTTTATGCATATTTATCTCCTCCTTCTATCATCGATAATCTCTTTTTTTTTGTAAAGTTTAATCTTAACCGATCCTTAGCGTCGTAAAGTTATCTTTAAAGAGGCTAAAAGTTAATAAACAAAAACAAGATAAAACCAATTCATAACCTCTTCTTTTTATCAAATATCACTTGAGATCGTTTTAAGGTCCAACGCCTTAACGATTCTCTCTGCTTTTCAAAGTTTAAAACATCGTTTCAAAGTCCAATGCCTTAAATGACTTTTTGTTCGCAATTAAAATGAATCTTTCAAAAACATAAAAATCAATTTAACACACAAACATTTAGACTTAAAGAACTACGTAGATCTGAATTCCTTATCGCACCTGAGGATACGTAGGAGCAAGGGCAACACCCTTGTCGATCCCAAAAAGATAAAAAAAAATATAAAAAGGAAAAAGTAATTTTGAAGTCATGTTATGCACACTTGATTAAAGATTGTTGTCCCTTGTGACAAGCGTGTGGGGTGCTAATACCTTCCCTATGCGTAAAAAACTCTTGAACCCTTCTTTTCAATATTCGCAGACCTCGTTTTGGTTTTTCTAATGTTTTCCTCGAATAAGCATTGGTGGCGACTCCCACGCGTTTTCCTTTTTGGAAGACGCTCCTTTGGCTTTTCGCCCGCACTCCCATTGAAGGATAGGTTGCGATAAGTACAAAGTGATTTGCTGCAGTTTGATGAGTAATTAAACACTCCTCTATATGTAAAATTTTGAAATCATTTACTTATCTAATATGAATTTCATGTTAATTTCAGGATGTGTCGAGTACTATATACTAATTTATGAAAGTTGCAAGATTCATCGATCTAAACTTGGAAGGGACTACGGAGTGTAGGATAGTTTATAATCATCATAGGAAGACTGCAAAAGTTGGAAATGGATGGAAGAGTTTTGCACAATCACAAAATTTACTTCGTGGAACTCAAATTATATTAGAGTTCCAGATGCAACTTCTAACTGTTCTATTCTAGTTTTGTTTGTAATTAAAGTACATTACTATTCTAATATGTTATCAATTTGTAAATTTTTTTTATAAGTTATTTTGTTCATAAATGTTTATAACTACTCTTGGTGCATGATATATTGGTATACTTTGTTTATAAATTTTGGTGCATGGCTAATTTATGTGTTTTTTTACAACTTTCAATGATAAGTTGTGATGAGAATTAATTACAGGTTTGTCATTAAAAAAACAAATACGATATTTAAAAATAAACTATAAAACAACATCGGTTTTTAGAAAAATCGATGTTGTCAGTAAACAACAACATCAGTTTTTAGGAAAACTGATGATGTTATTGTTTACTGACAACATCGGTTTTTCTAAAAATCGATGTTGTTTTTTGCTACAACATTGGTTTTTAAGCAATCGATGTTAACATTGATAAATTAACGTTAGTAGTTTCAACACTGGTTAATAATTGATGTTAAAAGTCCTTAATAACTTATATAAAAAGCTTATTTTCTAGTAGTGTCCCACTTACCTTTTTGTACTCACGAAGTTCTTCTTCATAGCTAAAATGAATGCTTCAACTTCTAGACACTTGTTTCAATTCATAAATGAATCATTGAAACTTGTAGACTTTATTATGATCAGACAAGGATATGAATCCCTCTTGTTGTGTCATATACGCATCTTCTTTTAGCTCACCATTTAAGGAAAGTCATTTTCCACATCCATTTCATATTTCATGATCATAGTATACTACTATAGCAAGAAGAATCTGAATTGATTTGAGCATTGCCACAAAAGAAAAGTTTCATCATAATCTATATCTTCATTTTGACAATATCCCTTAGCAACAAGAAGAGCATTTTAGGTTTCATCCTTTCAATCTGCTCCAATCCTTTTTCTTGTAAACCCATTTACAACCAATTGGTTTAATATCCTTTGAAGCTTCAACTAAAGTCCACACATTTTTTATCTTCATTGATTCTATTTCGGAATCCATGGTTTCTTTCCATTTTCTTACAATCCAAGCTTTACATAGTGTGACACCCTCTACCCCTCACATATATATTAATAAAGGAATAAAAATTCAAATATTAATTAAAAGTATTTTTAAAACATTTTTAAATACAAGCTTTTCAAATGGGTAAAAGGCTCACATTCACTTTTTTCTACATCATATTCAAACTTGTCCAAATAAATAATAAAGTCATCTCGACTCAAAGAAGGTCATCTAAGTCTCATACAATTAATATAGAACCTATATCCTAATGTCACATCCTATCAGAGCGTGGTGTTCCCGTGTCTTCTAGCATGAGGTTCTTCATAGTCATCCACCTATTCATCTGCTCCCCCGAACACAAAGTTCAAGATCATCACAGGATCCAAACACAAACAGCAAACCGGAAGTGAGTTATCACATTTCTAACTACTAGAGAGAAACAACACAACATATAGTAGCCAAATACAATTTACTTAACATATCTCACATTATTTCATCACTTTGTCATTCATCAATCACACTTTTCATCCATCAATCACACCTTTCAATCATCAATCACTATACACAGGAATCACACACTCCGATCAAGACATAATAACACATCAATTTCATAATAAATAATTAGCAAGCGTATACGACAGTTATGCTAAGACTCAAGCCTATATGCAATGTGGTACCATGTCAGTGAAAAACCTCGTCGGGCGCCTAGGAGTACATGACAAGACAAACCACACAATAATAAGTCAAGTCACTCTCACTAGATAATATCATAGGGAGACCAGTCAGGGTCACAGTGTTTTGCGAGAATGCTCCAACCATATGGGATCAACATAGGCTTAAAGGAGCACTCAAATCGTGTGACCCCCAAGGCCTACACTCCGAAGAGTCCAACCCATAAAACATTTTAGCACACAGACTCTATCTATGAACTGTACAAAACACACGACTCCTCAATTGTTCTCAAAATAATTTTAACTCGTCGCCCTTTAAGGGTCTTATCATTAACTCGTCGCCCTTAAAGGGACTTAACATCAACTCGTCGCCCTAAAAGGGACTTAGCATCAACTCGTCGCCCTAAAAGGGACTTAGCATTAACTGGTCGCCCTTGAAGGGACTTATGATCGTGTGATTGTACAATTCATAGTTCACAACTCAATGCACACAACACTTCAATGCACATATATATCTCAATCATATACATACTCAATTTATCACATACACTTAATCCCAATCACAATGGTATAATCTCAATTTAACATGTTATCACACCTCATGAATCATATACACTTTATCTATGAACTATGCAATACACACATTTACTCAATTGTTTTCAAAATCATTTTAACTCGTCGGGTTCCCACAGTGGATCCCATCACAATACTCGTCGCCCTTAAAGGGTCTTACAATTGTGTGATTGCACAGTTCATAGTTCACAACTCAATACACACATCTCATCTCAATACACATGTATTTCATCATCTGTCACATGTTCAATTTATTACATACTCACAGTTTGAATCATCATTTCATAACCTCAACATAACAATTTATACAAAATATTTTATCACAACATGGGATGTAAAGCCTCTAAAATAGTTTCTCACAATTGTATCAAAATCAAAATCATGAGTTAAACACAAAGATATCAAGAGCACTCAAGTTTATCAATCAATTCTCATCAGGACATCAATTAGTACATAGAACACAATAATATTGCAATCATAATCATAAAGAAAAATTATAATTCAATAAACATCCTAAAATAAACCCAAATTTAGTTCTCTAAGGATCCCTACACATGTTCTCACTAACCCCCAATTGTGAATAACTCATCCCTTACCTCTGAGCGGACTCACGTGTCTTCAGCCAGTGATAGTAACATCTCTAGCGGTTCCCTGAGATTCCTTGAGTTATTCCTCCGACTGCTCCGATTGAATTCCCAAACGTTAGAGAGACGGAGAAGAGATTGAAACCTCCACTTGTACTGTCTTCATGAGATTCCTTTTTCTCCCTCCACGAATATTATATCACAAATCCCAACGGTGAAAGTGTGCCCAATTGAATTTCGCACAAAATATCTAAATTTCATGAAAATCCAACGGTTAACGAAAGCGAGATCATAGTTTTACCGAGACAGTTTTGGGTTTCTGCGGGAAATTAAAATGCTACAATGCGAAGGGTTTTCCTCTAAGCTCGGATATGATTTTTTCAAATTCCCAACGGTGAGAATGTTCGAAATTGGGTTGCTAACGTGATAATCAAATTTCACGTCGATCCAACGGTGAACGAGTCCAAGATCGTCATTTTTCTGAGACAGGTTTGGTGGTCTGTGGGAAAAAGAAAAGGTTTTGAGAGGAGAAGGGGAAAAACGAAAATGAGGCCAAAAAGAGACACCTGACGTAACATAACTATTTATACCTAGGGTATTCAACCTATTATTTGCTCTATATTTATTTATTTATTTATTTTATAAAAAAACTCTATTTTATTTTCTATCAAACAAATAAATGAAATACCCTTTTTATTTTCTCTCAAATCATTATTTTAATTAATAATTATATCTCCTTATTTATTTATTTATTTATAAAATCTCATCATTTTTCTAAAACTCTATTTATTTATAAATAACATACTTTTTAATCTAAATTACAAAAATTGGGATGTTACAATTCCACCCCTCTTAAAAGAAGTTTTGTCCTCGAAACTTTGTCGAAAGATCGAGAAAAAGATATTACACATATAGTTTTCAATATCAAGTTGTGTGCTCTGTTGAAACACTTATCTGTGACTTCGATCATAAGAGTTTTCTACACTTGACGGTAAATTTGGTGATCCTCATTCCCTCAATGATAGTTTTTCATGAGTTAAGTTGTATCGCAAGAGTAACATCTCAACGATAATAGAGTGTGAAAGACATACTATTTAGAGTATAATAATATCATAGGAGATGCTAATGACAATTTGAAATGAACAAACAAACACAAGAAGACACGACTGATCACATGGTCGACTCTTTTTCGAACAACGGACTTTTCAAAAAAAATAATGAGTTTTGACTCTTTTAACTACCCTCAAATCTATCCCTCTTCCCTGAGCACGATCTTCCTTACTTAGGTATACTTGACTCATAACTCTCACTTAGGTCCAAGAATTGTAACGATTCAACTCTAAGGTTGTCTACTTGATACTAACTAGGTGCTAATTAGATAAGCAATACAGATTACTCCCTACTTCTGTAAGTTTGTTCACCTTAAGGTAATCTTCACACATATATACTCATGTCACCCTATAACTTTGCACTTGAACTTGAGGTTTCGATTGGTGTTTACAATATCTAACTCTATAACTAGGACACTAGTCATATCATCGGTTTCCTATTCAAGCTCTAACTACTAAGCTAGTTCTAACGTTTAAAACTAAACTCACAACAAGATTCTTGAGAATTTTATCCATCTCTTTTATCTCGGATTCAACTCCAAAGATCCTCCTCACAATGTATCAAACTAACGGTAATGTCTCCCAAAATATTATGGTGAACCCCATGGTTACCTATTCTAACTCACATATAGGATAAATATTTTCATAAGTCTTAAGTTGTCAAGAAACATTGATCACTATTTGTCCTCCTACAAGCACTCCTCTAAACTTAAAAATTATTTCAAATATTTTACTACTCCAATAAGGACCTACGCGGCTAAGATAGCACTCAACAGTTTACAGTGGTCGACTTCTCTATGAACTTATGGCTTACTCCTTACAAGGATCTCACTCAAAAACTTAAACTTACTTGAGTCATCTCCAACAAGCATTAAGGTTAATTCAATGAGTCCTAAAATAACCTTTTGGTTCGACTACTAGTTAAGAGCATTTCATCTTAATCTTAGGTTTCCTCTCATCTCAAAACAACTTCTGCCCAAGAAGAATTTGTAGTTATCTTTCACCTAGACGCAGTATACTCTAAGGGTCATCTTCATCTAACTAAAATGCATAACAAAACTCTTAGCTCGGGACATGATGCCCAAGGGTCTATAACAACCTTATAATGCACATCATAATTCAACTTAACTGGAAACATACTAAACACTAATCATCAAAACCACAACAAGAGCTAACTCAGGGTGAGAGATCCTGTCACACATTCCACGAACACACATGGACATCAATCATATTATGACATGACCAGGTACACATAGAGATCACAATAGGTACTAAGGTATTTCTTAAAGCAACCACAAACGTTTTCCATATTAAGGTAAAAAGAACTAATATTTATCTTGCTAATCATACAACTATCATCAATAATCTTTTAGGTCACCTACCTTACGCAAGAACACTCACTCTTGAATCCTTCTATGCTTAATAATTAATGTCTTACTAACTACCTTACTCTCTTCTTAAGGTTCCACATTAAACCTCTAAACTATACTTCATAACTTTTCCAACTACACTATGTTCTCCAACAACTCTACACTAGATATTTCCCACGAACTACGGTTACAAGTTTTTATGGGTACTACACTTATAAGATTCTCAATCTTTCACTTAGGTGGTATCTAAGCATATCCTCAAGGAACACAGGTACACGTCTTACTAAGTTTGACTTTCGTCTATAGGTAACAATGATCATGTCTACTCAAGTATTTCCTCTCAAAACATCTTAACGTGATTGTTAAAGGCGAAGTCTCTCTTTATTCGAATTAGAAGTAACAACAAGAAAGATTATCAAGCAGTTTAACTAGACATGATTGGAAGATGAGCAGCCAATAATAAGATGAACACTTGATTGATTAGGAGGCAATAATTTTAAATCAAGAAGGACCACTCACCTAGAATCAACAGTAGATACTCCAAATGAATTCTAGAAATGAAAACATAATCACAGTGTACGCACATATGGAGACATCAACTACCACTTGATTGTGACTGAAACATCAATAATCCAATTGTTTGATGTAGGCTCATAACACAAACATTGAATTATACTCAAGCTTGCAAGTGAAATCGAATTACTTGACTTAAGTACGCAACACAAAGAATAGTTTACACTAGAATCAGAAGGTATGGTCAAAAGAGTATTCTATATGAAATATATCTCGATACGAGTCCTCAAACTATAGAGTATCAACATTGCTAAGAACAAGAAATCACGAACAACCATACTATCTATGCAATTAAGACAAAACACCATACTACTAACATACCCAGAATTATAAGGTTCTTATAATAAGTATACAACGTACATATAAGAAGTAAGAATTTAATAGTTAATAAGGATGTATTAAAGAATCACAAACTTCAACTACTACATTCACGACTACACACAAAATAAAGTGAGTTAAGTAGTCGTGCGTTTACACCTCAAGAAAGACATACTCATCCAAGACATATATATGGTTCAAAAGGTTTTCACAACACTGATCCACACATCAAGATAGAAATAAGTTTATTATCAACATAAATGCAAGAAGATAAGGGCTCATTAAAGCATTATCCATCAGTATCAAGGCTTCTTGCATCACCTAACGGCTTGCCATAATGTCGAACCGCACTTCACAAATTATAGAGATGGCCAGTCTCATAACTCATGACTCAACAGTGGATTTATGGTATAGCAAACATTAAGGATGCAAGACACATACAACTATTTTTTTTTAAGTCTCATTCGATCATGCAAAGGAAAATAAATTAATAATTCAAGCATGTTCATCAAAACTAGTCATAAGTAACCATACAGAGTGCACACCAGAATATGGTAAGCACATAACACACTGGCCGAAAGGTTCAACCTGCTCTGATATCACTAAATGTGACACCCTCTACCCCTCACATATATATTAATAAAAGAATAAAAATTCAAATATTAATTAAAAGTATTTTTAAAACATTTTTAAATACAAGCTTTTCAAATGGGTAAAAGGCTCACATTCACTTTCTTCTACATCATATTCAAACTTGTCCAAATAAATAATAAAGTCATCTTGACTCAAAGAAGGTCATCTAAGTCTCATACAATTAATATAGAACCTATATCCTAATGTCACATCCTATCAGAGCGTGGTGTTCCCGTGTCCTCTAGCATGAGGTTCTTCATAGTCATCCACCTATTCATCTGCTCCCCCGAACACAAAGTTCAAGATCATCACAGGATCCAAACACAAACAGCAAACCGGAAGTGAGTTATCACATTTCTAACTACTAGAGAGAAACAACACAACATATAGTAGCCAAATACAATTTACTTAGCATATCTCACATTATTTCATCACTTTGTCATTCATCAATCACACTTTTCATCCATCAATCACACCTTTCAATCATCAATCACTATACATAGGAATCACACACTCCGATCAAGACATAATAACACATCAATTTCATAATAAACAATTAGCAAGCGTATGCGACAGTTATGCTAAGACTCAAGCCTATATGCAATGTGGTACCATGTCAGTGAAAAACCTCGTCGGGCGCCTAGGAGTACATGACAAGACAAACCACACAATAATAAGTCAAGTCACTCTCACTAGATAATATCATAGGGAAACCAGTCAGGGTCACAGTGTTTTGCGAGAATGCTCCAACCATATGGGATCAACATAGGCTTAAAGGAGCACTCAAACCGTGTGACCCCCAAGGCCTACACTCCGAAGAGTCCAACCCATAAAACATTTTAGCACACAGACTCTATCTATGAACTGTACAAAACACACGACTCCTCAATTGTTCTCAAAATAATTTTAACTCGTCGCCCTTAAAGGGACTTAACATCAACTCGTCGCCCTAAAAGGGACTTAGCATCAACTCGTCACCCAAAAAGGGACTTAGCATTAACTGGTCGCCCTTGAAGGGACTTAGGATCGTGTGATTATACAATTCATAGTTCACAACTCAATGCACACAACACTTCAATGCACATATATATCTCAATCATATACATACTCAATTTATCACATACACTTAATCCCAATCACAATGGCATAATCTCAATTTAACATGTTATCACACCTCATGAATCATATACCCTTTTTATTTTCTCTCAAATCATTATTTTAATTAATAATTATATCTCCTTATTTATTTATTTATAAAATCTCATCATTTTTCTAAAACTCTATTTATTTATAAATAACAATCATTTTTAATCTAAATTACAAAAATTGGGATGTTACAGATAGCCTCTTCATTTCTTGTAAACCTCATTTGATGTGTCATCTAGGACCATCAAATTTAATTTATCAAGTGCACGGTGCACTCGAGTAGATTTTCTAGAAGGGTCATGCATTGGGTTCATAGGTTGCTAAATTGGTTCTAAGATTGGTTCATTAAGTTGATCTTGAACTATAGCTGACTCTTGAACCACTATTGTTGTAGGTAATGACCTTTGTGGTAACTTTAGAACATTAAAGAAAGGTATCTTAATTTCCATCTCGTAGTCTTCAGTTGTTTCATTGGTTAATTGAGTTTCATCAAGATCAATTTCTTTCCCATGACTTCCTCTTACAAGGAATTTCCTTTCTAAAAAAATATAGCTCATCTAGCCACAAACATTCTATGGTCAGAAGGTTGGTTTAAACAATATCCTATAATTTCTTTGGAATACCCATTGAATCCACATTTCTCAGACATTGCCTCAAGTTTGTCTATTCGCAATCTCTTAATGTAAGTGGGACAATCCCAAGCCTTCTTGTGTTTGAGATTCATTCTAACCCTTTCCATATCACATATGGAATTGTAGATACTAATTTTGTAGAAACTTTATTTGGAAAATAAGTTACTGCTTCTAAAGCATATATGCACATAAACTTATTGGATCAAAGGTAACTTGATTCTCATAGTCAATTAGTATATTAAGCATCTTATGCATGAGAACAATTCTTAATAATGATACTAATTGTCATAATTGGATCCAACCAATTTTGTTTCCATATTTCTTTGTGAGGGAAATTCCTTAAAACTATTGGTTGTCAAGTCATTTCTCAAACATATTCTAAGGAAAAATATATCACATATTTTTCTAAGACATGATGTATCACATACATTTTGAAAAATAATCATAAGTACCTAGTTGTCAGGTCAATCATATCAATATCCATAAATTAAATTTAATATTCCTCGAGTAGTCCAAATATTTAGTATAAAAAATAATTTCAAAATTCACATCTCATGCTATATTAATCAATTATAAATCCCCTGACTGTCAGGTCGTTCCTTATTATTAATTAAATAAATAACTTTTGGTTGTTAGGTTGTTCCTTGTAATAAAAATATTTTTCGTCACACATGTAACATCCCATTTTTCGTAAACAAATTAAAAAGATTTTTTAGTTAAAAAAATAGAGTTTTAGAAAATGGTGAGGTTTTTATAGTTAAATAAATAAGGAGAAATAACTGTATTAAAATAATGGCTTGAAGGAAAATAAAAAAAGATATTTTATTTATTCATTTGATAGGAAATAAAATAGAGTTTATTTTTATAAAATTATAAAAATAAATAAATAGGGTAAATAATAGGTTGTGAATATCCTATCTATAAATAGAGACATGTTAGGTTAGTTCTCTGACGATAGGCTCTACCCCTCCTCTTCTTCTAAATTTCATTTTCTCTTTTCCCCTCCCAAAACCCTCTTTTTTTTCACATACACTCAAACCTATCTTAGTAAAACAACGATCTCGGACTCGTTAACCATTGGATCGCCATGATATTTCTGCAACATGTTTGCAACTCATTTATGAGCATTCTCACCATTGGAAATTGAGATAAAATTTCATAGCTAAGAGAAATGTCCTTTGCATCGTAGCTTTCACTTTTCTCATAGAGACTCAAAACCTGTTTAGTAAAACTATGATCCCTGACTCGTTAATGGTTGGATCATCGTGAAATATATACACCCGGTTTGAAATTCATTTCCTCACACCTTCACCGTTGTGATTTGCGAAATAATATTCATGGAGAGAGAAAAGTGAATCGCATGAAAACAGTACAAAATGAAGGCTTCAATCTCTTCTACTTCTCTCTAACATTTGGAAACCTTATTAGAGCAACCAGAGGAAAAGCTTGAGAAATGTTAGGGAACCATTAGAGATGCCACTATCACTGCCGGAACACACGTGAGCCCGCTTAGATGTAAGGGATAAGTTATTCACAATTGGGGGTAGTAAAAACATGTGTGGGGATCCTTAGAGTATCAATTGTGATGGGATTTTGGGGTATTTTTGCAAATTTTGATTATATCTTTACAATTATAACTGAGAATTATACATTTTTGACAGACCAATTGATGCCCTAATGAGAAATTGGTGTGAAATTGATGTGTTTTTGTGTTGAGTATGAACCCTAAAAATTGAGCTTTTCTGTTAATTAACATGAATTGTACTCTAAATAATATTCTCTTTAATTGTTTATTTTATACAAATTATTGTAATTCTTTCTGTATGATTATGTGAATTGTTTGAAGGAATTTACTCACATTGTTGTGAGAAGCATTTTTCTATGATTTGTTTATGTTTTGGATAAAATTTAGCGTGATAAATAATTATATTGAGAACGTGAAATTGTGTATAAGTGATAAATTAAACTGTGATGAAATGTGAGATAACATGTTGCTTTGAGATTATAATATTGTCGTTGAGATTTAGTATAAGTCTAAAGTTGAACATGTGTTAATTTGCAAGATACACGTAAACATGTGATGGTGAAATTGTGGATATGAAATTTGATTGTGAATAAGTGAGTGGGTAACACTTGATGTGACAATACTTGTGTTGTGAGCTATGAATTATACAATAAATCGACCAGTGTTTATCTTGAAAAAAGTGTTTATGCGTAATGTTAAAGGGAAGATGTAGGATTCCTATTTAGGAACTAGTGTTAAATTGTAGCGCAATATGTTAAACGTATTTGAAACACGAGTGTGAGGTCGTGGGTATTGTATAATTCATGAGGAGTGTCTATAAATTAAATATGTGATGAATCGTGAAATAACATCTTGCTTTGAGATTATACCATTGATATTGAGATTGAGTATAAGTGCATAGTTGAATGTGTTAATTTGTTAGATACACGTAAACATGTGATGGTGGATTGTGACATTATGAGATGTTAAATTGTGAACATGAGATTTGGTTGTGAATAAGTATGTGTTTAAGACTTAATGTGACAATACTTGTGTTGTGAGTTGTGAATTATACAATAACCTGACCAGTGGTGAGTGAATAGGCATTTTGGTCCCTATCTTTGTACTCATTTTGTAAATTAGTCCATATCTTTTTGAAATGTAAAAAATAGTCCATATCTTTACATCCGTTATACAAATAAGTCCCTACTGTTAAAATCCAATTTCCACTATTAGTCACATGTCTATGTGGTAAGTCTTTGTCCATGTAAGCAAACCCATGTGGCAAGTCTTTGGACTGAATTGAAAAACTATGATAAGTTAGGATAAAAACCATTCCAGCCTCGTCAACCCTCTTCTTCCATTCCAGCCTCTTGCAGTTCATTCTCTCCTCTCATTTCCTCTCATGAATCAACTCTTCCTCTCTCTTTTTCCTTTCCATCTCTTCATTTTCCTTTTCCATGGCTTCCCACTCTGCGAAAAGAAGAGTAACTGATAGTTACTGATTTTTTTTTATCTTTTTTGTAATGATGCTTCTTGCAGAGAGAATACAAAAGGCAATTATTGAAACCAGAAATAATTTATCTTGTAACTTTTGCTCTCCTATTTTTTTAATATAAATGGAATGATAGTTATTTGGCAAGGAAAAAAATGTAAAAGTTGTACCTAGAGATATAGATAAAGACCTATATATAGTTTAAAAAATATATAAAAAGCTAATGACACGAAAGGAGGTTTAGGTTTCTATAATGATACTATAAGAGTTGAAAAGGGTATCTGATAGGTTAGCAATCTTAAATTAGTTCATTTTACAAGAAAGCAGCCATTTTAAATTAGTTCATTTTAATTAATATTAATCAATACGTTGAAAGCAGCCATTTTTCATGGACAGGCAATAGGTTCATTTTGGATTTCAAAAGCAGGTCAGACAGTTAGAATGCTAAGAAAGATATGTGTAACATCCCAATTTTTGTAATCTAGATTAAAAAGGATTGTTATTTATAAATAAATAAAGTTTTAGAAAAATGATGAGATTTTATAAATAAATAAATAAGGATATATAATTATTAATTAAAATAATGATTTGAGAGAAAATAAAAAGGGTATTTCATTTATTTGTTTGATAGAAAATAAAATAGAGTTCCTTTTTATAAAATATTAAAAATAAATAAATAGAGTAATAATAAGTTGTGTGTACCCTAGGTATAAATAGCGATGTTAGGTCAGTTTTTAGACTGACGATGCCTCTTCTTTCCCTCATTTTCGTTTTCTCTCTCCTCTCCAAAACCCTTTCTTTTTCCCGCAGCCCACCAAACCTGTCTCAGAAAAACGACGATCTCGGACTCGTTCACCGTTGGATCGTTGTGAAATTTGAGTACCACGTTCGCAACCCAATTTCGAACATTCTCACCGTTGGGAATTGTAAAATCGTATCTGAGCTTAGAGGAAAACCCTTCGCATTGTAGCATTTTAATTTCCCGCAGAAATCCAAAACTGTCTCGGTAAAACTACGATCCTGGTTTCGTTAACCGTTGGATTTTCATGAAATTTGTATATGTTGTTCGAAATTCAATTGCGCACACTTGCACCGTTGGGATTTTCAAGATATTATTTGCGGAGGGAGAAAAAGGAATCGCATGAAGATAGTACAAGTGAAGGTTTTAATCTCTTCTCCGTCTCTCTTACGTTTGGGAATTCTATCGGAGCAGTCGGAGGAATAACAGAAGGAATCTCAAGGAACCGCTAGAGATGTTACTATCGCTGGCTGAAGACACGTGAGTCCGCTCAGAGGTAAGGGATGAGTTTATCGCAATTGGAGGTTAGAATGAACATGTGTAGGGATCCTTAGAGAACTAAATTTGGGTTTATTTTGGGATGTTTATTGAATTATAATTTTTCTTTATGATTATGAATATAATATTATTGTGTTCTATGTACCAATTGATGTCCTGATGAGAATTGATTGATAAACTTGAGTGCTCTTGATGTCTTTGTGTTAACCCATGATTTTGATTAATTGATTTTGATACAATTGTGAGAAACTATTTCAGAGGTTTTACATTCCATGTTGTGATAAAATCTTTTGTAAAAATTGTTATGTTGAGGTTATGAAATGATGATTCAAACTGTGAGTATGTGATAAATTAAACATGTGACGGGTGATGAAATACATGTGTATTGAGATGAGATGTGTGTATTGAGTTGTGAACTATGAACTGTGCAATCACACAATTGTAAGACCCTTTAAGGGCGACGAGTATTGTGATGGGATCCACTGTGGGAACCCGACGAGTTAAGATGATTTTGAAAACCATTGAGTAGATGTGTGTATTGCATAGTTCATAGGTAAAGTGTATATGATTCATGAGGTGTGATAACATGTTAAATTGAGATTATACCATTGTGATTGGAATTAAGTGTATGTGATAAATTGAGTATGTATATGATTGAGATATATATGTGCATTGAGTTGTGAACTATGAATTGTACAATCACACGATAATAAGTCCCTTCAAGGGCGACGAGTTGATGCTAAGTCCCTTTTTGGGTGACGAGTTAATGTTAAGTCCCTTTAAGGGCGACGAGTTAATGATAAGACCCTTAAAGGGTGACGAGTTAAAATTATTTTGAGAACAATTGAGGAGTCGTGTGTTTTGTACAGTTCATAGATAGAGTCTGTGTGCTAAAATGTTTTCTTGGTTGGACCTGAATCAGGAGGGAGAGGCCCTGACGGACTCTTCGGAGTGTAGGCCTTGGGGGTCACACGGTTTGAGTGCTCCTTTAAGCCTATGTTGATCCCATATGGTTGGAACATTCTCGCAAAACACTGTGACCCTGACTGGTCTCCCTATGATATTACCTAGTGAGAGTGACTTGACTTACTATTGTGCGGTTTGTCTTGTCATGTACTCCTAGGCGCCCGACGAGGTTTTTCACTGACATGGTACCACATTGCATATAGGCTTGAGTCTTAGCATAACTGTTGCATACGCTTGCTAATTGTTTATTATGAAATTGATGTGTTATTATGTCTTGATCGGAGTGTGTGATTCCTGTGTATTGTGATTGATGATTGAAAAGTGTGATTGATGAATGACAAAGTGATGAAATAGTGTGAGATATGCTAAGTAAATTGTATTTGGCTACTATATATTGTGTTGTTTCTCTCTAGTAGTTAGAAATGTGATAACTCACTCCCGGTTTGCTGTTTGTGTTTGGATCCTGTGATGATCTTGAACTTTGTGTTCGGGGGAGCAGACGACTAGGTGAATTGCTTTAAGGAACATCATGCTGAAGGACGTCGAGACACAACACTCTGATAGAATGTGACAGTGGGACATAAGTTTTTATATTAGTTGCATGATGTTAGTCTATTTTATTTTATTTCACTGATTTAATAAAATATCTATGTAAATTTTGATGGCCTTATTTTGAGCCAAATATGTTTTAATAAGTTTTAATTGATAATAGTGAAGTGAATGTGAACCTTTTACCCGTGTGAATTTGGTTACCAATATTTTTATATATTTTGTTTATTTATATATATGTCGGGGTAGAGGGTGTCACAATATGGCAGGTTATAGTGTTGATAAGGGTATCTGATAGGTTAGCAATCTTTTTAGCTTTATGTTGAAACTCCCCACTACCAATATTGTTAGCAGATATTTTTTGCCATCATGTTGCCATGGTCATGTAATGCTGCTGGTTCTATTATGAATGCCCAATCATAGCGACGAATTATCTTATTCATATAGAAGCCAATCAAACAAGATAAAATTCTTTTAGAAGCTAATTTTGAACCAAATATATATTGAATCTGATTCTATATATAAGTATAACCATGCAACTAAATGAGTGTTGCTGGTAATATATCACGAAAATCTTAGTTATCAAATAATTTTATAATAACCATGAGTTCAAAACATAACAAATTGGGATACAAAGATAATGTAGAAGGAAAGGAAAAGCGAAAATGCACCTGAGTTGAGAGAGTCGGTGGTTGCGAGAAGCGAGTTGAAGTGGAACATGGATCCGAGGGATCGAGAAGAAGCAGCAGGCAAAGTTGCAGAAAAAGCTCTTTCATCATTCTCGCTCATAAGAAGAAAAGGACAAATCCAGAGAGAGATTGCATTGCAGTATTATTTATTAAATAACTTGGTTGAGAGAGAGAGAGAGAGAGAGTAATGGGTAGGAGTGAAAAAGGGAACATGATGGGCGGAATTAAAACTGGATGAGAAGAAGAAGAGACTGAAAGAATGATGCAACAACGTCTTCAACTGCTCCACCTTTGAATGCTGCAGTCTTCGAGTTGCCATTGCTATTGCTAGCTCCCTCCCCACCAGCTGCTTCAACTGCTCCACCTTTGAATGTATGAGAAGAAGAAGAGATTGAAAGAATGCTACAACAGCAATACAGGACGTTGTTTGGGACTAATTTGCTGCAATAGCAACACACGTGGCACTAAAATTGCCAACAATGCACCTCACTAACGGCGTTACTTTCAAATTTAACAGTAAGGACTATTTTGCAACACTTATGCAAAGATAGGGACTATTTTTTAAATTTCAAAAAGATAGGGACTAATTTGCAAAATGGGTACAAAGACAGGGATCAAAAAGCCTATTCACTCTTGAGAAAAGTATTTATGCGCAATGTTAAAGGGAAAATATAGGATTCCTAGTAAGGAACCAGTGTTAAATTGTAGCGCAATGTGTTGAACGTGTTTAAAACATGAGTGTGAGGTCGTGGGTGTTGTATAATTCATGAGCAATGTCTGCGTGCAAAAAAAAAATTGTTTTAGGGGTTGGACCTGAATCAAGAAGGTGACCCCTTAATGGATTCTTCAGAGTCTATGCCTTGGGGGTAAAAACATTCGGTTTGAGTGCTCCTTTAAGCCTATGTTGATACCATATGGTTGGAGCATTCTCGCAAAACAGACTGGTCACCTTATGATTTTACTTAGTGAAAGTGACCTGACATACCCATCGTATGGTGTGTCTTGTTATCTACTCCTAAGAACCCCAGGATGGTTTTTCACTAATATGACACCACATAGCATATAGGCTTGAGTCTTAGTATAATTATTGCATAACGCTTGCTAATTGTATATTGTGAAATTGATGAGTGTTATTTCGTCTTGACCCGAGTGTATTATTCATGCGTAATGTGATTGGTGTTTGAGAAATGAATTTTAAATGATAAAGTGGTGAAGTGACGTGGATTGTATTAAGTTGAGCTCTGTTATAATTACTTCCATGATTTATTTTGATTACATCTTTTTTTATTTGTTAAGTTTTATTTTTTTTACATGATAACTTACTCCTTGTGTGCTATTTGTATTTGGATCCTGTGATGATCTCAAACTTTGTGTTCGTGAGAGCAGATGATTAGGTGGATGACTTTAAAGAACCTTATGCTAGAGGACGTTGGGACACAATGCTCTAATAAGATGTGACATTGGAGATGAGTTTTTATTTTAAATTGCATGATGCTACTTTATTTTATTTTACCTCACTAATTCAACAAAATTTCTTTTGTAAACTTTGACAGCCATGTTCTGAGCCAGATATGTTTTAATAAGTTATATTTGGTAATAGTGAAGTAAATGTGAACCGTTTACTCACGTGAATTTATTTATCAATATTTTTATATTTTATTTATTTATATGTATGTCGAGGTAGAAGGTGTCACAACACGCTGCAATTTATTTTCAAATTAAGTCCCTTGTTAGTCAAGTCGTTCCTTGTAATAAAATAAATCAAAATAATTTGCTCCATATGCTCCAATTTTATATTTTTTTAAAACCACAAGTTCCTTGGTATTAAAAAATTTAATATATAAAAAATTGGATAATATATCACCATATAATAAAACACACATCACCATATGTTTTGCCCTAAAGACTATATACACCATGTGGAGAAACAAAAATTTGCTCCTAAAATTAGTTTTTCATAGTCATTGACAAGATACAACTTTAATTAAATCATTTTAATTCAAAATCTTATTTCTATATTAGTTGTTTAAAATAGGATCAATGTCTGTTATCAACTTCTTTGACAAGCAAAACAATGAATAAAAAGAAAAAATTAAAAAAAAATGGTGTTTTCATTTTGAGAGAATAACAAGAGAAGTAGTAACTATTTGTGTTTTCAATGAGCATATTAAGACTCTTCTTATCACGTACACACATAGAGAACTTTTTTTCTATATGAAAAAAATGATGCATTCTCTCCCGTTTCTATCTGACGTTTAAATTTAAAAACAAAATCCCTTTTTTATTTCTATTTGCTAACTATTAGAATATTAAAAAAATTTATTTGTTACTAATCAATAGATCAAATATCTCTATACAGGAAAAAAATCATTCAATATAATATCTCCATATTTTATAGGATTGTGACAAGATTTTTCACAATAATCAAAATCTTGTCACAATCCTATAGATCAATTTAAATATCTCCCTAGATATTTAATAAATATTCTGATAAAAAAAACGTGAGATATTAATTTTAGAATTTCTAAACATCTAAACAAATATATCACAATTAATATATAAATGTATACTTTGTGAACAACTTCGCAATAAAAAGTGTTGAATCTAATCATTCTATAAATTATACAAAACTGATTAGCATTTAATTGAACACGTTTTTCATGATTTTAACACTTGATATACTCAATTATATTAAAGTCATTAATTTATATAGCAATATTGAAGATAATAGTTATAATCTTCAAAGCTACTGAAAAAATGCTACATCTAATAAAGATTACCTTAACATCTTATAATTCACATATTTAATCTATATTTGTATAACCTTTTAACACGTGAAAAAAATTAATCTACTATTATATATTTAATATATAATAAACAGATATATATCTCAATACATCACATGAACATCAAATCTAATATCACACAACGATCAAGATATATTATTTTTATTTTCACTGCAATCACCATATATTATACAAGATATAATATAATAATAATAATCTAAATTATATATTAGAATCTTGATTCACATGTTAAATATACAAAACTCATTAAGCATAATCCAACGATTGCATATATGTTTTAGATTTAAGAAATCAAGTCAAAGATATTTCAACAAGCTTATATCACAATATATGCATATACAATTTCGATCTCAAGAAACAATTCTGCAACCATTACAGTACAATTTAATAAAACATATTTTTCATTATTCACAATGAAGTCAATAAAAGATTTTGTAATAAAAAAGAACACACACACGGTGTTTTATTTTTGGATCAGACTTTCTTCCCAAAAACAAGAGATATCATATATCTAATAATCTAATATAATGACTACGCATCTCGGCATGTTTTAGATTGAATAAAACATATATTTTTCACAACATTTGCAATATGTTTGATGGCACCAAGCAAAAACATATTTATTTTTAGAAGAAAAACACATTTCAAGTATAATTACACAAAAGACCCATGACTCTTATCACAATTGATAGTTACATAGAAATATTTCTAACACTTGCAGTGGAAAAAATAGGATCTATTTTGCATTCAAAATATACAACAATAATAAATAGAGAAAAATAGATTTATTCACCCAGATGCACGTTCTTGAAGTAACAAGTTCTTGAAGTAACAAATTTTTTCTTTAATAGTGTGAAAAACTCTAGGTGATATATAACATATTTCCTTTCTACTTTGATGACTCAAACTCTAAAGAGCAGATTCCCTTTCTACTTTTAAGGTCTAAAACTAGACTTAACTTTTGTAGCTTGTGTCTGGTGCACTTTGTCACATGTAGATACTTGTATTTATAATGTTAATTAGACATGGATTTGAGCATTTTTTCAAAGAAAAAAGGGAAATATTTTATTTAAATTAATTTCATATCTTTTTATCTTTATAAAAATAAAATGATCTCATCTTTTATTTTAAAAAGTTTCCTGATATAAGACAAAGATAATTTATAATTAATCACATAACTAATTATGATAATTAATCACATCATTTGATTCTGATATATAGTAATAGAATATTATTCTTATTTTAGGGACAACTTCAACCTTTATAAAATAATACTACCTTTTTTATATTAATTATATTCTATGTGCTAGCAAAAAATAGTATAATATTTCCCTAAAATAATTATTTGATTAAATTAAATTCTCTAATTATTTGTCAAATAAATTATTTTCTTTTGTAAAGATTGAAATACTCGTTTGTGTGTGATCCCGTAGGTTCAATACTAAACCGGTAGTAAATTAATCATAATTAATGTACTAATCAATGTAGGCGTCTAGGAATACTCCTTAATGTCCTAGTAGTATGAAGTAACATCCTTTACTTTCAAGAACTAGTCAGTAAAAGAATAATATAATATTTTCTTCCATCATTTATAACTCAAGCTTAAATACAAAATATAGTATTATTATCAAAGTCAAATAAGTTAACATATTTAATCAATAATTCTAAAATTATTTAATCATATCCAATATTCATTCAACTAGTGCTCTAAGACATTAAGTGTCTGAAATTAAAATATAACAAATAACTTATTAATTACTATGATAATCCTAGGTCAAAACAAACTATTATATTTCTTCTTGAGAACTTCCTATTGACATATCAAGTGATATTAACTATTAGGAATTCTCAATTAAGTTAGTTCAATGATGACATTCACATATACATCATCTATATATGCAATTTAATAAATGAGATCTATTAATGATCCTATGATCATGATAACGATAATATTGATCCATTACATATATATTGATCTATCTGGATTATTGATTTTCTATTCATAATAATCCTACGATCAAGAACAATTTAGATTAAAATTATAAAAAACTTGTTTCTTATTATCATAATCTCTATCATGATAACAAGTCTCTAATTTTAATTAAGAACTTGTCAAACTAACAATTTAATAAAATAATAAATATGATAATAAAATAAAGAATAATTCTTTACTAAAATTGATAACATGATGGATTGGATCTTGGAAATATATATTTATTCCAACATTAAAGATTTTCTTTTAATTTTTTTTAACTAACTCTAATTCATTATTGCTTTGTTGAACTCTCCAATTACTAGCATAGTGATAACCTTTTTAATATATTATCAAATAAAGGGGAGAATAATTAGTAAAAAATATTGAAACATTCCATTTTATTTGATGAATAGTATTTTGGTTGATTGCATATTTGTGTCTGAGTTGCAAGATGCGATTCTATACACTATGATATCATATGCTGACAGTTTAAACAAATAAGTTTTTAAAAATTAAGATTTTTTAAGTATATTTTACAGAGAAAAAAATGGGAAATGCTCAATATATGAAGATGAAATGCATGACTAATTAATGTGTTTCAGTCAAATGGAAGCAATTTGTTATCAATAAAAATTTAGATGAGTTAAATCTAAAGAATTTATTAGAATCAAGATACAACTCAAGACTATTTTAAATGTTCATTGTATGATTCGTGCAAATATCTGTTCGTAACAAATACAAGGCTACAAAGAAAATATTTATGCACATAAATAAAATGTAGTATATATAAATGATGATATTTTAAATAAAAGCTTATGAACTAGCGTGTGAATGTTCCAATGTTCCAATAAGACGAAATTCTCTAATGTTATAATGGCATAGTTATGATCTTTCTTAAGACTATTTTTTTATCGTTAATCGTTAATTATTAGTATTTAATTAGTAGAGAAAATCGAATCCATTATATTTTTTTTCTTTCTTCTTTTTATCATGCAACCAATCTTATAACTTCTAAGACCGTGTGGTTTGAACCTTTTTTTTTTCCATAAGACATGCAAAATAGGATACCGGTCATAAGTGGATATCTTGTTCACCAAATCATAGGTTATTTAATTTGTGTTGTCGCCATTAAAATTACAGGGATGATTAATCTTAGCCTTAAAAACATGATAATTTCTATGCATTTTTTTCCTACATTTTATGTCTCTTAATATCATTATAGTGTGTCTAAAACAACCTTTTAATAGCAATTACCCAATTTACTACTGGATTATATCTAGATAAAGATTAAATAATAATCAGGAGTGTGATATGATAACAATACACTCTCAATAACACTTTTTTAAGTGTATGAATTTTTTGCAGCCATGCTTTTCTTCTCAAATGCAACATATATGTAATGCACACGATCATGTAAGCTTGTATTCTGGCTCGGCTTTGAAAAAGCTTTGGTTTTTCTTGATAAGTAAATAACACCAAGAGACAAAGAGAGCAATCATGGTTCACACCTCTTTTTCTCACAAAAATGGAAGAGATCCCAAATCAAACAAATTTTCCAGCCATGATCAATGAAATGCCTTACTATTCAGTGCAAGTATCAAACTTTTATTTGCCTTTTTTCCTTGATCTTCCTTTTCTTTTTCTTTTTTTTAACAGAAAATTGAACTATACACGATGTGATAACTTTATTCTTAAAATCCCATTATGTATTATTCCTTTTCATATCCTTAATTTGTGAAAAGTAAATTATTTTTCTTTTAGACCTTGGTTTTCGAGAAATAAATTCATGGAAATTAAATTGTTTTTCTTTTGCGTCAAATCATGTCCTCATCATTATGGAAAACAAATGATAATATTTGCGACAAGAACTTCATAGTGTAATATTTTGATTCTACAACCACAACCACCACCATGTTTCCTGCCTCATCCTTGAAGACCTCAACCTCACCAACTCCATTCTCCACCTCACCTCCCTCACCCAGCTCCACAGCCTCAGCCTTAAATGCAACCGTTTCGATGGTCCCATCCCATCCCTGTTCAACCTCATCACCCATTCTCTGACACAGTTTTGCATAAGAGTAAAACCCACATGGTAGCGTCAAGAATGGGTTGATGGTTTCAATTATCATTGTTCTTGGCGATGTGTTGGTATTGGATTATGAATTGGAAAGGGAACGAAAGGCTTTTGATTTGTTTTGTCTTGAATTGGATTGTGAATTTGAATTGCAGGTTTTGTATGACTATGATGGTTGAAATTAAAGTTTGGAAGATGGGTTCTAAAATTTGTGATGATTTTTCTATAATTTGTTTCAGGGGGGGGGGGGGTAACCCCCAAAATCATAAGGAGAGTAGCTCTAATACAACCAATGAGGGAGTAACTCGTAGGTTTAAATTTACCGAAACATACGTTTTAGCCAAAAAGTAACATTTAACTTTTGCAAAAATGAAAAAAAAAAACCAAAAATTTTCAAGGACGGATTTCAAATATTTCGATATTTATAGAGATGAAAAGTATATTTTAGTCTAAAAAATTCAAGCAAACGAAATGGTCACTCCACAAACGTGACATGGCCTGAGGGATCAAGAGTGGTACATACATGTTGTAATCTGTGATGTTGGACAGATCGAATGATGACAAATTTGTGGGTGTGACAATAATAACTATATTTAAAAAATATAATTTAATACTTATATTTAATACTTATATCTCCATTTAATACTTATATTTAATAAATATACTAAATATTTCTTATATTTAATATTAATTGAATTATTAATTTTTAATTAAATACTTATTTCTCATCAAGCCAAAAAATATTTATTTTATTTTTTTATTTGAGAGTCTGTTTTTTTTAATGGCAAAGACGAAAGATTTATTATAGCGGCCACTGAATGTGACCCATCAGCCAAGAATTACAAAGGCTGTTACAGTCAACTGTATCAAAACAAATTACTTTCAACCCTAAAATACTGAGTTGTGCATGTTTTCTTGCCTCAATTTTCAACACTAGGGAAGCTTTATGTTACCTGAGTTCTGATAAAAACACACCTGACAAGTATACTAATTTGCTGCAAAAAACACAGGTATAGCATTGGTAGGATTTCATTTATTTGAGAGAGAAAAATTGAATTAAAAGGCATGTCATTTATATACAACACTGAAGTATCTTGTTTCCAAGATAATTTCAATGTGGCTTTTCCAGATTATATGAGTCATACGTACGTGCATCTCAACAAATTACACTTATTTTGTAGAGATACTTTTACATTCTCTAAATTTCAGAATTAAAGGTTTTTCTCTTTTCCCTCTCTCTTTTCTTCTTATTGCTTCTTCCACCTTTCTCTATGTTCTTAATTTTTGTTGTTTTGATCCCTTCAATGGAGGGCTAAATTTGAGTTCAACTCAAGGATTTCAAGAGTGATGATAAAATGAGTTCCCCTTTCTTAATTTTCGAATTTGCACATGT
The DNA here is from genome assembly GCF_004193775.1 of Glycine soja. Lineage (NCBI taxonomy): Eukaryota > Viridiplantae > Streptophyta > Magnoliopsida > Fabales > Fabaceae > Glycine > Glycine soja. The sequence goes on from NC_041011.1 coordinate 26,661,758, forward strand.
TCTCTTCACTTTTCTAATTTCAGTTTCTGAATTTAATTAAAGATTATTGTCAGATTTTAGAAATTAAGTTAGTGATATAAACCTTTCAAGGTCCAGTTATTTCAAACATCATTTGCAATTGAGGAAGGCTCATTGACATGGTCATCAACTTCCTCCCTCGTTGTTCACTTTACCTATTTTTAAGATGATCCGTAAGTAGATTGATATCATTAGGATTAGGATTGATTAATCCAAATGAGGTGATGGATTGGTTGCCAATGACAATGCTATTTTGTGCCTAAATTCATGATAATTTGGGAATATGATTACTTTTTCAGTTTTCATCAACGAATGTGAGATGATGATATTATGAATTCATATTGGTTTTTCTGGATCACAGATTTGTATTTCGTTGTTGGAACTGTCATAATTTTTCCTTTAGAATTGGATCCTCGGGTTGATAATTTTCTGAATCTGATTCTTATTTTCCGCTTGATTGTATTTTGTTCTGTTTGAATTTTGCATGTCAACAAAAATGCCCCTTGTATGCTTTATAAATTGTGTCTTTGAGAAATGACCTAGGTCATTATGCCCTATATTGCAAATCTAATTGGGATCCCTATGATTTTCATAGCAACACGGGAATTGCTATCAGTGACTACTGGTCTAGCATTCATTATATGAATTGACAAGAGGTACCTCAACCATATAAAAAGACAGACCCTAACTAACAAGTACATGGCTCCAACTCAAATTTTTTTCCATATATCCATGTCAAAACATAGAACCCCGTGTCATATAACTACTATAATATATATTGCAGACCCTTCAAACATAGTGCTAGATTATATCCTATCATTCTTGTTCATCTAAGATTCTTTATCTAGTTATTTTACATTTCCCCTCTGTTATGTTTAGCAGGTTTCCATGGCTGCAAAGAAATCCAGGTCCATTTGTCCAATTTGCCTAAAGGTGGTAACAAAGTCCAAGTATTTGATTTGTTTCAAAAAAATTAATTTGTTCTTGTCACACATTAATGTGTTTTAGTTTAGTTTAATTTTTTTTCTTATATTTCTCAAAACAAATCATTTGCATAATCTTGCCACCTGTCCCAGCCACTCTGCACTAAAACTGTCCAAATAATGCGCATAATCTGTCTCTATTCTATTATTAAATAGTCCCTAGTCCTCCAGTTTTACCCAACAATCATTTTACCCAACTACGTCATACACATGTTGGCACAATATCCTACATAATTATTAAATAGCTGTATACTTAAAGTTAGCATATATGATTCTGCTCATTCCTTTCATAGTCCACTCTACAACATTATAGCATCACTTCCTGTACTCTTCATACTGAGTTGACATTTTTGTATACACAAAGTATTTCCTCTTTTCTTCCAATATCCATCCTACAATCCTTTCTAAAATTCCAATGGATTCATGGAACATTCAATAAAAAAGGAAAAATTCTTCATCTACATATATAGTTAACACTCACACATTCAAATTTAGGAATAGGAACTTCCTGTTTAAAAACAGTATTGTTCCTATATAACCAAATAGACCGAACAGATGCAAACCAAACAATCCACCAAGCCATGTTAGATTTATTTCCCAAGAATCCCCAATTATGTTGTAGAAAAAGTTCTCTAGTCTCCAATGACATCACACTTTGGACCCCAAGCCAATCATAGCAGTAGTTCAAAATGTCGTTTTAAATCCTGGAAGCCAACATGATATGTGTAGTTGTTTCTTTCTCCAAATTAAATGATAGAATGAGCATTTGAAATTTATATTGTTTTGGGTAATAAGCATTGTTTTCACTCAATTATGTTGTAGAAAAAGTTCTCTAGTCTCCACTGACATCACACTTTGGACCCCAAGCCAATCTTAGCAGTAATTCAAAATGTCCTTTTAAATCCTGGAAGACAACATGATATGTGTAGTTGTTTCTTTCTCCAAATTATATGATAGAATGAGCATTTGAAATTTATATTGTTTTGGGTAATAATCATTGCTTTCACTTGGTTTTTATTTAATTTGAGACTTATTTTCCTTATGAATCTTTTATCATGAATAGTACTCCAAAACAGAAAGCAATTTATATTTCATTTTAAAATTTTAATTTCTCTTCTTGATAACATAGACCTTAATAGTTTCTGAATTTAATGTATATTCTCATTTAGTTATATATCAGTACAATTAATTTTTATTTTGATTTTCGTCAATGTAATTTCAACCAAATATATTTTACATATTCTTTTTGCATTACAGCCCATGAGGAATAAAAAGAAAGGTAGTAAATCGAGAAAGGAACACATAAACTTACCTGTTTGGGCTACAGAATGGCGTCTCATCCCTAAAACTCGAGAAAATGGAAAGATTGATAGGGTAAAAGTTTTTTTTTTCTGCATTCTTTCATCTACTTTGTTGTTTCTTACATTTTTATGTTTTTCTTTACTCTGACACACTTTTAGTGGTGCTTTAGTTATAGAAGCAATTTTTCATATGTTTAACATTTGTATTTTTCACATGCAAAGTCAACACACATTAGATATCAAAAGTGTAGAGAATATCAAAATTTGATGAGAGAGTTAGATAAAGAAATAGAATAGGATATGAAGTGTAAAGAATGGTAACTAGTGATGGAATAGCTTATGCATTAAGGAAGTGAAGTAAAGAGTTGGAAACCTCTACTTCAGTTTACTGTGTTTTTTCTTCATCATCTTCGTTTGGTTGTAGTGTTATCGATATTTTCTAGCAACATTGACAAATTGATGTTTTGCAGCTCTATATTCATAAAGAATACGAGATTAAATGTCGTTCTCTAAAAGAGGTTAAGAGATATGAGTCTCAGTGGAAAAAAGAACTAATGACAAACAAGGGAAAGAACAAAAAAATGCTTGGCACTGAAAAGCAAATCAAAGTAAGTATGGACATCTTTTTTTTGAAATAAAAAACAAAGAAGCATAGCACTTTTAATATCATTTAAGCATGTTGTTTCGTGTTTTACATTTCATAGATAGAGAGCATCTCCTCATCTTCTTGTATATAACTTTATTGGATTTTTCTGAAGATTTGATATCCAATGGAAAAAGAGAAGATTTAGAAGCAATTTCATTCATTAGCGTGTTTAGATACATAAAAGGTTTGGTATATAAGTTAGTATTCTTACTTTAGCATCAGAGTAAACACAATCAACCTATAAATATCAAAATACTCATACAAAGACACAAATTTGTTCATATCGATAAGCAAGGGAAGAAAAAGAACAATTCACCAATTTGTCCATATAGATATGCTAGGCAATAAAAAGAACAAATCATCTATGTTCTCTGTTGTGAAGAGCTTTTGCAAAGCAGCAATGCCCTACAAGTAACTTAGTAAATTGATCTCTCTAGATAGGGATCATAACCATTGAATTGAAACAAGATAAGAAAATGATCGTAACTCAAATTCAGCACCTAAATCTCAAATTACTTGCCAAAACGATCGAGCCATGGATGGCCGTAAAATGATGGACAGTGTCACCTTTTGAGAGTTTGAGAATGAATGAATGTTAGGTTGGACTTGGAGGCTAGGGTTTTGGTGCAGTGGATGAGCTCGTAATACAAGAGGCATTGGCCATTGACAGCAGTGATAAGCCTGGCCTAGGCTAGTTGTGGCGGAGGGAGAGGGTGTCGATTGCATCAGAGGTGGTGACGTTAGAGGGAGAGGAGGGGTGGCTTGAAATCCTGGAAGGTTCTAGAAGAGAGAGAGAAACTCACAAAAGCGAGAGTGAAAGAGAATGTGATTTTTTTACTGGAATTAAAAGAAAAAAAATAAAAATTAAATAAGGTTCTTACCTATGTAGGAAGAACTTATTCCTACACTAAAATATCTCACTATAAGTCTATATAGCTATAGTATAATTTTTTTTAGTGTTTAAAAGTTTTACACTGAAAATATGCTTGCCACAAATTCTTTTATTTAAATATTTAGATTATTTAATTTTATTTGATATATTTATATTTATTGCACATTAACAACCTATCTTTCTGTCAAAATTTCCATTATTTTTTTTGTTTTATTTATTTTTAATCAATAAGAAGTGTGCACTTTGTCTTTTTTACTTTATTTTGTGTAAACCTATTTGTAAAATATAATTTTTTCTCATATTTATTGCAATTAAGTAAGTTCTTTTACTAATTGATTTGTTAGTTTTGTCTCCCTACTTTGAATGGTACATGATGTAACTAATTAACACTTCCAAGTCTTGACTCATTAGTTTTTATAATTTCATTTTTTTTAAATTAGGTGACTGCAGAGCAAGTTCATCGTCAACATTGTTGAGGAAGATTTGTTCAACTGTTAGTTTTAGTGTTCTGTCAATGTCAAATACTTTTACTATAACTTCTAAATTGCATTTAGGTGTTTGATATTCCTAAACTAGTATTTGAACTGCGTTTGGTAATTTTGCATTTGTGACTTATGATCTATAAATTTGGGAATGTTATAATTGTTATGGTTTTTTACAATTTTATTTTTAAGCTACATATTTGGCGTATGTTAGTTTCATCAGTTTATGTTGTTGAAGATAACCCTTAAATTTGGCAACAAAAGATGATTCAATTTATACAAAAAATACAATAATTATTGATTATTGGGTTTGTAGTTTCAGTGCATGGAGTTAATGTTAGCCAGATTCGTGACTTCATTTATGAAGTAGAGAAAATCCATTAAAGATTTGTTCCTTCAAACAATTTGTAAAATGACTTTTATGCAACTAAGTTTTTATAAGCAAAATGATATATTAAATGGTAGAGCACTAGGGATATCCCTACCCATTACTTCATTGTGTAGTCAAGAATATATATATATATATATATATATATATATATATATATATATATATATATATATATATATATATATATATTACGTTTGAGGAAAATCTTTCATCCTATATCTCCATATTAATTCCATTTATTTTTTTCATTAGCATTATCTCCCTTAAAATTATCACATTTATACTCTCATCTAAATTTCCTTAAATTTATTTGCTTAACAAATGATGAAAAAGAGAACTATAAATGGAACAGCAGGAGGCTTTTTTGAGAATTGCAAAATTAGCTAGTTGGTTTTTCGCTTTTTTTTCATGTCGTTGGCTTTTCGTTTGAGATTCATTCAAACCCTTTCCATATCACATATGGAATTGTAGATACTAATTTTGTAGAAACTTTATTTGGAAAATAAGTTACTGCTTCTAAAGCATATATGCACATAAACTTATTAGATCATAGGTAACTTGATTCTCATAGTCAATTAGTATATTAAGCATCTTATGCATGAGAACAATTCTTAGATAATGATACTAATTGTCATAATTGGATCCAACCAATTTTGTTATCAAATAATTGTATAATAACCATGAGTTCAAAACATAACAAATTGGGATACAAAGATAATGTAGAAGGAAAGGAAAAGAGAAAATGCACCTGAGTTGAGTGAGTCGGTGGTTGCGAGAAGCGAGTTGAAGTTGAACATGGATCCGAGGGATTGAGAAGAAGCAGCAAGCAAAGTTGCAGAAAAAGCTCTTTCGCCATTCTCCCTCAGAAGAAGAAAAGGACAAATTCAAAGAGAGATTGCATTGTAGTATTATTTATTAAATAACTTGGTTGAGAGAGAGAGAGAGTAATGGGTGGGAGTGAAAAAGGGAACATGATGGGCGAAATTAAAACTGGATGAGAAGAAGAAGAGACTGAAAGAATGCTGCAACAGTGTCTTCAACTGATCCACCTTTGAATGCTGCAGTGTTCGAGTTGCCATTGCAATTGGAAGCTCCCTCCCCACCTGCAGCTTCAACTACTCCACCTTTGAATGTATGAGAAGAAGAAGAGACTGAAAGAATGTTGCAACAGCAATACATAGCTTCGTTTGGGACTAATTTGCTGCAATAGCAACACATGTGGCACTAAAATTGCCAACAATGCACCTCACTAACGACGTTACTTTTAAATTTAATGGCAAGGACTATTTTGCAACACTTATGCAAAGATAGAGACTATTTTTTATATTTCAAAAAGATAGGGACTAATTTGCGAAATGGGTACTAATATGTATATAATAATATAATAAAATTTTTGCATGTATTATCAATATAAGATAACAAGCTAATCAATAAGTTAAATATCTCTATGTAGTAATATATAACCAGAATGATATATCATATGATGGACATAATATCATATATTATTGATTTTTATTACAACAATCAAAATTTTGGTACAATCCTATAAATTTCATGCTACAATATATCTCCATATGTTGCAATCATATAATATAACAACAATCATGAAAAGAAATCACCCATCAAAATTGACACATATCAATATATATGATATTTCAGAGATCAATACCAACAATAAATTATAGATCAATTTAAATATCTCCCTAGATATTTAATAAATATTCTGGTAAAAAAACATGAGATATTAATTTTAGAATTTCTAAACATCTAAACAAATATATCACAATTAATATATAAATCTATACTTTGTGAACAACTTCACAATAAATTGTGTTGAATCTAATCATTCTATAAATTATACAAAACTGATTAGCATTTAATTGAACACGTTTTTCATGATTTTAACACTTGATATACTAAATTATATTAAAGTCATCAATTTATATAGCAATATTGAAGATAATAGTTTTCATCTTCAAAGCTACTGAAAAAATGCTACATCTAATAAAGATTATCTTAGCATCTTATAATTCACATATTTAATCTATATTTGTATAACCTTTTAACATGTGAAAAAAAAATTAATCTACTATTATACATTCAATATATAATAAACAAATATATATCTCAATACATCGCATGTACATCAAATCTAATATCACACAGTGATCAAGATATATTATTTTATTTTCATTGCAATCACCATATATTATACAAGATATAATATAATAATAATAATCTAAATTATATATTAGAATCTTGATTCACATGTTAAATATACAAAACTTATTAAGCATAATCCAACAATTGTATATATGTTTTAGATTTAAGAAATCAAGTCCAAGATATTTCAACATGCTTATATCACAATATATGCATATACAATTTCGATCTCAAGAAACAATTCTGCAACCATTGCAGGACAATTTATTAAAACACATTTTTTATTATTCACAATGAAGTCAATAAAAGGTTTTGTAATAAAAAAGAGCACACACACGGTGTTTTATTTTTTTTATCAGACTTTCTTCCCAAAAACAAGAGATATCATATATCTAATAATCTAATATAATGACTACGCATCTCGGCATGTTTTAGATTGAATAAAACACATATATTTTCACAACACTTGCAATATGTTTGATGGCACCAAGCAAAAATATATTTATTTTTCTTTAATAGTGTGAAAACTCTATGTGATATATAATAGATTTCCTTTCTAGCTACTTTGATGACTCAAACTCTAAAGAGTAGATTCCCTTTCTACTTTTAAGGTCTAAAACAAGACTTGAATTTTTCTAGTTTGTGTCTGGTGCACTTTGTCACATGTAGATACTTCTATTTATAATGTTAATGAGACATGGATTTGAGCATTTTTTCAAAGAAAAAAGGGAAATATTTTATTTAAAATAATTTCATATCTTTTTATCTTTATAAAAATAAAATGATCTCATCTTTTATTTTAAAAAGTTTCCTGATATAAGACAAAGATAATTTATAATTAATCACATAATCACATCATTTGATCCTAATATATAGCAATAGAATATTATTCTTATTTTAGGGACAACTTCAACCTTTATAAAATAATACCCCCTTTTTATATTAGTTACATTCTATGTGCTAGTAAAAAGCAGTATAATATTTCCCTAAAATAATTATTTGATTAAATTATTTTCTTTTGTAAAGATTGAAATACTCGTTTGTGTGTGATCCCGTAGGTTCAATACTAAACCGATAGTAAATTAATCATAATTAATGTACTAATCAATGTAGGCGTCTAGGAATACTCCTTAATGTCCTAGTAGTATGAAGTAACATCCTTTACTTTCAAGAACTAGCCAATAAAAGAATAATATAATATTTTTTTCCATCATTTATAGCTCAAGGTTAAATACAAAATATAGTATTATTGTCAAAGTCTAATAAGTTAACATATTTAATCAATGAATGACTTAAGAAACTATTTTCTTCTTTCATTCAATTGCTCTAGTCAAGGTTTTTATTCTATCGTACAGCTCAAACTCATTACTTAGAGTTGATGAATTCTTTCTTAATTAATCATTAATTCTAAAATTATTTAATCATATCCAATATTCATTCAACTAGTGCCCCAAGGCATTAGGTGTCTGAAATTAAAATATAACAAATAACTTATTAATTACTATGATAATCTCAGGTCAAAACAAACTATTATATTTCTTATTGAGAACTTCCTATTGACATATCAAGTAATATTAACTATTTGGAATTCTCAATTAAGTTAGTTCAATGATGACATTCACATATACATCATCTATATATGCAATTTAATAAATGAGATCTATTAATGATCCTACGATCATGATACCGATAATATTGATCCATTACATATATATTGATCTACCTGGATTATTGATTTCCTATTCATAATAATCCTACGATCATGAACAATTTAGATTAAAATTATAAAAAACTTGTTTCGTATTGTCATAATCTCTATCATGATAACAAGTCTCTAATTTTAATCAAGAACTTGTCAAATTAATAATTTAATAAAATAATAAATATGATAATAAAATTAAGAATAATTCTTTACTAAAATTGATAACATGATGGATTGGATCTTGGACATATATATTTATCCCAACATTAAAGACTTTCTTTTAATTTTTTTAACTAACTCTAATTCATTATTGTTTTATTGAACTCTCCAATTACTAGCATAGTGATAACCTTTTTAATATATTATCAAATAAAGGGGAGAATATTTAGTAAAAAATATTGAAACATTCCATTTTCTTTGATGAATAGTATTTTGGTTGATTGCATATATGTGTGTGAATTGCAAGTTGCGATTCTATACACTATGATATCATATGCTGACAGTTTAAACAAATAAGTTTTTTAAAATTAAGATTTTTTAAGTATATTTTACCGAGAAAAAATGGGAAATGCTCAATATATGAAGATGAAATGCATGACTAATTAATGTGTTTCAGTCAAATGGAAGCAATTTGTTATCAATAGAAATTTAGATGAGTTAAATCTAAAGAATTTATTACAATCAAGATACAACTCAAGACTATTTTAAATGTTCATTGTATGATTCGTGCAAATATCTATTCGTAACAAATACAAGGCTACAAAGAAAATATTTGTGCTCATAAATAAAATGTAGTATATATAAATGATGATATTTTAAATAAAAGCTTATGAACTAGCATGTGAATGTTCCAATAAGACGAAATTCTCTAATGTTATAATGGCATAGTTATGATCTTTCTTAAGACTATTTTTTTTATCGTTAATCGTTAATTATTAGTATTTAATTAGTAGAGAAAATCGAATCCATTATATTTTTTTTCTTTCTTCTTTTTATCATGCAACCAATCTTATAACTTCTAAGACCGTGGGGTTTGAACCTGTTTTTTTTTTTTTTCCGCAAGACATGCAAAATAGGATACCAGCCATAAGATATCTTGTTCACCAAATCATAGGTTATTTAATTTGTGTTGTCATCATTAAAATTACAGGGATGATTAATCTTAGCCTTAAAAACATGATAATTTCTATGCATTTTTTTTTCCTACATTTTATGTCTCTTGATATCATTATAGTATTTCTAAAACAAATTTTTAATAGCAATTACCCAATTTACTGCTGGATTATATCTAGATAAAGATTAAATAATAATGAGGAGTGTGATACGATAACAATACACTCTTAATAACACTTTTTTAAGTGTATGAATTTTTTGCAGCCATGCTGCCCTTGTATCGCAGTGATTTTGACCATTGGATTTAAATCTAATCGTTATTAAAAATAGGAGTATAAAAAATATATTTGTATGTTTAGTTGTGGGAGCTAGCTACAGGGATGTGTGCTCTGCTGTAGAGAATCTAAGTCAATTTTTATAACACACTCTCTCTTTCATTAATTAAAAGTCATATGTGAATTTCACTCATTTATAAATAAGTCCCACTAAATAAAAAAAGAAAAGAAACCTACATATTTGGTAGGATCAACATGAATTTTACAGTGTATGGAAAAAATGAGTTAATTACTATATAGTAACATTTTTAATTATCCACTAAAAAACATTTATTTAATAATAATCTAAAAACTTAATCTTACAAGTAAATCAACATAAAAATAATAGTATAAACTTAATAACAGTGTGTATGCTTACTTAATAACATGAACAGCTTGATGCAGTTTTAGCCAATTTAAGAATAGATCTAACAAATTCATCACAAACAACATCAATTGCATATATATTTCAGTTCATTTAATTTATTTAAATTCAAAAACACCTTGAAGCATAGAATTACCATTTCTAACTTTCACCAATAAAAAAGGAAAACAGGAAAGTAAACTGGGGAAATGTTTCCATAAAAGCTCACATCCTTATCTTCAACATTGAACCTACCCTCCAATCTGCATCATTTGTATATCTTTTCTACTTCTCTTGTGACTCTTCCTCGTCTAGAAAATCGGCAAACAACTTCAACCTCTCATCCTCCCTAGTAGCATGGAAAAGACTCCCTTCGGGAATTTTTATCTCTTCAACAACATAGGTTTCACTTTCCTTATCATATGCTAGATACTTGAAGGGCTTGCCAACCTTAACCTTTTTGAGGCAAGAAATTGGTGGAGGAAAACATTTTCCAGGAGTAAATTCATTGTTCTTGTTGTCTTTCATTTCCTTCTTCCCAACCTTTATCTCAAGGTATCTCTTATAGTTCATCCTTATAATCTCAAGCTCCTTCCCAAGTTTTCTCTCATCATTGCCCTTTCTTATTTCAAGCTTTTCCTTTTTTCCCCCAAGGTAATTTCCCTCATGGTTCAAAGGCATATCTATATTGGAAGCAATAGACAATGAGAATTGCAAAGATGGAGATGATGGGGGACTAATTAAGGTTGACAAAGAGGCATTGCTTCCAAGAGAAACCTCCTCAAGCTTTTGGAATGGTTTCATTATTGGTTTGGTGATAGCCATTGAGTTTGAGTCTGCTTGAGGGCTTAAGAGATCCTTAAGGCCAGAGGCACTGCTAGAAGCCATTGCAAGGAGTTTCAAGGAGAAAAGTTCAACCAGGAGAAGTGAGGTCATAAGAAAAATAAATTTAAATGCATAGGAAGTAACACTTGAATTCTGAAGCTAAGTAAAGCTTCTTGAAAACGCATCCATAAACTTCCAAAAGTGACAAATAAGATTGAGAAAGTATTGGCTTCTTTTGAACAACCAAATAATGTGCTGAGTTGTCCAAGTTATAGAAAATTGTGAAAGATTTTTTTATGATAATTGCAAATAATTTCTAAAGTTTGCATGTATCTTCCCGTTGGTTATGTATCTAAACTAAGATTTTAAGTTGTGATTACCGTCACGGTACGGTAAGTTAGAAAACCTTTATGTTTTAAAAAAAATATGATTGGTATGATCACAACTGTGATTGTGTTGTGGTGAGCCAAAATACCTTCACATTATGGTTGTAGAACACTATTTAAAACCATGATCTAAACCTTATTTTTTCAATGAGTCCTCTTACTTTTTCTTTGTAATTTACATAGTAGAGAGAATATTTGGTGTGGGAAATAGGTGTTAAAAATTAATATTTGTTCTGATCCATTAAATTAACCGTATTGTATTATTTCATATTTATTATGTAAGCTTGAGAAAAGAAGTAAGAAGTTAAAATTTAGGGGTAAAATGAAAAAAAAAATCGATGAATAGACAAATTTCTTGTGTACTTTATCATTAATTATTAACCCGAGAGCTGAGTAAAACAAAAGGTGAGGCTGGAATTTAGCCGCATATATATAGTTTTCTTTATAAAAAACTGCATTTAAGAATCAAATTGTATTTATTTTGCCTTTATTTTTACATGTATATTTACTTTTGTATTTAAATTTAATCTCATACCCTTTAAATTTCAGCAAGACATCTAGCTCAGTTTGAGCAAGGCAGTTGTTGTTAACTGTCTGGTATTTCTCACAATTATTTTGGTGTAGATTTGATATGACGATGAAAAAATGCGATATATGGAGCATAATGAGGTTTTATAAAGTAAGGCGAATGTGAAAGACATATTTCAGGCTCGACAATAGCTACAATCAAGTTATAATATTGGATAAACTACTTTGACATTTTGTAGCAAATAGTTAAAGTTCTTGATGGAACATGGATATCTTTAATCTATCTATTAGATTTAGAGTACTCAAAATAGATTTGACCTATTTTTAATATCTTCGTTCATGAGTGCTCTCCTTCGTCAGCAGGATCGCAGCGGCGAAGATCCCTCTTCCAAGGCCCATCACATCGGTCTATCCTCGTAAAACCCTAACTGCACTCTCCCTCCTCTCTTCCCCAATGGAGGTCGAAGTCAAGATGCGTCTCGCCAACGCCAACGCCCACCGCTATGTCACCGCTCTACTCTCGCCAACGCCAACGCCCACCGCCTCAGAGCTCTCTGTGCGCCGCATTGTCCTCTGCCTCCACTTCTACGGCTACGACGAGTGCTGCGTCGCTTCGCTGAAGGCGCGAGCGGTGCTAGTGGACGGTGTGAGCCGTGTGGAGGAGGACCCATGTTGTCTTCCGCCAGAGAGAGAGAGAGAAAGTGAGAAAAGGGAGAGAAAGAGAGAAAAGCGAGATAAGAGAAAGAAATAAAGGGTTTGTGTTGCCCAATAAGATAAGAGAGAGAGAAAAAAAAAGAGAAAAATATAACCATTCAAAGACGGTTGGGTAAACCCGTCTTTGTATAGAGTTTCACTACGACGGTCTTTTTAATAACCGTCCTTAAACTTACAACTTAATTACGATATTGCCATTCCATTCTCTTCAATGATGGGTTCTACCAACAGATGTTATTGGCACGTCGTAGTAAAGAGGTTTTGTAGTAGTGACAACTAAACTAACTAACAATTAACACTGAAATGCTAAACATGGTTGAGATCAATCGTATGCTAACATCCACTACATGCACTTCCAATTCAAAATGTGTCAAGAACTACTGATTTAAATCTCAATTCTATGGTGCCCTCAAGAAGAGACCATAAAAGGATGCAAATACTAAGATTCTTACAAAATCAAAAAACATGGCAATCCTTTTTTAACAAAATCCTAAAATGCTAAAACCTCTCAATTTCAAGTGTTTCTCTTATTCACCAAAGTGCATGAGTGTTACAATCTCTCAATCACACACAATGAAAACCTCACTTTTGTTTTGCTTTTCTTCTCAAATGCAACATATATGTAATGCACACCATCATGTAAGCTTGTATTCTGGCTCGGCTTTGAAAAAGCTTTGGTTTTTCTTGATAAGTAAATAACACCAAGAGACAAAGAGAGCAATCATGGTTCACACCTCTTTTTCTCACAAAAATGGAAGAGATCCCAAATCAAACAAATTTTCCAGCCATGATCAATGAAATGCCTTACTATTCAGTGCAAGTATCAAACTTTTATTTGCCTTTTTTCCTTGATCTTCCTTTTCTTTTTCTTTTTTTTTAACAGAAAATTGAACTATACACGATGTGATAACTTTATTCTTAAAATCTCATTATGTATTATTCCTTTTCATATCCTTAATTTGTGAAAAGTAAATTATTTTTCTTTTAGACCTTGGTTTTCGAGAAAGAAATTCATGGAAATTAAATTGTTTTTCTTTTGCGTCAAATCATGTCCTCATCATTATGGAAAACAAATGATAATATTTGCGACAAGAACTTTATAGTGTAATATTTTGATTCTTAACATAATATATAAAAATTAAACTCATTTAATTAACAATAAGAATAAGGATTTTTTTAATAAAAAATAGGAAAAAATAATAATCCAAATACTTTATTTTTGGCAATTATAGGCAAATGATGGGTGAAGAACTTTCTGGATTGGGTATTAAAGAGTTAGGTAATCTGGAAAATAGACTGGAGATGAGTTTAAAGGATGTTCACATGAAAAAGGTATCATTGTTCAAAGTCAAAGGAAACCAAAGCTAGCTAGCTGATCATCCATTAAAATTTAAAATGTCATTGATCCCTTTCATTGTACATGCATGACTCTTACACATTCACTTATTTTTATTGTCTATGTGTAGGATCAAATTCTGATTGATGAGCTCAAAGAACTACACCAAAAGGTTTCAGGAATTTGGTTTTGGTCCTTTCAAATGATTCATAGGTACGTATTCCAACAAATTTCTGACAACTAATTTCAGAGTGTCTATTGTAGGGAAGCCTCTTTCATCAAGAAAATGTAGAACTTAATAGAAAGATAAACTTCATCCGCAAGGAAAATGAAAAACTTCAAAAGGTATACAAAAGACATTCTGTATATTTTAGAATATGCATAGTGAAAAATCCTAGACATAGACAAGCAAAGCAAAGGGAGAGGCAGCTGGAAGCTAAGAATGTGATATGCTGAGTCGGCAAGAAACTAAATAATAACAGAAAGGCTAGTTCTGTTATAGAGAAACTAAACAATATTATAAATGAAAATGAAATGAATATGTATATATATGCTCTAATACTCTAATATGGATAGTGCAGAAGACCAGCCAGCCATGGACTAGGGCAACTGGAAATGCAAACTTGTATCTTCAGTTGTTTGAGACATTACATACGACAAGTAAAAGAAATATAAATGTGTGTGTAAGTGTGCATGTTCAATTTGTGACCTAAACATTTGGAGACATATATGAGGAACTGAGGAACATAGCAAAACAAAATGCACAACCAGTTCAAAAGCTTTGAATACATTATAAATGAGGAATACAGAGAAACAACATGAGCTATGTTTACGAACAACATGAGCTATGTTTACGAACAAGTGTGAAGAATAATGTTTACCGTAAACACTGTTTGGCATAGCAGCCGCTGCAAAAAGTAGGCTATCGTAGCAATCTCTCATGTCTTGCATGTCCTGCTAAACAGTGAAATGGAAACCCTTATTGTCACTATAATTAGTAAGCCCATTTAAAAGCAAATTGCCAAATTGGGCATGAGATCGTTCAACATTTTCCACAAAATCACCATCATCAAACACATTTTTTACCTCATTTATAACCAGTTTGTAGTGTTAATCTTGAAGCTAAGAATTCAATTTTTTACTTTAGCTCAAACAAAAGATTTTGATTTTAGGTTATTGGTACTTACTACGCAATGCCTAGAGGCAACTGGAAGCAATAGAGAGAATAGGCTAGTTGTGACGGTGGGATTGCCGCAACCTACCCTTCGAAGGGAGGGCGAGGCGAGATAGAATAGGTGCATCTTCCAAAAATGAAAATGCACGGGAGTCGCAACCAATGTTTATTTGAGGAAAATGCTAGAAAAACCAAAAAGAGGTGTGTGAATTTTGAAAATAAGGGTTCGGGAGTTGTTTACGCGTGTGGAACGTATTAGCTCCCCACGCGCACATCACAAGGGACGTCAGCCTTTGATCGAGTGTGCACAATGTGACTTCAAAATTAAGTATTTTCCCTTTTTATGTTTCTTTATTTTTTGGGGTCGACAAGAGTGTTGCCCTTGCTCCTATGTATTCTCAGGTGCGATGAGGAATTCAGACCTACGTTGTTCTTTAAAGCGAGAAAGTTATGTGTTGAGTTGATTTTTGGCTTTTGAAATATTCATTTTTTTAACTAAACAAGAACAAAAAGAGGTCATTAAGGCATTGGACCTTGAATGACCTCAAGTGACTATAATGAAAATAAATTCAGTTATATGTTGATTTCGTATAGGTTTTTATTCATTAACTTTCAATCTCTTTAAAAAGATGAGTTAGGACCCTAATGATTGGTTGAAATTTGCATTATAAGAAGAAAAAAGATTACTGATGATAGAAGAAGGAGATGAAGATGCACAAAACAGCAAAGAGGACCCCTAAGAGTGCATAGATCGTATCCAAATCCTTAAAACAAAAACTAACCGGATGCGAACGAAGAACACCGAACAAAGAATGATGTAGAAGTCGATTATGGTTGCAATTTGGTAGCGCCTCAGCCTCATTTTCTCTTCTTTCTTCTTCTTCTCAATTCTTTCTCTCAAAATCTCTCAATGCTGAACCTTGGAACCCTCCAACCCTTCCTTAGCCTCCCTACCATGCCTATTTATAGGAAAAATGACATTTGGTGGACTTGCAGCTCGCCCAGCCGAGCTAGAGCTCGCCCAGGCGAGCTGAGACTTAGCCATGAAGCAACTGGCTCGCCCAAGCGAGCTGGTTACTTAACATGGAAGTCTTATGGTGGCTTAGGCGAGCCAGAGGCTAGCTTGGGCGAGCTAGGATCCAGAAAATTCCCTGAAATGATCCTCTTGCCCCTCCCTTTTGGTATCTTTCATACTTCTGATCAAAACGTTTAAACAATCACTCATTTTGCACTATAACTAGCGTTCAACACCTTAAGCCAACTAGCAAGGATCAAAGATCAATGAACGATAGTCACCAGATTAAATCAGGATATGACAGGGACAAGACTGAGACAGATTACCACTACATCCACGACGAGCTTGCGACAGACATCGAAGGTCACGATGGAGCTTGTGGCAGATTGCAATGGTCATGGCAGGGTGAAGGGCAAGAGTGAGATGTAAAGGCACGTATGTGTTTGAAAGACTGAAAAGCAAAAATTAAAGTAATTATATATATGAGACTTTAGACAAAGGCAATTTATAAAAAACCGTAGCAGTAGGCTTAGAAACAAAGGCGGTTTTTATAAAATTGTCTTCGTAACATTCACATCAAAGGAGGTTTTATAAAAACTGTCGTTAACGCTTTAAAAAATTTTGGTATTAATTTCAAAAATGACAACGCAAGCTTTACTACATTGGTTTTTTATAACCGACCTAGATGAAACGATGTTGAAACACTTTTGTAGTAGTTTGTAAAGGTATTTTCTACATCGATTTTTTCAGAACCGATGAACAACGGTTTTATTTATAACCGATGTTGTTATTCACCTTACAGCATCGATTTTGACCAAAATCGGTGTTATTTTTGCATTTTTTGTATATTTCTTACTATACAACATCGGTTTTGGAAAGAGCCAACGATTTAGCTCCATGTGGAGTTTGAAGGCCTTGGATCTTCTTCATCAATGGAGTCCTTTGATTCTTAAGGTCTGATTGCAGCGGAATGGAGAAGAAGAAGAGTTGAGAGGAGACGCCACTTCAAGGAGAAGATGAGTCTAGAAGAAGCTCACCACCATAGGAAGCCATGAATAAGAGCATGGAGGTAGGAAAAGATGAATGAAGGGAGAGGAAGAGAAGAGCACGAAATTTAGTTGGAGATGATGGAGAGCTAATTAAGGTTGACAAAGAGGCATTGCTTCCAAGAGAAACCTCCTCAAGCTTTTGGAATGGTTTCATTATTGGTTTGGTGATAGGGATTGAGTTTGAGTTTGCTTGGGGGCTTAAGAGATTCTTAAGGCCGAAGGCACTGCTAGAAGCCATTGCAAGGAGTTTCAAGGAGAAAAGTTCAACTAGGAGAAGTGAGGTCATAAGAAAAATAAATTTAAAAACATAGGAAGTAACGCTTGAATTCTGAAGCTAAGTAAAGCCTCTTGAAAGCACAACCATACACTTCCAAAAATGACAAGATTGAGAAAGTATAGGCTTTTTTTGAACAACCAAATAATGCGCTGAGTTGTCCAAGTTATAGAAAATAGTGATTGTTTTATGTTAAATGCAAATTATTTCTAATGTTTGCATGTCACTCCCTGTTGGCTATGTATCTAAACTATGATTTTAAATTGCAGTTATGGTCATGGCATGGTGAGTCAGAAAACCTTTATATTGTGAAAAAATAGGACTGATGTGATCACGGTTGCGGGTGCGTTGTGGTGAGCTAAAATACCTTGACATTATGGTAGTAAAACATTATTTAAAGGATAAATAGTCACTTTCATCTTTGATTGTATAGAGAACTAGTAAATTCATCCCCAAATGATAGAAATTCAAATTTTAATCCTAAAAACTGAAAAAAAGTGCGACAAATTCATCATTTTTTTTATAATTTACATAGTAGAGAGGATATTTGGTGTGGGAAATAGGTGTAAAAAATGAATATTTGTTCTGATCCATTAAATTAATTGTATTGTATTATTTCATACTTTTTATGTAGGGTTGAGAAAAAAAGTAAGAAGTTCAATGAATGGAACAATTTCTTTTGTCCTTAATTTATCATTAATTATTGACCCGAGGGCTGGGTAAAACAAAAGGTGAGGCTGGAATTTAGCAGCATATATATAATTTTATTTATAAAAAACTGCATTTACGTTGTTTAAAAAAATGAATCAAATTGTATTTGTTTTTCCTTTCTTTTTACATGTATATTTACTTTTGTATTTAAACTTTATCTCATACCCTTTAAATCTCCGCAAGAGATCTAGCTCAGTTTGAGCACGGCAGTTGTTGTTAACTATACGTAACTGCAACAACAATTCAAAGTAAACAAGAATAGAAACAAATATTGTAGGTGACATGGCCCTGTTTGGATTAGCTTATGAATGGTCCTGCTTTTATTCCAACTATAAAACTCCTTGGTAAGCATCTCTGCAATTGCATACTGTATGCTCTCAATAACCCAACTCCTTTCTTGGTCCTCTGGATAGCTCACACTCTTCCTATCAGGGATGAAACCAGAAAAACTTATTAGGGGACGAGTATTTATAAGATAAACCAAAACATTATAATATAATTTATTGTTTATATTTTATTATAGTTTGATGAAAAAAATAAAAATTTCAAGATATTATAAAATAAATTTATACAAATATTTTAGAAAATTTTAAAACTATTTATTATTATTTTTTAAAATTCAATAAAAAATCGTGAAATTTCCTGTGGATTTAAATCTGATCTGCCGGAAAAGTAAACTATGAATTTTAAAATTGGTAGGAAAGTTTAATGCCGAGTTTTTAGGAAACATTCTGGCCAATTCAAAAATTCGCAGTTTCTTTTGTAATAAGCTAAATTCTAGTAGTGAAGAAAATTGTTTTTTATTTTGCAATTCAAATTTAAATCCACAAGAAAGTCTGCAAGAAATTGTTTTTTATTTTGCAAAATCCGTAGTAAAATTTTCATGTAATAAGCTAAATTCTAGTAGTGAAGCAATTTTTCCTATTTTCCTAGATCTTAGTCAAGATTATTATTTGTTTCTAATGATTTTATGGCATCTACGATTGTCGTCTTCACTCTCTTTCTCCCTCTTCTTCCCTCCTCAATTTACACTCTACTGACATTATTTGGTCCTTTTTCTTTATATGAATTAAATTAAATACATTAATAATTTAAAAAATTATACTGTCATCCAAATTATACATGGTCATGTATGATATAAATAATTAACTTTTATATTCACTACTTCAAAAGTCATACCTACATTAATTTATGATGAACAATGCTAAAATATTTGTACTAACAATATATAAAAGTCAGACTCTTCTTTCTATATATTTTGTCATTTTTATAGTTTTACTTTCTATCTTTTATTTATTGGGTTAGTACAATAAATTGCTAAAAAGAGCTATATCCATCGGATCCTTTTCATGGTTCGTGAATATTTGGCTAGGCCAAGTCTTTGTTTTATAAATACTACTTTATTTGTTTCATCTCTCTATAGTGACGGGACCAATAATTGGCAAAAATCAGTTTATATATAGCAATTGCTTTATGCTATTCACATGATTCCCAGTTTTTTTATTCTTTCAATAATTCCCTTATCTTGGGCGTGTCATTTCATTTTTCAGAACTTAAATTCCAGAAATGTAAAATAAAAAATAAATAAAATATTGAATTTATATTCCATCAGTTTCTAAAAACTTACTTCCAGAATTTAAATTTTAAGATTCATTTTGTTTACATATTTTTAGAATTTACATTTCAGAATTCAATTCGTTATTCATAATCCAAGAAATGAAGTTCAATAATTCAAATTTAATAGATATTATTATTGTTATTTTAGATGTTATTCGAAATATAGCATAGACAAAAAGAACATAAATAAAATAGAAGAGACAAATACTAGATAGTTAGAAAGAAGAGTCAAATAATACATAAATGATAAAAGGCTTGTTAGTTGATAAATAATCGAATTTTATTTTTATTTCTTGGTAAAAAAGTCCGTAGTTATTTTTTATCTTTGATATATTAAAAATTTTGATTTTGGTTTTTGTCATTATGATATCCTAGTTGAGCCATGACATGGTAGTTAAAAAAAAAATTAAAAAAGTTGTTCCTTTAAAATCGCCATTATTCATTTCAAATTTGAAATTATAATTTAAAATAGTTTTAAAAACCCCGTAATCAGTTAAACAGAAAAAAAAAACCAGATCTAATAAACAAAACCAAGTGATGAATAAATCTAAAGGACTCTTTTTATCAATTAAAGAAAAAAAAAAGATTTGACGAACTTTGAAAATTTGTCAAAATACAGGCTTTTATCAAAACCAAAAGACATCTGAGGTCTAAGTTCTTTCCATTCCTAGCATTCTTTGCTATCAAAACCAAAGACATAACCTTTATCAAAAACAAATATGGTGAACTTAAAAATAGATATAACCTCTTTCCATTCCTCTCCTCCAAAGAAACAACCTTCATAAAAAAAATTGATTAAAATAAGTTTTTCATCATATAAATATCAAAATATTTGAAATCTGTTTCTGTAATATATTGTATCTAATTTTTCTTCTTACAAAATTTAAATTTGTCATTTTTTTTAATGTAGGTTTAGGTAAATCTGAACTTAAGATTTTTCATTTAAACTTAGAAATAATTTTTGGGTTATCACAAATTTTTGAACCCCCTTCTCCATCTTCTTCAAACTCCATTAAATCACAAACAACACAGTACCATTAGCCAACACCAACACCTTAAGGGAGATGAAACCTAAGAAGCCAACCAAAAAGCAACCCTATCATGCAACTAAGAATTTTGCAACAAAACCCAACCAAAAAGCACAGGAAACAACTAAGAAGTCAAAAATCACTCACATGTTGTCCGCTGCACCGCCAACAACCCCAACATAAAGTCTCCCACTTCTACAACCACAACCACCACCATGTTTCCTGCCTCATCTTTGAAGACCTCAACCTCACCAACTCCATTCTCCACCTCACCTCACCTCCCTCACCCAGCTCCACAGCCTCAGCCTTAAATGCAACCGTTTCGACGGTCCCATCCCATCCCTGTCCAACCTCATCACCCTTTCTCTGTCACAGTTTTGCATAAGAGTAAAACCCACATGGTAGCGTCAAGAATGGGGTGATGGTTTTGATTATTATTGTTCTTGGCGATGTGTTGGTATTGGATTATGAATTGGAAAGGGAACGAAAGGCTTTTGATTTGTTTTGTCTTGAATTTCAGGTTTTGTACCACTGATGGTTGAAATTAAAGTTTGGAAGATGGGTTCTAAAATTTGTGACGATTTTTCTATAATTTGTTTGAGGGGGGGGGGGGGGGGGGGAGTAACCCCCAAAATCATAAGGAGAGTAGCTCTAATACAACCAATGAGGGAGTAACACGTAGGTTTAAATTTACCGAAACATACGTTTTTAGCCAAAAAGTAACATTTAACTTTTGCAAAATTGAAAAAAAAAACAAAAATTTTCAAGGACGGATTTCAAATATTTCGATATTTATAGAGATGAAAAGTATATTTTAGTCTAAAAAATTCTAGCAAACGAAATGGTCACTCGACAAAGGCGTGACATGGCATGAGGGATCAAGAGTGGTACATACATGTTGTCATTTGTGATGTTGGACAGATCGAATGATGACAAATTTGTGGGTGTGACAATAATAACTTTATTTAAAAAAATATAATTTAGTATGTATTTATTGCATTTAATATTTATAATAAATTTTTAATAAGCATAATAAATATTTCTTATATTTAACATAATACTTATTATATTTAATATTTTTATTAAGTATTTAATATTTTTTTATCAGCAAATGTTTATTGTTAATTTTTTTTTGTTAGCAAGACCGATCGAACCAAGAAAATTTTCCTCGTTCTTAACAATCCAACCAACATTATATCTCCATTTAATACTTATATTTAATAAATATATTAAATATTTCTTATATTTAATATTAATTGAATTATTAATTTTTAATTAAATACTTATTTCTCATCAAGTCAAAAACTATTTATTTTATTTTTTTATTTGAGAGTCTGTTTTTTTTAATGGCAAAGAGGAAAGATTTATTATAGCGGCCACTAAATGTGACCCATCAGCCAAGAATTACAAAGGCTGTTACAGTCAACTGTATCAAAACAAATTACTTTCAACCCTAAAATACTGAGTTGTGCATGTTATCTTGCTTCAATTTTCAACACTAGGGAAGCTTTATGTTACCTAAGTTCTGATAAAAACACACCTGACAAGTATACTAATTTGCTGCAAAAAACACAGGTATAGCATTGGTAGGATTTCATTTATTTGAGAGAAAAAAATTGAATTAAAAGGCATGTCATTTATATACAACACTGAAGTATCTTGTTTCCAAGATAATTTCAATGTGGCTTTTCCAGATTATATGAGTCATACGTACGTGCATCTCAACAAATTACACTTATTTTGTAGAGATACTTTTACATTCTCTAAATTTCAGAATTAAAGGTTTTTCTCTTTTCCCTCTCTCTTTTCTTCTTATAGCTTCTTCTACCTTTCTCTATGTTCTTAATTTTTGTTGTTTTGATCCCTTCAATGGAGGGCTAAATTTGAGTTCAACTCAAGGATTTCAAGAGTGATGATAAAATGAGTTCCCCTTTCTTAATTTTCGAATTTGCACATGTTCTCTTCACTTTTCTAATTTCAGTTTCTGAATTTAATTAAAGATTATTGTCAGATTTTAGAAATTAAGTTAGTGATATAAACCTTTCAAGGTCCAGTTATTTCAAACATCATTTGCAATTGAGGAAGGCTCATTGACATGGTCATCAACTTCCTCGTTGTTCACTTTACCTATTTTTAAGATGATCCGTAAGTAGATTGATATCATTAGGATTAGGATTGATTAATCCAAATGAGGTGATGGATTGGTTGCCAATGACAATGCTATTTTGTGCCTAAATTCATGATAATTTGGGAATATGATTACGTTTTCAGTTTTCATCAATGAATGTGAGATGATGATATTATGAATTCATATTGGTTTTTCAGGATCACAGATTTGTATTTCGTTGTTGGAACTGTCATAATTTTTCCTTTAGAATTGGATCCTCGGGTTGATAATTTTCTGAATCTGATTCTTATTTTCCGCTTGATTGTATTTTGTTCTGTTTGAATTTTGCATGTCAACAAAAATGCCCCTTGTATGCTTTATAAATTGTGTCTTTGAGAAATGACCTAGGCCATTATGACCTATATTGCAAATCTAATTGGGATCCCTGTGATTTTCATAGCAACCCGGGAATTGCTATCAGTGACTACTGGTCTTGCTTTCATTATATGAATTGACAAGAGGTACCTCAACCATATAAAAAGACACAGACCCTAACTAACAAGTACATGGCTCCAACTCAAAATTTTTTCCATATATCCATGTCAAAACATAGAACCCCGTGTCATATAACTACTATAATATATATTGCAGACCCTTCAAACATAGTGCTAGATTATATCCTATCATTCTTGTTCATCTAAGATTCTTTATCTAGTTATTTTACATTTCCCCTCTGTTTTGTTTAGCAGGTTTCCATGGCTGCAAAGAAATCCAGGTCCATTTGTCCGATTTGCCTAAAGGTGGTAACAAAGTCCAAGTATTTGATTTGTTTCAAAAAAATTAATTTGTTCTTGTCACACATTAATGTGTTTTAGTTTAGTGTAATTTTTTTTCTTATATTTCTCAAAACAAATTATTTGCATAATCTTGCCACCTGTCCCAGCCACTCTGCACTAAAACTGTCCAAATAATGCGCATAATCTGTCTCTATTCTATTATTAAATAGTCCCTAGTCCTCCAGTTTTACTCAACAATCATTTTACCCAACTACGTCATACACATGTTGGCACAATATCCTACATAATTATTAAATAGCTGTATACTTAAAGTTAGCATATATGATTCTGCTCATTCCTTTCATAGTCCACTCTACAACATTATAGCATCACTTCCTGTACTCTTCATATTGAGTTGACATTTTTGTATACACAAAGTATTTCCTCTTTTCTTCCAATATCCATCTACAATCCTTTCAAAAATTCCAATGGATTCATGGAACATTCAATAAAAAAGGAAAAATTCTTCATCTACATATATAGTTAACACTCACACATTCAAATTTAGGAATAGGAACTTCCTGTTTAAAAATAGTATTGTTCCTATATAACCAAATAGACCAAACAGATGCAAACCAAACAATCTACCAAGCCATGTTAGATTTCTTTCCCAATAATCCCCAATTATGTTGTAGAAAAATTTCTCTAGTCTCCACTGACATCACACTTTGGACCCCAAGCCAATCATAGTAGGAGTTCAAAATGTCGTTTTAAATCCTGGAAGACAACATGATATGTGTAGTTGTTTCTGTTGAAATATAAACTTGATTTGGGCCTAAATTAATTATTTGGTTCCTTGGACTTAGTTATTTTGGGCTTAAGTAATTATGGGTCATGTTTCTAGAGAATTCTTGTAGTGTTTGGAGTGTCTAGATATTTCTTATGGTTGTAATATTCTCTAGAATACTCTTTGGATCTCTAGAGTTGAGAACTCTCTAGAATTAGTGTGTCTAGAGTTCTCCTTAGAGTAGTATAAATAGAGATGTAATTCTACACATTTGTATCAAGCAAAAATACAAAGTTCTCTCCTCCATAAAGAATTCTCCTTCCTATCAAGTTTCTATTCAAAGTCTCCAATATTCCTAAACACTTTTCCTAAACATAAAAAGCCTTATTTCCAACAGTTTCTTTCTCCAAATTAAATGATAGAATGAGCATTTGAAATTTATATTGTTTTGGGGAATAAGCATTGTTTTCACTCAATTATATTGTAGAAAAAGTTCTCTAGTCTCCACTGACATCACACTTTGGATCCCAAGCCAATCTTAGCAGTAATTCAAAATGTCCTTTTAAATCCTGGAAGACAACATGATATGTGTAGTTGTTTCTTTCTCCAAATTATATGATAGAATGAGCATTTGAAATTTATATTGTTTTGGGTAATAATCATTGCTTTCACTTGGTTTTTATTTAATTTGAGACTTATTTTCCTTATGAATCTTTTATCATGAATAGTACTCCAAAACAGAAAGCAATTTATATTTCATTTTAAAATTTTAATTTCTCTTCTTGATAACATAGAGCTTAATAGTTTCTGAATTTAATGTATATTCTCATTTAGTTATATATCAGCACAATTAATTTCTATTTTGATTTTCGTCAATGTAATTTCAACCAAATATATTTTACATATTCTTTTTGCGTTACAGCCCATGAGGAATAAAAAGAAAGGTAGTAAATCGTGAAAGGAACACATAAACTTACCTGTTTGGGCTACAGAATGGCGTCTCATCCCTAAAACTCGAGAAAATGGAAAGATTGATAGGGTAAAAGTTTTTTTTTCTGCATTCTTTCATCTACTTTGTAGTTTCTTACATTTTTATGTTTTTCTTTACTCTGACACACTTTTAGTGGTGCTTTAGTTATAGAAGCAATTTTTCATATGTTTAACATTTGTATTTTTCACATGCAAAGTCAACACACATTATATATCAAAAGTGTAGAGAATATCAAAATTTGATGAGAGAGTTAGATAAAGAAATAGAATAGGATATGAAGTGTAAAGAATGGTAACTAGTGATGGAATAGCTTATGAATTAAGGAAGTGAAGTAAAGAGTTGGAAACCTCTACTTCAGTTTACTGTGTTTTTTCTTCATCATCTTCATTTGGTTGTAGTGTTATCGATATTTTTTAGCAACATTAACAAATTGATGTTTTGCAGCTCTATATTCATAAAGAATACGTGATTAAATGTCATTCTCTAAAAGAGGTTAAGAGATATGAGTCTCAGTGGAAAAAAGAACTAATGACAAACAAGGGAAAGAACAAAAAAATGCGGGGCACTGAAAAGCAAATCAAAGTAAGTATGGACATCTTTTTTTTGAAAAAAAAAACAAAGAAGCATAGCACTTTTAATTTCATTTAAGTATGTTGTTTCGTGTTTTACATTTCATAGAGAGAGAGCATCTCCTCATCTTCTTGTACATAACTTTATTGGATTTTTCTGAAGATTTGATATCCAATGGAAAAAGAGAAGATTTAGAAGCAATTTCATTCATTAGCATGTTTAGATACATAAAAGGTTTGGTATATAAGTTAACATTCTTACTTTAGCATGCAGAGTAAACACAATCAACCTATAAATATCAAAATACTCATACAAAGACAAAAATTTGTTCATATCGATAAGCAAGGGAAGAAAAAGAGCAATTCACCAATTTGTCCATATAGATATGCAAGGCAATAAAAAGAACAATTCACCTATGTTCTCTGTTGTGAAGAGCTTTTGCAAAGCAGCAATGCCCTACAAGTAACTTAGTAAATTGATCTCTCTAGATAGGGATCATAACCATTGAATTGAAACAAAATAAGAAAATGATCGTAACTCAAATTCAGCACCTAAATCTCAAATTACTTGCCGAAACGATCGGGCCATGCATGGCCGTAAAATAATGGACAGTCTCACCTTTTGAGAGTTTGAGAATGAGTGAATGTTAGGTTGGACTTGGAGGCTAGGGTTTTGGTGCAGTGGATGAGCTCGTAATACAATAGGCATTGGCCATTGACAGCAGTGATAAGCCTGGCCTAGGCTAGTTGTGGCGGAGGGAGAGGGTGTCGATTGCGTCAGAGGTGGTGACGTTGGAGGGAGAGGAGGGGTGACTTGAAATCCTGGAAGGTTCTAGAAGAGAGAGAGAAACTCACAAAAGCGAGAGTGAAAGAGAATGTGATTTTTTTACTGGAATTAAAAGAAAGAAAAATAAAAATTAAATAAGGTTCTTACCTATGTAGTAAGAACTTATTCCTACACTAAAATATCTCTCACTATAAGTCTATATAGCTATAGTGTAATATTTTTAGTGTTTAAAAGTTTTACACTGAAAATATGCTAGCCACAAATTCTTTTATTTGAATATTTAGATTATTTAATGTTATTTGATATATTTATATTTATTGCATATTAACAACCTATCTTTCTGTCAAAATTTCCTTTATTTTTTTTGTTTTATTTATTTTTAATCAATAAGAAGTGTGCACTTTGTCTTTTTTACTTGATTTTGTGTAAACCTATTCCTAAAATATAAGTTTTTCTCATATTTATTGCAATTAAGTAAGTTCTTTTACTAATTGATTTGTTAGTTTTGTCACCCTACTTTGAATGGTACATGATGTAACTAATTAACACTTCTAAGTCTTGACTCATTAGTTTTTATAATTTCATTTTTTTTAAATTAGGTGACTGCAGAGCAAGTTCATTGTCAACATCGTTGAGGAAGATTTGTTCAACTGTTATTTTTAGTGTTCTGTCAATGTCAAATACTTTTACTATAACTTCTAAATTGCATTTAGGTGTTTGATATTCCTAAACTAGTATTTGAACTGTGTTTGGTAATTTTGCATTTGAGACTTATGATCTATAAATTTGGGAATGTTATAATTGTTATGTTTTTTTACAATTTTATTTTTAAGCTACATATTTGGCGTATGTTAGTTTCACCAGTTTATGTTGTTGAAGATAACCCTTAAATTAGGCAACAAAAGATGATTCAATTTATACAAAAAATACAATAATTATTGATTTTGGGTTTGTAGTTTCAGAGCATGGATTTAATGTTAGCCAGATTGGTGACTTCATTTATGAAGTAGAGAAAATCCATTAAAGATTTGTTCCTTCAAACAATTTGTAAAATGACTTTTATGCAACTAATTTTTTTATAAGCAAAATGATATATTAAATGGTAGAGCACTAGGGATATCCCTACCCATTACTTCATTGTGTAGTCAAGAATATATATATATATATATATATATATATATATATATATATATATATATTACGTTTGAGGAAAATCTTTCATCCTATATCTCCATATTAATTCCATTTATTTTTTTCATTAGCATTATCTCCCTTAAAATTATCACATTTATACTCTCATCTAAATTTCCTTAAATTTATTTGCTTAACAAATGATGAAAAAGAGAACTATAAATGGAACAGCAGGAGGCTTTTTTGAGAATTGCAAAATTAGCTAGTTGGTTTTTCGCTTTTTTTTCATGGCGTTGGCTTTTCGTTTGAGATTCATTCGAACCCTTTCCATATCACATATGGAATTGTAGATACTAATTTTGTAGAAACTTTATTTGGAAAATAAGTTACTGCTTCTAAAGCATATATGCACATAAACTTATTAGATCATAGGTAACTTGATTCTCATAGTCAATTAGTATATTAAGCATCTTATGCATGAGAACAATTCTTAGATAATGATACTAATTGTCATAATTGGATCCAACCAATTTTGTTATCAAATAATTGTATAATAACCATGAGTTCAAAACATAACAAATTGAGATACAAAGATAATGTAGAAGGAAAGGAAAACAGAAAATGCACCTGAGTTGAGTGAGTCTGTGGTTGCGAGAAGCAAGTTGAAGTTGAACATGGATCCGAGGGATTGAGAAGAAGCAGCAAGCGAAGTTGCAGAAAAAGCTCTTTCGCCATTCTCCCTCAGAAGAAGAAAAGGACAAATCCAAAGAGAGATTGCATTGTAGTATTATTTATTAAATAACTTGGTTGAGAGAGAGAGAGAGAGTAATGGGTAGGAGTGAAAAAGGGAACATGATGGGCGAAATTAAAACTGGATGAGAAAAAGAAGAGACTGAAAGAATGCTGCAACAGTGTCTTCAACTGATCCACCTTTGAATGCTGCAGCGTTCGAGTTGCCATTGCAATAGCTAGCTCCCTCCCCACCAGCAGCTTCAACTACTCCACCTTTGAATGTATGAGAAGAAGAAGAGACTGAAAGAATGTTGCAACAGCAATACACAATGTCGTTTGGGACTAATTTGCTGCAATAGCAACACACGTGGCACTAAAATTGCCAACAATGCACCTCACTTACGGCGTTACTTTTAAATTTAATGGCAAGGACTATTTTGCAACACTTATGCAAAGATAGGGACTATTTTTTACATTTAAAAAAGATAGGGACTAATTTGCGAAATGGGTACAAAGACAGGGACCAAAAAGCCTATTCACTATTGAGAAAAGTGTTTATGCGCAATGTTAAAGGGAAAATATAGGATTCCTAGTAAGGAATCAGTGTTAAATTATAGCGCAATGTGTTGAACGTGTTTGAAACATAAGTGTGAGGTCGTGGGTATTGTATAATTCATGAGCAGTGTCTGCGTGCAAAAAAATTGTTTTAGGGGTTGGACTTGAATCAAGAAGGTGAGGCCTTAATAGATTCTTCGGAGTCTAGGCGCTGGGGGTAAAAACATTTGGTTTGAGTACTCCTTTAAGCCTATGTTGATACCATATGGTTGGAGCATTCTCGCAAAATTGACTGGTCACCTTATGATTTTACTTAGTGAGAGTGACCTGACATACACATTGTGTGGTGTGCCTTGTTATGTACTCCTAAGAGTCCAGGGTGGTTTTTCACTGATATGGTACCAAATTGCATATAGGCTTGAGTCTTAGTATAATTATTGTATAACGCTTGCTAATTGTTTATTGTGAAATTGATAAGTGTTATTTCGTCTTGACCCGAGTGTATTATTCATGCGTAATGTGATTGGTGTTTGAGAAATGAATTTTAAATGATAAAGTGGTGAAGTGATGTGGATTGCATTAAGTTGAGCTATGTTATAATTACTTCCATAATTTATTTTGATTACGTCTTTTTTTTATTTGATTTATTTTTTTTACGTGATAACTCACTCCCTGTGTGTTATTTATGTTTGGATCCTGTGATGATCTCGAACTTTGTGTTCGTAAGAGCAGATGACTAGGTGGATGACTTTAAAGAACCTTGTGCTAGAGGACGTTGAGACACAATGCTCTAATAAGATGTGACATTGGAGATGAGTTTTTATTTTAAATCGCATGATGTTACTTTATTTTATTTTACCTCACTAATTTAACAAAATTTCTTTTGTAAACTTTGACGGCCTTGTTCTGAGCCAGATATGTTTTAATAAGTTATATTTGGTAATAGTGAAGTAAATGTGAACCTTTTACCCACGTGAATTTATTTATCAGTATTTTTATATATTTTATTTATTTATTGTATGTTGAGGTAGAAGGTGTCACAACACGCTGCAATTTATTATCAAATTAAGTCCCTTGTTAGTCAAGTCGTTTCTTGTAATAAAATAAATCAAAATAATTTGCACCATATGCTCCAATTTTATATTTTTTTAAAACCTCAAGTTCCTTGGCATTAAAAAATTTAATATATAAAATATTGGATAATATATCACCATATAATAAAACACATATCACCATATGTTTGGCCCGAAAGACTATATACACCATGTGGAGAAACAAAAATTTGCTCCTAAAATAAGTTTTTCATAGTCATCAACAAGATACAACTTGAATTAAATCATTTTTATTCAAAATCTTATTTCTATATTAGTTGTTTAAAATAGGATCAATGTCTGTTATCAACTTCTTTGACAAGCAAAACAACGAATAAAAAGAAAAAATTAAAAAAGTCTGGTGTTTTCATTTTGAGAGAATAACAAGAGAAGTAGTAACTACTTGTGTTTTCAATGAGCATATTACGACTCTTATCACGTACACACATAGAGAACCTTTTTCTATATGAAAAAAAAAATGATGCATTCTCTCCCATTTCTGTCTGTCGTTTAAATTTAAAAACAAAATCCCTTTTTTATTTCTATTTGCCAACTATTAGCATATTTAAAAAAATTTATTTGTTTCTAATCAATAAATCAAATATCTCCATACAGGAAAAAAATCATTCTATATAATATCTCCATAATTTATAGGATTGTGACAAGATTTTTCACAATAATCAAAATCTTGTCACAATCCTATAAATTATATACTAAAATGTATCTCTATATATTGCAATCATATAATATGTATATAATAATAAAATAAAATTTTTGCATGTATTATCAATATAAGATAACAATCTAATCAATAAGTTAAATACTCTATGTAGAAATATATAACCCGAATGATATATCATATGGTGGACATAATATCATATATTATTGATTTTTATTACAACAATCAAAATTTTGGTACAATCCTATAAATTTTATGCTACAATATATCTCCATATATTGCAATCATATAAGATAACAACAATCATGAAAAGAAATCACCCATCAAAATTGACACATATCAATATATATGATATTTCAGAGATCAATACCAACAATAAATTATAGATCAATTTAAACATCTCCCTAGATATTTAATAAATATTCTGGTAAAAAAACATGAGATATTAATTTTAGAATTTCTAAACATCTAAACAAATATATCACAATTAATATATAAATCTATACTTTGTGAACAACTTCACAATAAAAAGTGTTGAATCTAATCATTCTATAAATTATACAAAACTGATTAGCATTTAATTGAACACGTTTTTCATGATTTTAACACTTGATATACTAAATTATATTAAAGTCATCAATTTATATAGCAATATTGAAGATAATAGTTATCATCTTCAAAGCTATTGAAAAAATGGTACATCTAATAAAGATTATCTTAGCATCTTATAATTCACATATTTAATCTTTATTTGTATAACCTTTTAACACGTGAAAAAAAATTATTCTACTATTATATATTCAATATATAATAAACAAATATATATCTCAATACATCACATGTACATCAAATCTAATATCACACAGTGATCAAAATATATTATTTTTATTTTCACTGCATTCACCATATATTATACAAGATATAATATAATAATAATAATAATCTAAATTATATATTAGAATCTTGATTCACATGTTAAATATACAAAACTTATTAAGCATAATCCAACAATTGTATATATGTTTTAGATTTAAGAAATCAAGTCAAAGATATTTCAACATGCTTATATCACAATATATGCATATACAATTTCGATCTCAAGAAAGAATTCTGCAACCATTGCAGGACAATTTAATAAAACACATTTTTGATTATTCACAATGAAGTCAATAAAAGGTTTTGTAATAAAAAAGAGCACACACACGGTGTTTTATTTTTGGATCAGACTTTCTTCCCAAAAACAAGAGATATCATATATCTAATAATCTAATATAATGACTACGCATCTCGGCATGTTTTAGATTGAATAAAACATATATTTTTCACAACACTTGCAATATGTTTGATGGCACCAAGCAAAAACATATTTATTTTTAGAAGAAAAACACATTTCAAGTATAATTACACAAAAGACCCATGACTCTGATGACAATTGATAGTTACATAGAAGTATTTCTAACACTTGCAGTGGAAAAATAGGATCTATTTTGCATTCAAAATATACAACAGTAATAAATAGGTTATTTAATTTGTGTTGTCATCATTAAAATTACAGGGATGATTCATCTTAGCCTTAAAAACATGATAATTTCTATGCATTTTTTTCCTACATTTTATGTCTCTTGATATCATTATAGTATTTCTAAAACAAATTTTTAATAGCGATTACCCAATTTACTACTGGATTATATCTAGATAAAGATTAAATAATAATGAGGAGTGTGATACGATAACAATACACTCTTAATAACACTTTTTTAAGTGTATGAATTTTTTGCAGCCATGCTACCCTTGCAGCGCAGTGATTTTGACCATTGGATTTAAATCTAATCGTTATTAAAAAAAAATATATTTGTATGTTTAGTTGTGGGAGCTAGCTGCAGGGATGTGTGCTCTGCTGTAGAGAATCTAAGTCAATTTTTATAACACACTCTCTCTTTCATTAATTAAAAGTCATATGTGAATTTCACTCATTTATAAATAAGTCCCACTAAATAAAAATAAAAAGAAACCTACATATTTGGTAGGATCAACATGAATTTTACAGTGTATGGAAAACATGAGTTAATTACTATATAGTAACATTTTTAATTATCCACTAAAAAACATTTATTTAATAATAATCTAAGAACTTAATCTTACAAGTAAATCAACATAAAAATAATAGTATAAACTTAATAACAGTGTGTATGCTTACTTAATAACATGAACAACTTGATGCAGTTTTAGCCAATTTAAGAATAGATCTAACAAATTCATCACAAACAACATCAATTGCATATATATTTCAGTTCATTTAATTTATTTAAATTCAAAAACACCTTGAAGCATAGAATTACCATTTCTAACTTTCACCAATAAAAAAGGAAAACAGGAAACTAAACTGGGGAAATGTTTCCATAAAAGCTCACATCCTTATCTTCAACATTGAACCTACCCTCCAATCTGCATCATTTGTATATCTTTTCTACTTCTCTTGTGACTCTTCCTCATCTAGAAAATCGGCAAACAACTTCAACCTCTCTTCCTCCCTAGTAGCATGGAAAAGACTCCCTTCAGGAATTTTTTATCTCTTCAACAACATAGGTTTCACTTTCCTTATCATATGCTAGATACTTGAAGGGCTTGCCAACCTTAACCTTTTTGAGGCAAGAAATTGGTGGAGGAAAACATTTTCCAGGAGTAAATTCATTGTTCTTGTTGTCTTTCATTTCCTTCTTCCCAACCTTTATCTCAAGGTAGCTCTCATAGTCCATCCTTATAATCTCAAGCTCCTTCCCAAGTTTTCTCTCATCATTGTCCTTTCTTATTTCAAGCTTTTCCTTTTTTTCCCCAAGGTAATTTCCCATGGTTCAAAGGCATATCTATATTGGAAGCAATAGACAATGAGAATTGCAAAGATGGAGATGATGGGGGGCTAATTAAGGTTGACAAAGAGGCATTGCTTCCAAGAGA
This sequence comes from Glycine soja, assembly GCF_004193775.1. NCBI lineage: Eukaryota > Viridiplantae > Streptophyta > Magnoliopsida > Fabales > Fabaceae > Glycine > Glycine soja. Next base: position 26,695,944 of record NC_041011.1, read on the forward strand.
AACCTCCTCAAGCTTTTGGAATGGTTTCATTATTGGTTTGGTGATAGCCATTGAGTTTGAGTCTGCTTGAGGGCTTAAGAGATCCTTAAGGCCAGAGGCACTGCTAGAAGCCATTGCAAGGAGTTTCAAGGAGAAAAGTTCAACCAGGAGAAGTGAGGTCATAAGAAAAATAAATTTAAATGCATAGGAAGTAACGCTTGAATTCTGAAGCTAAGTAAAGCCTCTTGAAAACGCATCCATAAACTTCCAAAAGTGACAAGTAAGATTGAGAAAGTATTGGCTTCTTTTGAACAACCAAATAATGTGCTGAGTTGTCCAAGTTATAGAAAATTGTGAAAGATTTTTTTTATGTTGATTGCAAATAATTTCTAAAGTTTGCATGTCACTTCCCGTTGGTTATGTATCTAAACTAAGATTTTAAGTTTTGATTACCGTCACGGTACGGTAAGTTAGAAAACCTTTTTCTTTTAAAAAAATATGATTGGTATGATCACAACTGCGATTGTGTTGTGGTGAGCCAAAATACCTTCACATTATGGTTGTAGAACACTATTTAAAACCATGATCTAAACCTTATTTTTTCAACTGAGTCCTCTTACTTTTTCTTTGTAATTTACATAGTAGAGAGGATATTTGGTGTGGGAAATAGGTGTTAAAAATGAATATTTGTTCTGATCCATTAAATTAACCGTATTGTATTATTTCATATTTATTATGTAGGCTTGAGAAAAGAAGTAAGAAGTTAAAATTTATGGGTAAAATGAAAAAAAAAATCGATGAATAGACAAATTTCTTGTGTCCTTTATCATTAATTATTGACCGAGAGCTGAGTAAAACAAAAGGTGAGGCTGGAATTTAGCCGCATCTATATAGTTTTCTTTATAAAAAAACTGCATTTAAGAATCAAATTGTATTTATTTTTCCTTTATTTTTACATGTATATTTACTTTTGTATTTAAACTTTATCTCATACCCTTTAAATTTCAGCAAGAGATCTAGCTCAGTTTGAGCAAGGCAGTTTTTGTTAACTGTCTGGTATTTCTCACAATTATTTTGGTGTAGATTTGGTATGACGATGAAAAAATGCGATATATGGAGCATAATGAGGTTTTATAAAGTAAGGCGAATGTGAAAGACATATTTCAGGCTCGACAATAGCTACAATCAAGTTATAATATTGGATAAACTACTTTGACATTTTGTTGCAAATAGTTAAAGTTCTTGATGGAACATGGATATCTTTAATCTATCTATTAGATTTAGAGTACTCAAAATAGATTTGACCTATTTTTAATATCTTCGTTCATGAGTGCTCTCCTCCGTCAGCTGGATCGCGGTGGCGAAGATCCCTCTTCCAAGGCCCATCACATCGGTCTATCCTCGTAAAACCCTAACCGCACTCTCCCTCCTCTCTTCCCCAATGGAGGTCGAAGTCAAGATGCGTCTCGCCAACGCCAACGCCCACCGCTATGTCACCACTCTACTCTCGCCATTTCACGTAATCATCCACCGCTAGCAGAACCTCTTCTTCAATGGCACCGCCTCAGAGCTCTCCGTGCGCCGCATTGTCCTCTGCCTCCGCTTCTACAGCTATGACGAGCGCTGCGTCGCTTCGCTGAAGGCGCAAGCGGTGCTAGTGGACGGTGTGAGCCGCGTGGAGGAGGACCCATGCTGTCTTTCGCTAGAGAGAGAGAGAGAAAGTGAGAAAAGCGAGAGAAAGAGAGAAAAGCGAGGATAAGAGAAAGAAATAAAGGGTTTGTGTTGCCCAATAAGATAAGAGAGAGAGAAAAAAAAATGAGAAAAATATAACCATTCAAAGACGGTTGGGTAAACCCGTCTTTGTATAGAGTTTAACTACGACGGTCTTTTTAATAATCGTCCTTAAACTTACAACTTAATTACGATATTGCCATTCCATTCTCTTCAAAGATGGGTTCTACCAACAGATGTTATTGGCACGTCGTAGTAAAGAGGTTTTGTAGTAGTGACAACTAAACTAACTAACAATTAACACTGAAATGCTAAACATGGTTGAGATCAATGGTATGCTAACATCCACAACATGCACTTCCAATTCAAAATGTGTCAAGAACTACTGATTTAAATCTCAATTCTATGGTTCCCTCAAGAAGAGACCATAAAAGGATGCAAATACTAAGATTCTTACAAAATCAAAAAACATGGCAATCCTTTTTTAACAAAATCCTAAAATGCTAAAACCTCTCAATTTCAAGTGTTTCTCTTATTCACCAAAGTGCATGAGTGTTACAATCTCTCAATCACACACAATGAAAACCTCACTTTTGTTTTGCTTTTCTTCTCAAATGCAACATATATGTAATGCACACGATCATGTAAGCTTGTATTCTGGCCCGGCTTTGAAAAAGCTTTGGTTTTTCTTGATAAGTAAATAACACCAAGAGACAAAGAGAGCAATCATGGTTCACACCTCTTTTTCTCACAAAAATGGAAGAGATCCCAAATCAAACAAATTTTCCAGCCATGATCAATGAAATGCCTTACTATTCAGTGCAAGTATCAAACTTTTATTTGCCTTTTTTCCTTGATCTTCCTTTTCTTTTTCTTTTTTTTAACAGAAAATTGAACTATACACGATGTGATAACTTTATTCTTAAAATCCCATTATGTATTATTCCTTTTCATATCCTTAATTTGTGAAAAGTAAATTATTTTTCTTTTAGACCTTGGTTTTCGAGAAAGAAATTCATGGAAATTAAATTGTTTTTCTTTTGCATCAAATCATGTCCTCATCATTATGGAAAACAAATGATAATATTTGCGACAAGAACTTTATAGTGTAATATTTTGATTCTTAACATAATATATAAAAATTAAACTCATTTAATTAACAATAAGAATAAGGATTTTTTTTAATAAAAAATAGGAAAAAAATAATAATCCAAATACTTTATTTTTGGCAATTATAGGCAAATGATGGGTGAAGAATTTTCTGGATTGGGTATTAAAGAGTTAGGTAATCAGGAAAATATACTGGAGATGAGTTTAAAGGATGTTCACATGAAAAAGGTATCATTGTTCAAAGTCAAAGGAACCAAAGCTAGCTAGCTGATCATCCATTAAAATTTAAAATGTCAATGATCCCTTTCATTGTACATGCATGACTCTTACACATTTACTTATTTTTATTGTCTACGTGCAGGATCAAATTGTGATTGATGAGCTCAAAGAACTACACCAAAAGGTTTCAGGAATTTGGTTTTGTTCCTTTCAAATGATTCATAGGTACGTATTCCAACAAATTTCTGACAACTAATTTCAGAGTGCCTATTGTAGGGAAGCCTCTTTCATCAAGAAAATTTAGAACTTAATAGAAAGATAAACTTCATCCGCAAGGAAAATGAAAAACTTCAAAAGGTATACAAAAGACATTCTGTATATTTTAGAATATGCATAGTGAAAAATCCTAGACATAGACAAGCAAAGCAAAGGGAGAGGCAGCTGGAAGCTAAGAATGTGATATGCTGAGTCGGCAAGAAACTAAATAATAAGAGAAAGGCAAGTTCTGTTACAGAGAAACTAAACGAGATTATAAATGAGAATGAAATGAATATGTATATATACACTCTAATACTCTAATATGGATAGTGCAGAAGACCAGCCAGCCATGGACTATGGCAACTGGAAATGCAAACTTGTATCTTCAATTGTTTGAGACATTACATACGACAAGTAAAAGAAATATAAATGTGTGTGTAAGTGTGCATGTTCAATTTGTGACCTAAACATTTGGAGACATATATGAGGAACTAAGGAACATAGCAAAACAAAATGCACAACCAGTTCAAAAGCTTTGAATACATTATACACTACTAGAAAAATTGCTTTTTATGACACGTGATTTACGACGGTTATTTGAGGAACCGCTTTAGAAAGTGGCGCGGTGGCATTTTTGTAATTATTGTGTAACAATTTGCATTTTACGACGCACTTTTTAAGGCGGTTATTGAAAGTCGCCTTAGAATGTTATGTTTTATAAAATTTATGCCGGTTTTTAGAAAAAAAAACCGTTGTAATTCTAAAAATAAAAAAGGCAAAACTGCTTGCTCCTTCGTTTGAACCTCGCGGCTGTACCTTTCTGCTAGCTTTCGAGATTGCTTTGAACCCTAGACCTTTCTGCTTGCTCCTTCGTTTGAACCCTCGCTTTCTACTTGCTCCTTCGTTTGAACCCTCGCGTGTTTGTTCACCTTGCTCCTTTCTTTGACATTGACCTCAACTCTTTGACATTGAAGCCCTACCCCTTCTTCCATTGAAGCTCCTTTCTTTGACATTGACCTCACCTCTTCGACTTCATCGCTCCAACTTCTCGGCTCGAAGTTTCGTGAAGACAGAGATTGGTTAGTCAGTTACTAACTTTGTTAGGGTAAGCTTATTTTAACCTTGTTTTAGGTTAACTGGTTCGTGTACTGTTGAAGAAAGGTCGCGGGTTCCATGTAATTTCTTTTAATGGTGATGTTTGGTAATTGTCGTTGCAGGGAAGACACGCGCATGTCATCGATGACTTGTTGATGAAGAAGCTGATGCATTTTTGAGTGGGCTGCAAACGGGTCAGTGGCTATTTCTTATTGAAGCTCTGGTTGATGTTTGTATGGTGTTTTATTAGTAAACTATATTTTGTCATTAGCTAAATTCTCAGCAAGTCCATCTAAGATATAAAAGTTTTTTTTAATGGATAGATTATAAACCAAAGCTAAAATTACTGTCCCATACCTGAGCTGCCACTTCAGAATCAATGGGATTCTTTCCTAGCCCAATCCAGATTACTACAACAAAAGCAACCACGATGATGAAAACTAGCAAAGTAACCTGGAAAATCACGAGTCATTATACACAAAGGAAATACATTGTAAAGCAAATTATTAGACAATTGAAAAAATCAAGGTGAAAATGATAGTGTAAAAATCAAAACTACATAAGAAACATTCGTTCCCCATACCAAAATCACAATCTTTTTCCGATTTCCAACACGAGCAAACCGAAAAGGAAAGCACTTTCTATGGCTATCTATGCTTGCTAAATTTGATTCATTTGAAGTGTTCTCCAGCAAAGGGTTGTCACAAAAACTTCCTTCATAGTCATCATCATCATATGCCTGATGGCAAAGGTCAACCCTGCAAAAGGAAACCCAAGTGCAATATAGAAACCAGTTCATATTTAGCAGTACAAGTGTCTAAAATTTGATGATATAGACAAACATCTGCAAAGCACAGGTACTTTCTCAATATTCATTCAATAAAGCACTGTTTTTTTCATGTAAATGTTAGCAGAAGACTTCTAGGGCTCCCCCCCCCCCTCCAAAAAAAAAGCACACACCTTGAACCTTTTCTGCAGAAAATTTTCATGTTCTCTTCTCCAATATTTCACTCATTGCCATACCACCCCAATTTTGTTCTTATCTACCATTAAAGTTACTACCTACATAAGCATGGGTCTTTATTCTTATGGGTATTGGAATAGATACTCTAGTATCTTGCCTAGATCCTATCCATTTGCATCCCTACTAAAGAGGGTCTGCAAGTATAAGTACTTGCTATAAGTAAAACTTTTCTATCAAACATTGCGGGTTCACAAAACAAATTTAAATATCATAACAATAAGCAAGAATACATACCAGAAGGATAAAAGAAGAAGAAATGCTGCAAAAAAAAGTACTTTGGGGAAAGCTGCAAAACATTTTTCAGCAGTTCAGACATTTTAATGTAGGATAAATATATATCAGAGGTGTCTAGTCAGTAAAGAATGAAGGCTGACCCATAAATATGAACCACAAGAGTGCGACCAACAGGTCCATCCCTTCCAGGAAGCAACAATTGTCAATGCCAAATAAATGACATAACCTGAAATTTTAAATTAAGTGGTTCAGATGGAATAAAGTGAAAATGCAGGGAGGGGGGAGGGTATGAATTATCGACAACTCATTTTATTCATCAATGCATTATATATATATATATATATTCAAATTCTCATTGTATATAGCACTGCTGATAGCCTGACATTTCAGAACTAGAAACTGGAAAGTGTCACATGGATGCAGATATTTATTTCCTGTTTTTTCTTTTTTTTATAAGCATTTCCTGTTTCAGTTGAATCATACTTCTGCGCTTTCAGTAACACTTCTAAGTGGGCATTTGTTTCAAGTTATATAAATTTATTCCCAGGAATGAGTTGGGAATGTATGATTCCCATGTTTGGTACAAGTTATAAGAAATTATTCCCAGGCATGATATATTCCCAGGACTGAAAATTACACATGATTTGTTCTCTTTCTTTTCCCATGTAAAAGGGTGGGAATGGAAGTTATTTTCTTCCCACTTTCACTTTATTCTTTTTATTTTAATTTTATTTTAATTTTTTATTTTTTAATTGAAATAAATTTTAAAATATTCCTAGAAATATTAAGTAGTTACCAAACATGTTGATGGGAATAATATTCCCAGGAAATAAATTTAATCCATGAAACAAACGCCACCTAAAGGTGTAAAGGAAAGCCATAGTCAAGTATCAAACATATCTGCTATCACCCCTCAAAATTTATGCAAGTGCTATAAGATATGATAAAACTAAGATGGATGCCTGGTAGAGTAACCCTACAAATATAGTCATCTCAGACAAGGTATTCATCCAAAACAAAAACACGATGGAATAAAGAGAACAAAAAATTAGGAAACTCATGTCAAACTGCCAAAGTATAAAGCTACTCTCAGGTAAAACAAACTTAAAAATTGGTGGTACTAATTAATGTGAAGACAATTAAAAAGTTATAAATTTTCAGATGAAATGGTGTAGTCGTGAACCAAATCTATCTAATAAGCACAATCATTTTTATATTATAACAAGTAATATTGTAGCCTTCTTCCATTGAACTGGACGAAGTCGACTTCATCGCTCCAAGTTCCCGGGTTGAAGTTTCATGAAGAAAGAGATTTGCTAGTGACTTACAAACTTTGTTAGGTTAAGGTTATTTGAAGCTTGTTTTTGGTTAAGGGGTTCGTGTACTGTTATTATCTAAGTTTGCGGGTTCCATATAATTTCTGTTAATGGTGATGTTTGCTAATCGTGGTTGTAGGGAAGAAGCGCGCATGTCAGTGATGAGTTGTTGGTGAAGAAGCTAATCCGTTTTTGTTGCAAACGGGTCAGTGGGTTTTTTTTATTGAAGCTCTGGTTCATGTTCATATGATGTTTTATTAATTTTATATTTTGTTCATATGTTAAAGTTTGTTCATATACAACTGAATGTTAGCTTGACATGGTAATTGTTATGATGATAATAAAGTTGCTGGTCTTTAATCCCTTCCAGAAGTTAGTGTAGAACCCTTATTTTAGTGAAATTTAAATTAAAAAAACTAATGTTGGTCAAAAAACTAATAATACTAAGAACTAATATTTGTCAATTAAAAAAAAGGACTCCTGTTCTTGGTCTGTCTGTTTAAAAAAAGGACTCCTGTTCTTGGTATTGCTGAACTATATATAAATTATAACTAATAACAACCAAGATCATTTTATTTTATTCCACACAGTTACTAACTTTCTGCTTGTACTCCATGGCCTGTGCTTCAGCAAGCAAATTTAGCTCTGAAATATGAGCTTTGATTTGTCGAATCTGTCAGACAGCCAACAAAAAAGATGAATCTTTATCTGTTACGAGAAACTTCATTGACAGCAGAAATCTGCAGTTCAGCAAAGATTGTTGAAGCCTGAGTTTCCCATTGTTCAATATATTTTGTTCCCTTAAGTACTTCATCACCTAGCTTCTTTTCCCTCAGTTTAGTTTCTCCAAGCTCTTGACGAAGGTACCCCATTTCAGACTCCAACTTCTGATTCACTTCAGACAGGCATATGAGCTCTTCATTTTGATGATCCTTGTCTGAGGACAATTTCAAAATTTGATTAGCCTGTTCTTCAAGCATCACCCTAGCTTCATCACATTTAATCTTCAGATCTTCCACCATTCTTTGCAATTCTGTTTTCTCAGTATGTAAAACATGAAACATCTCAGCTGCTTCCAAAAGCTCATTTTCCTTTAGATGCAACATCTCCCTTTCATCCCTAATCTGACAGCTCAATTGACCATTGATAGATTCAACTAAATGTAGTTCAACATTTGACTTTACGAATGACTCTTTAAGATGTGAATTTTCCATTTCTGCATTTCTAATTTGCACATCATTACTCTTAATCTCTCATCAAGGTCATTATTTGCTGAACAATGTTTATCAAGATCTTCACCTAGCTCTTTAAGTTCCATGAGTTTTTCAAAGATAATATTCTCGTAAATCAGGGAAAGATTAGATTGAGCTATTGCCTCATGGATCATGACGCATATTTCTTCTTCCAAGTTACTTTTCTCTTCACCCAGATCTAGAAATCTTCTTGTCAAGGACTTCTTCTCTTCCAATATCTTGCAACTATCCTCCTGTAAATTGTTGTGACTCTTTTCCAAGTCTGACAACTGCTTTCGTAGATTGTCTGTCTCAATTGTCATTACTTCCATTCTCTCTTCTCCTTTTGCTTATTGTCAACTCCAACTCCTGATTCTTCTGCAATATCTTTTGGACCTCTGTTTGCAATGCCAAGAACTGCTTAGACTGGATATTGAACTCCTCATCAAGGGTGTCTCTTTGTGTAACAAGATTTTTCACCTTTAGTTTCAACTGCTCTAGGAATGTAATCAGAATTGAATTCTCAATGGCCATTTGTTGGCTTCCATTGAAAATTGTGTCAAAAGATTTCTGCCTCTCCTGAAGTTTTCCATATATGTGGTTCAGGAGCATTTGGCCTTCTTCAAGCATATCCTCACCGAAATGCCCACTGTTATTGTCAAGAGTCTTCAACACCTGAATCAAGCCAATCCTTAGTATTTTAATTTTCTCAGACAGAGAATTCACATCAACCTGCTTTTGAACATTTTCAGTCTCCAATTTAGATATCATTTTGTCAAACATTTTGGAAGCCTCCAAAAGTCTCTGACACTCAACTAGAAGGGAGAGGTTCTTTTTCTCCAAATCATCAATACATTTCTGCAAGATGAAAATTTCAAGTTGAGCATGTATAGCTCTGTCCAGTTCCTCCTCATATTCCTTTTTCTTGCAATTTGCATCTTCTTGTAGAATAAGAATTTGTAATTCCTTCTCAGCCAATTCATCTTCATTCAATTTCAAAACTCTGGAATTCTCTTCCCTCTCAGAATATAGGGAAACTAGTAGCTCTTCTACCTTTTGAAGTGCAGACTCCCTTTCTCCTTTTACTTCCAAATGCTTCAATTCCAATTCACTGTGCAGTTTCTCAAGATCTTTCAGTGTTTGATGAGTTATGTTCAACTGTGAAACTAAGGTTTCTTTCTCTTGACAGATACTGGACTTCTCATGGTCAAGTGATCGGTATGTGTCTTCTAATACCTTGGACTTCACCCTTAACCCTTCAAGTTCAGCATTCACATCAAATAGTGAATTTTCCAATAGGTTGCTCTTTTATGAGAGCTTCTCCAACTTTTCAGTTGTGGATTGTAACTGAGAAAACAAGGTGGCCTTCTCAGCAGCAAGATTTGATTTCTCCACTAGTAGAGATTGGCATGTTTCTTCCAACACATTTACCTTTCCTCTGACGCTATCCAGCTCAGCATTCAAGTCTGAAAGGGAATTCTGTAAAACAGTATTTTTCTCCAGAAGTTTCTCCATGTTTTCCAATTTTACCAAAAGAGCTTCTTTCTCTCCTTTGTCAGCCTCACATGTTTCCTTCAGCTTTAAGTTCTCATCTTGCAATTTTTTCACAGATGATCCAAAGCATTGTGGGTCTAAGTCAGTTGACCGGACTTCCTCTATCATGGCTTCATGTTTTTTATTCACATCATTAAGCTCCTCTTTAAGACAGTAAATTTCTTGTTGAAGAGCATTTCTTTCATCAATTTGAAGCTCCACCTCCTGTTCAACTTTCTCTATTGTCTCCCTCAAATTCAAAATCTCATCCTGCAAATTTTTTATAGACAAAGATGAAGAAATTTTGACCTCATTTAGAATTTTGTTTTCCTCACTCACCCTGTGTACTTCATCCTCTAAAGCCTGCTTACGAGATTCCACATTCCCCAGTATTTCCACTTTACTGTTAAGTTTCAGAAGCAAGAGATCTAAGCTCTTCCTGAGACTGAGAATGCAACTGCTGAAGAGTTTGGAAAGCATTTTCAGCCTCAATGAATCGCAGTCTCTCCTCTTGTATGCAACCCCAAAATCTACCCAATTCCTGCTGCTTCTCATTAAGTTCTTCACTTTGAGACCCCACTTTTTGTGCCAAAGATTGTAATTCTGACTGCAGAGTGTGATTTGATGTCGCCAAGAGAAGACATTTCTGTTCTGAACTCTGTAACTTTTCAACCCCATCAACTATCTTGAAATTTAGCCTATGCACCTCCTCTTCAGCACAATAGAGCTTATACTCCAAACTGGAAATTATCTCCATGCATTGCTGATAGTGGAGAGCAGCATCTTCCTTTTCTTCATTAAGTTTAGTAACTTGTAATTCCAAAGCTTCGATTTCTTTTTCTGCTATATCGGCATGCTCCTTAATCCTTCTTGCATTCTCCTCAGCTTCTTTTATTCTCTCCTCCAGTTTTGATATTGTCTCCAAGCACTGGTTATATTGAACAAGGGTAGCTTCCTTTTCAGCTTCTACTCTAGCAAGTTCCTGCTTTAGGGACTCAGTCTCAGTTTCAGCTTTAGTAGCTCGTTCATTAAGTTCTCCTGCTTCCTTTTGCAAAGAAGAAATATTTTTCTCCAAATTAGATATTTTCTCCAAGCATTCCTGGTACTGAAGAAGACTAGCTTCACTTTCAGCCTGTAATTTGATTTAGGCTTCCTTCAAGGCTTGAACTTCAGCTTCAGCTTTACTTGCTCGCTCATCGAGTTTTCGAGAATTCTCTTGTGCAGTAGACACTTCTAACTCAAGATTAGACATTTTCTCCAAACTCTGCTGATACTGAAGCAAGCCAGCTTCCTTTTCATCTTCTAATTTGGCAATGGCTTTCTTCAAGGCCAAAATTCCTGTCTCCGCTTTTGTCACGCGTTCAGACTCAGACAAAGTGTTGTTGCTTCCACTGTTTTGCTCATTACTCTCCTCCTACGTCTCAAAAAAATTGAGCCCCCTTCTAGCAAACTTTGGAAGATTTTCTTGTTCTCCAGAGATGTAGAGATCATTGAGCTGTTTCAAACCGGTTTTGTTCAAAGGAGAATCGGGTTCAGCAGTATAACCACCATTTCTTTTGATAGCATGGAAATGAGCAGAAGCATCCTTTTGTGGTTCATCTGGATCAAGAAATGCACGTGAAGGGTGTCGCATTTCTGGAGTATGTGGCTCAGTCTCTGTAGGAGAAACGATAGGTAAATCATCTGTCAGCATCATAGGAACTTGATTAGGAAATGCTTCAGCCATGGTCTTATGGGCGTGGCGGATCACTCCAGTTGCATGATCATATCTCTCAGCCAATGCCCGATATGCCCAGTAAAACTCTTCAACCATTTTCATAAGCTCTGGGCGTTTTTTATAATACATTTCTGCTCTCTTGGCAAAGGAATCTGCATCTTCTTCAATAAGCTTAATCATTTGCTTCACCTTGGCATCCATATCTGTGCAAGAGGGAATATCCTTGTGATAAGTTCAAACGTTTTTAAAACACAGACAGTACCAAATGGATGATAACAGAAAAATTAAATATTGTCACATCTCTCTGAGAGAATAAGCAAATAAACGATATAATTGAGAATAAAGGAAGTAGACTTGGCTCAGCAGACTAGCACATACAGAGCATGTAACATGTCCCTGGAGGAAAGAACTAATATGTTGTGAAACAAAATAAATCACATCTCTCCATGCTTCAACATCTATAGCTAGAAAAAGAAAAATATTTTGGAGAAGATATTAACTAACAAAGATGATTTGAAAATATTCATGTAGACACACATTTGCAGTTTCAGGAAAATGCTTCCATAAAAATCCATATATGCCCCCTTAAATTTTGAAATGAAACTGAAAACAAATTTAAACCACATTTTATTATTGTGGCAGACATTACTGAAGATGAAATATACTTTCATTGGCAAGTCCTATATTATAAAGCTTCTAGCAGAAAAAGCATTTTGGCTACAATTTTAAGGCCTTATAGTCATAACAATCTCAACAAATTCCCTTTCAATTCGATGTCAGAAACATATATTTCCCCCAT